>NC_135412.1:44152407-44503240 GCF_051991245.1 Festucalex cinctus
AAGAAAGCAGCATTTCGGCGCGCACTCACTGATTGCACGGCAATTGAAAGCTGCTATGGAAGACGCCACCCGCTGTAAACACTGTGGAGGCTCCTTCCTGGCGGAAGAAGGCCGCACGGACTGCTGCCTCGACTGTCGCTCAGGGGCTGACGTGGCAGCGGCCCGTCCCCCTGGGGCCACGACGTCGACTGATGTGCTGCCGCAGCAGACCGCGGTGGCCGATCTGGGGCAGCCAGCGTCGGGAGTGGAGTTTACGCCCCCCTCCCCCGCGGGGCCCGGCCTAAACGCAGGTCTGTTTCTCCTGCCTATACCCCCGCAGGTAAGAAAAGCAGGACTGAGTCGCAGTTGGCCTCTCAAATGAGGCGCTTGGAGGCGACTGTGAGGGCAATGCAGGCTCAGGTGAGGTGGACGTGCCCGAGGCAACCCCCCACTTGTTCCCCCCGGCGGGAGCCTGTTTCCAAGATGCTGAGGACGAGGGTGATGTGGGAGACTGTGTCCTCAGTTTTCAGCTGGTGTGGACGTGGCGCGGAAGGTGATGCTCAGCGCCTTCAAACGTCTTGGGTTGGACACGGTGTTTTGTCAGCCTCCTGCCGAATGTGGCCTCTCTCCGATGGACCACTCAGAGGCCTTTTGGGTCCCTGAATCTCGTCTGTTCTTAACTGACCTTCAGGCCTGCTGGCTTAACCCGAGTGTTTTTCCTCGGCTTCCTGAGGATGGACGTGTGCTGACTAATATGCGGTTCCCTGCTCCTATCGGACTGGGACATATGCCTAAGGTGGAGGATTCTGTTGCTTCACTGATCGTCTCTACTGAGGAACCCTTGAGAGAGGATGCCAGGTGCCCTGACATTCAGTGGCACCTGACGGATGATCTGGTAACCAGGTCATATAACACAGCAGCAGTTGTAGCGCGCCTGGCCAACGCACAGGCTCATCTCCTGCTGGCTCTTTCGGCCGCTAACGCGGCCGGCGAAGTGGAGGAGGTCTCAGCGTTTGTAATATGGCGTTGAGAGATTTGTCCCTCTTTGCTCGGGAGCAGGGCCGTTCTATGTCTTTGCTCACCCAGGCACACCGACAGATCTGGCTGGCTCAGTCTCCTTTGCGGAAGACTTCCCGGAGGGAACTGCGACGCCTCCCGGTGGTTCCCGGCCAGCTTTTCAGCTTGGCCGCGACAGGAGCACTTGAACGTACGGTGCGTGCCAATGACTCGAAGCAGAAGTTCGCTAGCCTTACCAGGCCGTTTGTTCCTGCAAGCCCTTGGCGCACGGCGGCTATGCCAGCCGCCCCTTTGCCGTGGGATGGACAGACTTTTCGTCATCCAGGGGGTTCCGGGGCTCGTCGGCCCTCGCGGAGACACGGTACGGATGCCTGTGGGGACCGTCCCTCTGAGCATGGCCAAACCAGTCGTCCCCGGGCTGCACGCACGGCACACCATCCCTCCCGGAATCCTAAATCCGGGAAGGCTAGGGATTGAGCCCGTGGGGCCGGAAGTCGGTTACTTTTCCTGTCGGCAGCTCAGTTGCTGGGCTGCCCTCGCCTCGGACCCATGGGTGGTTTCAACCTTAACTCATGGGTACAGGATTCAATTCCGACGCCGGCCCCCTCACTCCAACCGGGTCAGAGAGACGGTCATCAGCGACCCGGTGAGGGCACTGGCTCTGGATCAGGAGCTAGAGGCCCTCCTAGCCAAGTCCGCTATCGAGGCAGTGGATCCCTTGGTTCATCCAGGGGGATTCTACTCCCCCTACTTCCTCATCCCAAAAAAGACAGGCGGATTCCGCCCTATCCTGGATCTGAGGGGGCTCAACCATTATTATTATTATTATTATGAGGACGGTCGCCCGGGGAGAATGGTTCACCTCAATCGACCTGAAGGATGCTTATTTCCACGTCCCTGTGGCCCATCAGCACAGGAAGTTCCTCCGCTTTGCCTACAGGGGTCGCCACTGGCAGTTCAGAGTACTCCCATTCGGTCTGTCACTCTCTCCCAGGGTGTTCACGCGGGTGGTGAAGGCAGCCCTTGCACCCCTGCAGTCGCGGGGGATGAAAGTGCTCCCGTATCTGGATGACTGGCTGATATGCGCACCGTCCAGGGCTCAAGCACTCCGAGATACGAGTGTGCTTCTGGAACATGTGGCAGGTCTCGGCCTCAAGGTCAATCTGGAGAAATCCTCTCTTGTTCCGTCCCAGAGGACTTTGTTCATAGGGATGTTGTTAGACACCACCTCCATGACAGCTCGACCTTCCCCACAGAGGGTGGACGACGTGCTGCGCCTCGTCTCTCTCTTCCGGGCCAACGTGACGCTGCCGTACGTCAAAAGAATAGTACAATCCAGAAAACGTCAAAATCTATTTATGACCCTTCAGGACCAATCAGAAGCCGTTATTTTGAATTAAGCCCCGCCCCCTTCCGCCTTCTCAACCAATCAGAAACCGTTATTTTGAATTAAGCCCCGCCCCCTTCCGCCTTCTCGACCAATCAGAAACCGTTATTTTGAATTAAGCCCCTCCCCCAGCCCGCCCCCCTAACCAATCAGAAGCCGGGACAGCAACTGTCAAAATTTGACAGGTGCCCCGCCCCCCAACCAATCAGAAACCGTCATTTTGAATTAAGCCCCTCCCCCTCCCCACCCCCTAACCAATTAGAAGTCGGGACAGCAACTGTCAAAATTTGATGGATGGCCTCTACCCCCCTCCTGCACAGCATCCCACCCCCTCCCACACCCAGTGAACATATGTTTCCGGTCCCCCTCCCCTCACCCCCCTCCAGCACCGCACCCCCCCACCCCACCCACCCCCCAGTGAACATATGTTTCCGGTCCCCCTCCTCCAACGAACCCCCACCCCTTCCACCCCCACAGCGAACATATGTTTCCGGTAGATAAGGTCGTGACCCCATCACCTCTCCCCTTCTGTACCCCTGCCTAACACCTCTCACCCCAGTGTACATGTGTTTCCGGTAGATAATGTCGTGACCCCTGTAAGACTCCAGGAAGTAGGCGCAATAATCTAGATAGTTCCACCATCTGCTAATCATAAATTGTGGTGAGTCGTTATCCTCTTGTTAAAAAACTTTTCATCAAACGGATAGCTCTCCTTCATATCCGTCACAGGAAGCACCCCCCTCTGAAGTCTTGTAGGAAGCGCGCCCCTGCAATGCAATCCTGATACTTTTCACGCGAGTAGTGATATAGGTTCCCCTTTGAAGTAGGGGGGTCGTGCAGGAAGCGCGCCCCCACCACCTTAGTGATACTTCACACTAAGTCGTGCGATAGGAAGCGTACCCGGCGCCTCTATCGTGTATGTGTGCGCGTGTATGTAAAATAGTGCGAGGCTCTCTTATTCGAGTTAAAGTGTTGTGAATATTAAAAAAATGTAATCTATTTGCTTCTTGTTTTTTAAAATAAATAAAATAAACTTACCGGTGTTTCAGGATGTGAAGTTGCGTCTCCTTTGACGGGTTTTTGTTGTGAATATTAAAAAAATGTAATCTATTTGCTTCTTGTTTTTTAAAATAAATAAAAGAAACTTACCGGTGTTTCAGGATGTGAAGTTGCGTCTCCTTTGACGGGTTTTTGTTGTGAATATTAAAAAAATGTAATCTATTTGCTTCTTGTTTTTTAAAATAAATAAAAGAAACTTACCGGTGTTTCAGGATGTGAAGTTGCGTCTCCTTTGACGGGTTTTCCTTTTTTTTTAAATAAAAAAAAAAAAAAAAAAAAAAAAGGACAACGTAGAGGGGTTGTTTTCTAACTGAAGGAGCTGGAGAGGGAAATACAAACGAAAAAAAATAAAACGATTATTCGTACGTATTAAGGGTGTCACGATTTCGATTTTTTATCGAAATCGATCGAAATTACGTCACGATTTCGAGCATCGAAATAGAAGAGAGGACACTCGATTCGATGCCCCCCCCCCCCCCCCCCCCCGCCGGCGTGCCGCAAGCCTTCCGCAAGGATAGACCTATTTTCTATTTTTGCCGGACGCCGCAGCGGTAGGCCTCCGGCAAATGGCAAGCTAGCACAAAACACATCGAGCGGGACAGGAAGACAGAGGCAGTTTCAAAATAAATTTCCGGTTACCTTTCAGAAAAAAACACTCGCCAGCTCCTATTTCGCAAGCTTATCAGCAGAACGTGACGTGGGCGTCGCCGGGCCATGTGCTCATTCACGGTTTAGACACCAGCGAACATGGACGCGGAGAGGTTTAATAAATTGGAGGTGGAAAACCACAAAATAATATATGACACGGCACTTCCTTTTTATAAAGACTGTAATGTATTGTGAGTTTGATGTTCGCGATTGCTTGTTGTGCCCGTCTCGCTTGCCGTACTGAGCGGCAGCCGGACGCGGAAGACAGAAATAAAGAGTGGCGCTCGCCTTGAGCACGCACTGACCCGACTCTCGTTATTAATATACTTTACAAGGACAACCAAAAAAAAGATGCTGCATGGAATCTCATAGCAGAAGAAGCACAGACTTTCTGTATGTTTGTCGTTGTGAAATGCCACATGATCGCGCGCGCACGGTCCCGCGAGATACGTTGGGAAGTGGGCGGCGACGGAGCTGCCGGACCGCAGCTGTGCGGAGCCGGTGTGGATTGACAAAAAAATTGACCCGTCCGGAGCACGCAGTCAAGACGCACCGCACCGCAACCGCAGTCAGTGAAAACCCGGGGTTAGCTGACTTCTCCTGCAGTCATGATGGCAAGCGCGGACAGACACAGCAATGGTGCTTCAAGCCGCTCCCGCTTCTCTCGTCACCAGTTTGGAAACATTTTGCGTTCCCGGTGAGTTATGTCGACAACGTTCACGTTGTCGATAAAAAGACCACAGTTTGCAAGATATGCTATGTGCGCGTACTGTACTCGGCCACGGGAAACACGACAAACATGACGGGACATTTACGCAGGCATCACAAAGATTTAGATTTATCAAATTCAACTAGAAGTGGGAAAACAACGGTCCAACCAACTATTTCATCCTCATTTACAGTGAAACTTCCACACACTTCAGCTCGCGCGAAAGCTATAACTAACGCCATAGGTCTATTTATAGCAGCAGACCTGCAGCCTTATTCGGCGGTGGAAAACGCTGGATTCAAACATTTAATTAGTGTACTTGAACCACGCTACAGTATGCCCAGCAACTGTAAATGTTGGGATATAGTTTGTTCAGGCTGTATTTGTTCCATGACTTTGGATACAATATATTTTTTGTTGTTGTTGCACATTATTTTAAGAGGAACGCACAGCACACTGTTGTAACCAAAAACAGTCAATAGATGGCAGGCACCCACTGTGACTTTTTGTTTTTGTTTTTTTATTTTTTATTTTACACTTCAGTAAGAACAAGACGGTTAACTTTATATTGTAAATAAATTCTTTGAATTTGATCATTCCTGCCTAATGTCAATTATCATATATTACATAAATTTACACAAAAATAATATGGAAATTGCATCACCTATATGTAGCCGATCTTTTGAAATAAGATTTACTGTACAATGAATAGAACCAATGATCATAGACTAGCCTTAGCCTACAGAAGCATATGCCTCTGTGTTATAAAGTGGGGGAGCGGAGGAAAAAAAAAAAAAAAAAATCGAAAAAAAAATCGAATCGTGACCCCAAAATCGAAATTTAAATCGAATCGTGGAGTTGGCGAATCGTGACACCCCTAGTACGTATAGGGTTGTTATTTAACCAATTTCTGAAGACGTCTGATATTGTAAAAAAGCTAAAAACGGTGGAGAGGTCTGAGCGTCTCCCCAGCGGTGAACGGCGCCATCTAATGGTCAAAGGATGTGGATGGTAGGTATTAGAATGTGATAAGTTTGTCTGTATTTTTAATTTTAAATAGAGTGAGGCGTGAAATTAATCGGTTGATGTTTTGTGCGTTGTATTTGATAGCAATGTAATAAAGAAATTTTGGTAGGATGAACACAATAAAGTTAGTCTAATTTTGTCTACAAAAGTAAATTAGGGTATTAAAATGTTGATAATGAATGTAAAACCTAAAAATTTTATTCAAAGGTATTCAATTTGTAAATTATACATTTTGGATGACGGAACAATGCATGGCATTAGAGTAGCCTTTAAATATTAAGTGGGGTTAATTTTAAATTTTTGGGGACAGCAGATCGAAACTAGCATCGTACTAAATCCCCCGCAGCCATCTTTTTAATGTTACTGAACACTGTCCTTATATTAAACCAAACTCAACTCATTTACGTTTCGGTTACAAATGATACGTTTTATTTTTATATGTTATCTATTACAAGACGACGGATGCTAGAATTTGTACATTTTATATATACGTGATGTTTACAGGTATGCTTAGACGTGTATGTTTTTATTATTTTATGTTTATGATGTGTATAAGAGTACGCTGTTTGGGGAGGGATGGGAAAATTTGTTTACCTTTTTTTTTGTGTGTTTAAAAAAGATAATAATTGTACTAGTTTAAAAAAATACTGATTTCTGGAGAGAATATGTAATCACAAACTCAGGCAGGAACTGCATGTGGACATTACCGCGGTGAACGGTGCCATCTAATGGTCAAAGGATGTGGATGGTAGGTATTAGAATGTGATAAGTTTGTCTGTATTTTTAATTTTAAATAGAGTGAGGCGTGAAATTAATCGGTTGATGTTTTGTGCGTTGTATTTGATAGCAATGTAATAAAGAAATTTTGGTAGGATGAACACAATAAAGTTAGTCAAATTTTGTCTACAAAAGTAAATTAGGGTATTAAAATGTTGATAATGAATGTAAAACCTAAAAATTTTATTCAAAGGTATTCAATTTGTAAATTATACATTTTGGATGACGGAACAATGCATGGCATTAGAGTAGCCTTTAAATATTAAGTGGGGTTAATTTTAAATTTTTGGGGACAGCAGATCGAAACTAGCATCGTACTAAATCCCCCGCAGTCATCTTTTTAATGTTACTGAACACTGTCCTTATATTAAACCAAACTCAACTCATTTACGTTTCGGTTACAAATGATACGTTTTATTTTTATATGGTATCTATTACAAGACGACGGATGCTAGAATTTGTACATTTTATATATACGTGATGTTTACAGGTATGCTTAGACGTGTATGTTTTTGTTATTTTATGTTTAGGATGTGTATAAGAGTACGCTGTTTGGGGAGGGACGGGAAAATTTGTTTACCTTTTTTTTTTTGTGTTTAAAAAAGATAATAATTGTACTAGTTTAAAAAAATACTGATTTCTGGAGAGAATATGTAATCACAAACTCAGGCAGGAACTGCATATGGACATTATTGGTCAGACGTCTGCTTCTTTTTAAAACTAAGAGAATTAAAAGTATGAAACTTTGAGTTTCTTGATACGTTAAAAGATTTATACTCTACTTAACCCTTAATCTTTAATCTTAAAGCCGATCTTTGCAACAATTTAACCAAAATTATCTTCTTATTAGTAGATTAACACCTTAGTCTCTTACAAAGGGTATTCCTGTAACCCCTTGGCTAATAGTTTTTTAGAAAGGATCTACGGTTTGAATTTACGACGCCATAGATGCAATATGTATATGAGGAAGGGTGTGTACAGTTTTATTTTAGGGGTGGAGCAATTCAAAATGGAATTTTCCACATTTACCAGATTTAAAGACACACTTATATCTTAGCCTAAATGTGATTCACTGTGCAAAATAATAATACTAATGACACTAAATCACGAAAATACAAATAATTCCTACAAAACCAAAGAGGAACCTCACGGCGAGGCGTTGCTCACGTTCTAGTTGTAAACCTGCTTTGGGCATATACATTTTCTACAAATGTACCACTGAGAATATTTACGAGCTTGTAAATAAAATACTAAAGGGGTACCAACATGAAAAATTTAATTTTTGGAGCTTTTAGCTGTGTTAAAATGCACTTACCTCACCAAATACATGACCGAATTGGAGTTTTCCTCCATTCTCCCCTCTCTGAGAAATTCTGCTCTACAAAACACCACGAGCTTGTAAATAAAATACTAAAGGGGGACCAACATGAAAAATTTAATTTTCGGAGCTTTTAGCTGTGTTAAAATGCTCTTACCTCACCAAATACATGACCGAATTGGAGTTTTCCTCCATTCTCCCCTCTCTGAGAAATTCTGCTCTACAAAACACCAGCCCCACCCAACCTGAGAAAACAAGCTGTTGGCGGTCTTTGACATCATAAGGTTACCCTTGCTCACGTTTTTGTTGTACGTCTAGCTATGTATTTTATGTTTTTGAGCTGTTGTATATAAGATTGCGTTGTACATAAGAATTTTACCCTCTCACGTTTTTGATGCGTTACAAAACTAATAAATGTACTGATTTTTTTTTTTAAAAAGGATTAGGCTTAGAGAAGGTGTTGGTGGCACTCTCATGAGCAGAGTGCGCAAGTTGTTTTAGCCCCTCTGCAGATGCGTACATGTATAAACTGTTATTTTTCTGTTTCTAGTTTTGTTACCGCTAGTGCTATAATTTGTGTCTATACGATTTTTATCGGATGTCTCTATGTATTTTTGTTGTTGTTTAAGTTTAAGAGGTTTGTATATACGAATGCTATATGTGGAAATGGGTTTTAACCTCTATCGTTTTTGTAATATTTAAAAAAACTAATAAATATACTGGTTTTTTTTTTGTTTTTCTTAAACTGATTTATGAAAAGGACTTGTAATCGCAAACTTTTTTTTTTAAAGCAGTAACTGATTTAGGAGGAGGAGGGGCAATGTATTGTGGGGATAATACTTTTTGAAATCTTTAAGCTGGTGTTCGTAAGAGTCTTCTATCTTGATGTTAGCCTTTTTATCTGAATATGTATGAATGAAATATCTTCTAATTATTAGCTAGGATTCTTTCAATGGATAGCCCTGTAACCCTTAGGTTAGTAGTTTTTTAGAAAGTATCCGGGTATGAAATATGTTTTTATTAAGTTAGGAATATGGCGCGTACGTGAAGAAGGATGATGTAGTTTTATTTTTGCTTTGTTTCTGTTTTAGTTTTTTAGGTGGTTGAAGGCATCGTTTTAAGGTGCCAGGTGTATTTTGTGCAAATAATATATGGATACTTACGTTTTATTTTTGGTTCTGTTTTGTTACCGATAGTGCTTTGTTTCGTGAAACCCTTATGTTTTGTTTTGTTTCTTGTTTTTTAACTTACCCCTCGAGGATAAATAAAACGTCTTTCGACTTATCGCTAGCGAAGATGTAGCACGTTTAACACTCTAAATAGTTTTATCGCTGCACGACGTATTCGAACTAAGAGATCCCAAGTCTTTGTGAGTTTTTTTTTCTCTTTTAAATACTTAGAAATACCCATTGTTAAATTAGCCTATAAGATATTATTGAATATGATAGTCTGTAAGATTAGCTATACTAAATCACCCCTGGGTTTAAAACACAAAACTACGAGATTTAATCAGAGCGTAGCAATCTACCGCGAGGATCTTTTTTAATCTTAAAACCGCTCTTTGCAGCAATTTACCTAAACATATAGTGAACAAACGTGTATCTTGTATGACTAAGAGACATTTAACTTTTGATTGAACGAATTATTTTTTTCCTTACGAATCGCGCTTACTTTCCGATGGTACGCGTAGGTAAACAATTTTTTACACGCATATTTACACATCGGGACTCTTTAATTTACCTACTACGCGTGTTTTTTTTTTTTCAGGAATTTGGGAGAACACGCAAAGTCTACCCAACAAGGCCGGAGGCAGGACTCGATCTCACAACCCTTTATGCTAAGAAGCCAGCTAACATACCGCCCTGATTGTGAAATAACAGCTACTATATTACTTAATTTGAATGAATAATATTATTTAAGACGTCTACCCATCTAACGCTTTAAAAATAGCGACATAATTCAGATAAAAATATTATTCGTACTATATTGTTTTTTTACAATAGTTTCTGAGTTCTCACAATAGATGTTCGATGATACTATTTTATAGTTTTATGTTTTTCTTACCGGTATGATTAACTTGTATTACATTTATGACGTTTCGCTATCATCTTAAAACACATCTTTGCATCGTTTTAAGGTGACCGGTGTATTTTGTACAAATAATATATGGATACTTATTGATTTCTGATCAATTGTTACTCGTACATTTACCTACTTTTGCTTTTAGGCGTATGTTAGTTACTTGTATATGAGTGCGTATTCTAACTTTCCCATTCACTTCTTGGTTCCATTCCATCACCCCTGCGAGACCGGACTCGTCTACTTAATATCACTAAAGTCTGTTCAAAAATCATTGGACACCCTGTCAGAGCCTTATCTTCCTTTTGTGACCGAATCCTGCTCGATCCCTCTCACTCACTTCATCGAATGTTTGAGTGGCTTCCATCATCTCAGCAGGCTGAGACCCCCCACTCTGACGAACACAGCGGCGGAGAAGGAGGAGGACTACATTTGTCCCCAGATCACTAAATCTCTTGAACAGTGACCCCCCTCCCGGGCCAAATTGCAACAGACTGACTGACACGAAGCACTTTAGTGTGAAGCACGGAGCACTTTCTTTTGGTTTTTTATTGTTATTTATTATTTTTCGTATTTGTTTTTTTTAATTTTTTTTATTTTTTTAATGTTCATTGGTTTCATGTTTTTTTTTTTTTTTACTTCCCCCTCGAGGACAAATAAAAACGTTTTGGAATTGAATTGAATATTTAATTACTTGTGGTATTTTATTCATTTTTAAGTTATCTGGTTTACTTGGTATCATTTTAAGCTGTCTGATGTATTTTATGTTAATAATATATGGATACTTATTTACACATCTACTTCTTATTCATTTCAGATCCGTTTTTATTCGTATATTTACCTACTTTTGATATTAAGTTTACGATGGCTTAGACTGTTTGAAGGCGCTGTATAAAATAAACTCGAGTTGAGTTAGTTAGGTACTGTTTTTTTTTTTTTTTTTTTTTTTTTTTTTTTTTTTTTTTTATAAAGTAAAATTATTACCTTTATGAAACTTTTTAGTTCTCCTTACGGTTTACTATGAAATGTTTCAAAATACTCGGCCCCTCCAAAACAAAGCAAAACAAAACGTGTTTACACATTTTTACGGATTTTAAAAATTCTAGGCGTGACTTTGCCGAGTATTAAATGCCCGCTTGTATTTTTATTGAATGCGTACGTATACCGTTAAAATTTGTAATTAACATTTACCTACTCGATTCCTGTATTGACTAATTATTCGTGAGGCTAACGTTTTACAATTTAAAGTTATTCCGAGAGTTTACTCTTTAGCCACGTCTTTACACGCTTTAAACGTCGGCTTAGACTATAGACCCCTTGTGTTTTTACTGACGAATATTATCGTTAAATGTTTTAGCCCGGATTAAAACAGGGGGACTTATTCAAAGATGTTTTATTTTACGGTAAATGTTTTTATCATAGTCGCATATTGATTTTAATGTGAGAAGGAATCAAGGAGACTCTCTGACTTTCATTTTAAAAACAATCTGCTGTTTTAGCGCCACCAACCTTTTTTTTTTATTTATTTTTTTGTTGTTTTTTTTTGGTAAAAACTACGACCCCAGTGGGGTCTCGTGCTAATAAAAGTATTTAACCGCTCGGGCGTCATCTAACACTCCCGCTTCGGGAAAATAAAAACCTAACATTGCGAACGTTTTATAATCTTTGAGGAGATTTACCAGTGCCACCACCTCCGGGGGATCGAGTTAGAACGTTCTGGACATCCCCACGACTCTCCAGAAGTATGCAGACTTCCAGCGAGCCGCCAAATCTTACAACATCTAGTCCTGAGCGTTCGGACGTCGAAGAGGATGAGGCAAATGTAACCTTTATCGACGGACCCTACCGGAGTTCCAGCCCCATGACCGCTTGCAACTTACCCTCAATATCGTCTGCTAACTTCGGGTCTACGGCATCTATCCCGGTAAACTACTTTTGACGAATCGATGTAGCCTAATAACATCAAGAATAATAATAATAATAAAAAAGGAGGGTTACCTACGTTTATATTTACAGATGATAGACCCTATTGCTGAGGAAGAGGGGAACAACCCGCCGCCCGGGTCTCCTCAACCCGACGATCGCCCGACTGAGGACGCTACGGAAAGTAACGTTTCCTCTCTTGAGACCTCCGCGGATGACGACGACTCGCTAACCAGTCTACCGACGGCTTCTGCCGGGCCTGAGGAGAGGGAGGGTGAATTGGTTTGGGACTACTCGCCGGACGTCTGGGTAATAAATGCAAGATATAATTGTATTAAGCAGACTGTTAGCTATATGTTGATGAGCGCTATCCATAAATATAGCAGAGAGAATTGCTCCGGAAGTGATTTAAAATTACCTAGCCAATTAAGACATCCCTGCCTATTTTATGATCGGGAACCGTATTCTCTTGCTAGGAATTTTGAAGGTATCATGAAACTACTGTGTAACGGACGTTTTCTGTCGACGATTCACCGCATCTTAACCATAACCCATCGTGAGACGACTACCGAGGAAGTCCAACGCATCGTAGAATTTGTGCTACACGACTACGTTCATGAGCGTATGGTGTTAGACAGAATTAAGATCGTTCTCGATAACTGTTGGGACGGAGGACTGAGCCATGAACAGCTAGATCTGATCGCAGATTGGTACCTGTGAGATGGGGGAATCTTTTTCGAAAGCTTGCATAATTGGATAGAAATTGTAGAGAAAACCATTTCACACACATCCGTTGAGAACAAAACTGTCGGAAAAATGAGTTTGATGAATGAAATAGTAAGATCTTTATCATCCAAGTTATTTGAAGAACCGTAGGATACATTAGTGAAACAGGCTCTTGATCGAAATCGTGTAAACATGACTAACACGATGGAATATGTATTGAATAATTGGTGTAACCATGATATCAAAGCGGGACATTTGGTGACCGTCATGACATTGTTTATTGACTGTGCTAAATATTATTACGACATCGACGAGTCTTTTAATCTAAAAAAAATGAATTGAAAAACTTCCAAACTGTTATTGAAAGCAAGGTGCGTCCCTATGTTTTATTTGATGTGCTTTACAATGTATCGCATGTCATTTTGTTGACGTCCCATGTAACTAAATAAAAAATATATCTGTATGGATTAAAATCATGTTTGTCGTTTGTTTTCTTATCGAGTTTTAGACCTCCGGTGGAGCGCGGAAGTGGCGGGGGTGCGTGGATAGGAATTAAAAAAAACTATCAAACTTCTAGTGATAAAGACTTCTTTAGTTTCTCTTTTTAAGACAAAAAAAAAAAAAGGTTGGTGGCGCTAAAACACCAGATTTTTTTTTTAAATGAAAGTCAGAGAGTCTCCTTGATTCCTTCTCACATTAAAATCAATATGCGACTATTATAAAAACATTTACCGTAAAATAAAACATCTTTGAATAAGTCCCCCTGTTTTAATCCGGGATAAAACATTTAACGATAATATTCGTCAGTAAAAACACAAGGGGTCTATAGTCTAAGCCGACGTTTAAAGCGTGTAAAGGCGTGGCTAAAGAGTAAACTCTCGGAATAACTTTAAATTGTAAAACGTTAGCCTCACGAATAATTAGTCAATACAGGAATCGAGTAGGTAAATGTTAATTACAAATTTTAACGGTATACGTACGCATTCAATAAAAATACAAGCGGGCATTTAATACTCGGCAAAGTCACGCCTAGAATTTTTTAAAATCCGTAAAAATGTGTAAACACGTTTTGTTTTGCTTTGTTTTGGAGGGACCGAGTATTTTGAAACATTTCATAGTAAACCGTAAGGAGAACTAAAAAGTTTCATAAAGGTAATAATTTTACTTTATAAAAAAAACAAAAAAAACAAAAAACAAAAAAAAAACAGTACCTAACTAACTCAACTCGAGTTTATTTTATACAGCGCCTTCAAACAGTCTAAGCCATCGTAAACTTAATATCAAAAGTAGGTAAATATACGAATAAAAACGGATCTGAAATGAATAAGAAGTAGATGTGTAAATAAGTATCCATATATTATTAACATAAAATACATCAGACAGCTTAAAATGATACCAAGTAAACCAGATAACTTAAAAATGAATAAAATACCACAAGTAATTAAATATTCAATTCAATTCAAAAACGTTTTATTTGTCCTCGAGGGGGAAGTTAAAAAAAAAAAAAACATGAAACCAATGAACATTAAAAAAAATAAAAACAAATAAAAAAAACAAATACGTAAAATAATAAATAACAATAAAAAAACAAAAGAAAGTGCTCCGTGCTTCACACTAAAGTGCTTCGTGTCAGTCAGTCTGTCGCAATTTGGCCCGGGAGGGGGGTCACTGTTCAAGAGATTTAGTGATCTGGGGACAAATGTAGTCCTCCTCCTTCTCCGCCGGTGTGTTCGTCAGAGTGGGGCGTCTCAGCCTGCTGAGATGATGGAAGCCACTCAAACATTCGATGAAGTGAGTGAGAGGGATCGAGCAGGATTCGGTCACAAAAGGAAGATAAGGCTCTGACAGGGTGTCCAATGATTTTTGAACAGACTTTAGTGATATTAAGTAGACGAGTCCGGTCTCGCAGGGGTGATGGAATGGAACCAAGAAGTGAATGGGAAAGTTAGAATACGCACTCATATACAAGTAACTAACATACGCCTAAAAGCAAAAGTAGGTAAATGTACGAGTAAAAATTGATCAGAAATCAATAAGTATCCATATATTATTTGTACAAAATACACCGGCCACCTTAAAACGATGCAAAGATGTGTTTTAAGATGATAGCGAAACGTCATAAATGTAATACAAGTTAATCATACTGGTAAGAAAAACATAAAACTATAAAATAGTATCATCGAACATCTATTGTGAGAACTCAGAAACTATTGTAAAAAAACAATATAGTACGAATAATATTTTTATCTGAATTATGTCGCTATTTTTAAAGCGTCTGATGGGTAGACGTCTTAAATAATATTATTCATTCAAATTAAGTAATATAGTAGCTGTTATTTCACAATCAGGGCGGTATGTTAGCTGGCTTCTTAGCATAAAGGGTTGTGAGATCGAGTCCTGCCTCCGGCCTTGTTGGGTAGACTTTGCGTGTTCTCCCAAATTCCTGAAAAAAAAAAAAAACCCACGCGTAGTAGGTAAATTAAAGAGTCCCGATGTGTAAATATGCGTGTAAAAAATTGTTTACCTACGCGTACCATCGGAAAGTAAGCGCGATTCGTAAGGAAAAAAATAAATCGTTCAATCAAAAGTTAAATGTCTCTTAGTCATACAAGATACACCTTTGTTCACTATATGTTTAGGTAAATTGCTGCAAAGAGCGGTTTTAAGATTAAAAAAGATCCTCGCGGTAGATTGCTACGTTCTGATTAAATCTCGTAGTTTTGTGTTTTAAACCCAGGGGTGATTTAGTATAGCTAATCTTACAGACTATCATATTCAATAATATCTTATAGGCTAATTTAACAATGGGTATTTCTAAGTATTTAAAAGAAAAAAAAAACTCACAAAGACTTGGGATCTCTTAGTTCGAATACGTCGTGCAGCGATTAAAAACTATTTAGTGTTAAACGTGCTACATCTTCGCTAGCGATAAGTCTAAAGATGTTTTATTTATCCTCGAGGGGTAAGTTAAAAAACAAGAAACAAAACAAAACATAAGGGTTTCACGAAACAAAGTACTATCGGTAACAAAATAGAACCAAAAATAAAACGTAAGTATCCATATATTATTTGCACAAAATACACCTGGCACCTTAAAACCACCAACACCTTCTCTCAGCCGAATCCTTTTTTTTTTTTTTAAATCAGTACATTTATTAGTTTTGTAACGCATCAAAAACGTAAGAGAGGGTAAAATTCTTATGTACAACGCAATCTTATATACAACAGCTCAAAAACATAAAATACATAGCTAGACGTACAACAAAAACGTGAGAGAGGGTAACATTATGATGTCAAAGACCGCCAACAGCTTGTTTTCTCAGGTTGGGTGGGGCTGGTGTTTTGTAGAGCAGAATTTCTCAGAGAGGGGAGAATGGAGGAAAACTCCAATTCGGTCATGTATTTGGTGAGGTAAGAGCCTTTTAACACAGCTAAAAGCCCCGAAAATTTAATTTTTCATGTTGGTCCCCCTTTAGTATTTTATTTACAAGCTCGTAAATATTCTCAGTGGTACATTTGTAGAAAATGTATATGCCCAAAGCAGGTTTACAACTAGAACGTGAGCAACGCCTCGCCGTGAGGTTCCTCTTTTGTTTTGTAGGAATTATTTGTATTTTCGTGATTTAGTGTCATTAGTATTATTATTTTGCACAGTGAATCACATTTAGGATAACATATAAGTATGTCTTTAAATCTGGTAAATGTGGAAAATTCCATTTTGAATTGCTACACCCCTAAAATAAAACTGTACACACCCTTCCTCATATACATATTGCATCTACGGCGTCGTAAATTCAAACCGTAGATCCTTTCTAAAAAAAACTATTAGCCAAGGGCTTACAGGAATACCCTTTGTAAGAGACTAAGGTGTTAATCTACTAATAAGAAGAACCCTGGAGAACCCAAGAACCCTTTTCTTCTTTGGAAAATTATGAATTATACATTAAATGACTGCTATAAGTTCACTGAACACCAAAATATATGTTTTTTCAATTTTAACCCTTTATTCCCTAATTTAGGATTAGGGCGAAATTTGACCCTTTGGGATTTAGGGGTATCATTTCGAAAAATCAGAATAACAAAAACTGTCAGTAAACTATTTAGAATTTAAGAAAATAATCAATAAAACACACAGCTACATTGAACAATATAATTTTTTTGTTTTATTTGTTGCATTTTAGAACTGGATTTTGAATGTACAAACACACTTTGACCAATGGAAACAAGAACACAGGGACAAAATCACTGCTGGGACCCCCCCCCACCCCCCCCAAAACAAAAAACAAAACAAAAAAACACCATTGGTCTTTCTTACCCAAAAATCTGTCAGAACTCACACTAGACATTGTGATAGTCTTTGAAACAATTTCTTTTTTTGTTAATGCAGAGAGGTACTGCACATTTTTCACAGTGCATTTCAGTCTTGAGGTCCTTGCACACAGCACATCGACGGTGATTTTCCTCCTTGACAGGCCAATGGCCGATTTGGTCAAAACGGACATCTGCACTCTGATAAACTCGAACAAATCTTGGTGGTGGCGGGGATGAGGGGGAGGAGGAGCTAGGAGTTGATGGCCTACCCCGCTTTCTTGCTGTTCCAACTTCAACCAAACCTTGAGCAACCAAACCCTGAAACTTGCGAAGCTTGAGAACTTTAGATCCAGTGATTCCCTGTGCCTCACAATCACGCTGGTAAAGGAGCCATGCATTGATCACTGCAACAGACATGAAGTGCCAGAAAAGTATCATATACCAGCGACGGGTCCTGATCGGAAATTTACAGCGTGCAAGATGTGCATCCAGCATGTCAACACCTCCCATGGAAGCGTTGTACTGTTGGATGATGTTTGGTTGATCTATGTAGGTGTACTCCTTTTTGGACTTGTCCCAGCGCCTAGCTTTTCTCAAAGGTTCTGGTCCAACATATGTTGACATCAAACTGACTGCTTTTGTGTCTTGCCATTTCAAACAAACTGTGTTGGTGTTGGACTCCAATTGATAATCGTAGGATCCACGGCCTTTCTTGGACAGGTCTTTGTCAGGTATCAGGTTGCACTTGGACATGCGTTTTTTCCTCACAGTTCCTGTGTAGTAGATTCCCTTTGCCAATAATTTCTCAATGAGGGGCATGGAAGTGAAGAAATTGTCAGCAAAAATCAGGAAATTTACTTTCTCTGCAAGCGATTCGCACAACTTCACTACAATGTCTCCACCAACTCCCAACTGACTCTTTTTTGGCCCTTTTTGTCCATTGCCACCACCTTTTCCTTGATATATGTCAAAGTCGTGCAGGAGGCCAGTGACACAACAGCGCGCCCACACTTTGAATCCCCAGGGATGTGGCTTTCCTTTGATATATTGCCTTATGCCACCAAATTTACCTTTGTACGGCACCATCATCTCATCAATGGATTGTTTTTGTCGAGGAGCAATTGTCAAACATTGTCTCCGAAAAGAATCCAAAAATGGTCTCAGTTTCCAAAGTCGATCCATTTTTACTTCTTCATTGGCCATTTCATTGTCCACAAAGTGGATGACAGAGAGTAGCTGGTTGAATCGGTTGCGACTCATTATGTCTGCCACAGGCCCATAACGAACTTCACTTTCCCAGTACTGACGTACTCCAGACATTTGAACTAATCCCATCCTGAGGTACATTCCAAGACTTGTTCTATCTCCTTTACTGAAGTGTTTACACATTTCCCATGTTTTTGAACACTGTGCTGATTGGTATATTCTACAATATTTTCCAACATATCAAGGGAAACAAAGCGGCGAAAGTAAACCAGTGGTGTGTCTGTTGTGGCATCCTGGTATGACTCAACTTGTTGTCCTTGAAAACTCACGTCAGGTGACTCAAAGACTTTCTTTCGCCATCTGTAAGTTTTTGTGGCACAATTAGAGTCTAACTGTGGGCTTGCAGTCTCTGTAAATTGCAAATCTTCATCACTGGACGAGTCATTGGGCGAGTCATTGTCTTGGGCAGAAGATTCACCACCCTCACTTTCATGCGGTTGAAACGATTCATCAGAATCACTATCACTGTCCACTTCTGCGCCAAAGTCACTATCATCAGCTTCAAGTTGTTCCAATACTTCTCTTACAGTGTACTTTCTCTGTTGCTTTCTCTGTCCTAAAGAACAATTTGCCATCCTCCCTGAAAAGATATAGGTTATAGGACTAATAATAATCCCTGTACCTTTAACTTAGTAAAATATATTACACAAATGAATTAATTTCAAGTCTTTAGCCAAATACAAGACTGTCACCATTCTCTGTGACAAAGTCACCAGAACCAATGTGGCTGACATTTTTTACCCCATACACCCAAAGTGTCATTTTTGACCCATTGTTTTTTGACCTAGCTCAGAGTTGCTAATTTATCTATATATATATATATATATATATATATATATATAACATACTCCTAGACATTCTGCAACATGATATGAAATAGATAAACAAAAAAAAAACAATTTTACCATCTGATGGTTTTCTGAGAAGATGGTTTTGTTTGGATTGATTTCCAGCTCAACAAAACTGCATGTTGCCAGCCATCTTGTCACCACTACTCTGGCTCATGTAAGTGCAATATTCATCCACTAGATGGCCCCATGCAAGGGTCAGAAGTGGCACTCTGGACTTTTGAAGTTAAATTTGAAAAAAAATAAAAAAGTTCTTTGTTAATTGAGTAGCAGAATTCATAGGGGCCAAATTTGACCCTGTGGGTTCTCCAAGATGTCTTTGGTTAAATTGTTGCAAAGAACAGCTTTAAGATTAAGGGTTAAGTAGAGTATAAATCTTTTATCGTATCAAGAAACTCAAAGTTTCATACTTTCAATTCTCTTAGTTTAAAAAAAGAAGGTATAGAATCGCTTGTAACATTTAGGATAACATATAAGTGTGTCTTTAAATCTGTTAAATATGGAAAATTCCTATTTGAATTGTTACAGCCCTAAAATAAAACTGTACACACCCTCCCTCATATACATATTACATCTATGGCGTCATAAATTCAAACCGTGGATCCTTTCTAAAAAACTATTAGCCAAGGGCTTACAGGAATACCCTTTGTAAGAGACTAAGGTGTTAATCTACTAATAAGAAGATGATTTTGGTTAAATTGTTGCAAAGAGAATCGCTTATAACATTTAGGATAACATATAAGTGTGTCTTTAAATCTGGTAAATGTGGAAAATTCCAATTTGAATTGCTACAACCCTAAAATAAAACTGTACACACCCTCCCTCATATACATATTGCATCTATGGTGTCATAAATTCAAACCGTGGATCCTTTCTAAAAAACTATTAGCCAAGGGCTTACAGGAATACCCTTTGTAAGAGACTAAGGTGTTAATCTACTAATAAGAAGATGATTTTGGTTAAATTGTTGCAAAGATCGGCTTTAAGATTAAAGATTAAGGGTTAAGTAGAGTATAAATCTTTTAACGTATCAAGAAACTCAAAGTTTCATACTTTAAATTCTCTTAGTTTTAAAAAGAAGCAGACGTCTGACCAATAATATCCACATGCAGTTCCTGCCTGAGTTTGTGATTACATATTCTCTCCAGAAATCAGTATTTTTTTAAACTAGTACAATTATCTTTTTTAAACACAAAAAAAAAGGTAAACAAATTTTCCCATCCCTCCCCAAACAGCGTACTCTTATACACATCATAAACATAAAATAATAAAAACATACACGTCTAAGCATACCTGTAAACATCACGTATATATAAAATGTACACATTCTAGCATCCGTCGTCTTGTAATAGATACCATATAAAAATAAAACGTATCATTTGTAACAGAAACGTAAATGAGTTGAGTTTAGTTTAATATAAGGACAGTAACATTAAAAAGATGGCTGCGGGGGATTTAGTACGATGCTAGTTTCGATCTGCTGTCCCTAAAAATTTAAAATTAACCCCACTTAATATTTAAAGGGTACTCTAATGCCATGCATTGTTCCATCATCCAAAATGTATAATTTACAAATTGAATACCTTTGAATAAAATTTTTAGGTTTTACATTCATTATCAACATTTTAATACCCTAATTTACTTTTGTAGACTAACTTTATTGTGTTCAAAATTTCTTTATTACATTGCTATCAAATACAACGCACAAAACATCAACCGATTAATTTCACGCCTCACTCTATTTAAAATTAAAAATACAGACAAACTTATCACATCCTTTGACCTTTAGATGGCGCCGTTCACCGCAGGGAGAGACGGTCAGACGTCTCCACCGCTTTTAGCTTTTACAATGTCAGACGTCTTCAACCGACGAACGTGCAGACGGTTCAGAATTTGGCTAAAAAACGACCCTATACGCACGAATAATCGTTTTATTTTTTCGTTTGTATTTCCCTCTCCAGCTCCTTCAGTTAGAAACAACCCCGCTACGTCGTCCATTTATTTTTTAATTTTTTTATTTTTTTAAAAAAAGAAAAACCCGTCAAAGGAGACGCAACTTCACACCCGGAAACACCGGTAAGTTTCTTTTATTTATTTTAAAAAACAAGAAGCAAATGGATAACATTTTTTTTATTAATCACAACACTTTAACTCGAATAAGAGAGCCTCGCACTATTTTACATTCACGCGCGTACATAGACGATAGAGGCGCCGGGGGCGCTTCCTATCGCACGACTTAAGCCTAATTTATGCCTCCACGTTTGCTCTCGCGTCGATGAGCGCCGTCGATCACATGATCGACGCGAGCCATGAATTTTAAGTGCTGCGTCGCTCGTGGCCGGCCGACGTGCACACGTCGCCAATCCTTGGACGCACGTCGATGGCGGGGCGTCGCTCGCTTCTGATTGGTCCGTTCGATGGCGTTTTTTCTTTTTTTTTCTCTCTCTCTCTCCCCGCCCCCCGCCCAGATAGTTTCCGTGAAGGCAACTGGCGGCGCAAATCGACTTCCCTGCTCGGAGACCACGGCTGTGCATGTGGATATGTGCCTGGGACGAGAGGCGGAAAACAACAATAAAAATAAATAAATAAATAAATAAATAAAAAACTGTGTTCGCTAAGCGCACGGCTGTTGTGTTTTGGCAAGTTTACGGCCGACACCGGTGCAAATTGGCAATAATTAATTGCCACGGTGATGAACTTACTCTCCCCCCGGCTTTGTTTCGTGTTTCTGAATTAAATTGAACTTCCTGAATCCGTCATAAAATGCAGAGGAATCGCCACTCTGTGGCGGCCCAGCCATGGCGACAGCGGGACTTGGTGTGAAACTCCAGCAGACACCGATGTGTATTGCGCACAAGTCGGAAGGCAAACGCACGAGCGGAGCTCCAACGTGACGCCTCGACGCGAGCCTCTCGCAGAAGCATACTGAGGCCTTTAGTGTGAAGTTTCACCAAGGTGGTAGGGCCCCCGCTTCCTGCACGACCCCGGTTGATACCCCCCTCTACTTCAAAGGGGTTACGGGGGGACCTTTATCACTACTCGCGTGAAAATTTTCAGGATTGCAGGGGCGCGCTTCCTCCACGACTTCAAAGGCGGGGGTCCTTCCTGTGACATGATATGAAGGAGAGCTATCAGTTTGATGAAAAGTTTTTTTTTAACAAGAGGATAACGACTCACCACGATTTATGATTAGCAGACGGTGGAACTATGGGGGGCCTATATCACGACTCCGGGGTCTTGCAAGGGGTCACGACATTATCTACCGGAAACACATGTACACTGGGGGTGAGAGGTATTAGGCAGGGGTACAGAAGGGGAGGGGTGATGGGGTCACGACCTTATCTACCGGAAACATATGTTCACTGGGGGTGGGAGGGATGGGGGTTCGGTGGAGGAGGGGGACCGGAAACATATGTTCACTGGGGGTGGGAGGGGTGCAGGAGGGGGGCATGGGGTGATCAATCAAATTTTGACAGTTGCTGTCCCGACTTCTAATTGGTTAGGGGGTGGGGAGGGGGCGGGGCTTAATTCAAAATGACGGTTTCTGATTGGTTGGGGGGCGGGGCACCTGTCAAATTTTGACAGTTGCTGTCCCGGCTTCTGATTGGTTAGGGGGGCGGGCTGGGGGAGGGGCTTAATTCAAAATAACGGTTTCTGATTGGTCGAGAAGGCGGAAGGGGGTGGGGCTTAATTCAAAATAACGGTTTCTGATTGGTTGAGAAGGCGGAAGGGGGCGGGGTTTAATTCAAAATAACGGCTTCTGATTGGTCCTGAAGGGTCATAAATCAGATTTTGACGTTTGCTGGATTGTACTATTTTTTACGTCCAGTTTCTGCGGCTGCTGGGAAAATTGACATCCCTGACGGCCCTGGCGCCGCTGGGTCTGCTGTCTCTGCGGCCATTGCAACGGTGGCTGAATAGTTTCCGCCTCAATCCCTTGCGGGACCATCAAACGCGTCTTCGTGTGGCCAGGCGGTTTGTCTTTGCTCTTGCGCCGTGGCGGCGCAGGTCAGTTCTTTTTGATAGCCTCTATGGACATTAAAAGCAATATCGTGAATGAAGGATATGCTTAATAACTCCCTGGTACATGCTCCAAAATATCCCAAACATGACATGTATATTTATAGTCAAGGCCTGAAGGTATCTCTATGACAATATTCAGTTATAAATATAGCGCCACCTAGTCCTTGAGGCACAAAAAAAAAAATAAAAATCCCCACTTACGGTATTTTGTACAAAATTTGTAAACTCGTTTGAAAGCTAAGTCATTTATGAATATTCTTTTACTTTCCACCACTCAAAATGTTCACTGGCATCAGACCTATCCAAACATATGTATTTTTTTTTTTTTAGTTTTAATTATTTTTGATAGCCTCTATGGACATTAAAAGCCATATCGTGAATGAAGGATATGCTTAATAACTCCCCGGTACATGCTCCAAAATATCCCAAACATGACATGTATATTTATAGTCAAGGCCTGAAGGTATCTCTATGACAATATTCAGTTATAAATATAGCGCCACCAAGTCCTTGAGGCACAAAAAATAAATAAATAAATAAAAAAAAATCCCCACTTACGGTATTTTGTACAAAATTTGTAAACTCGTGTGAAAGCTAAGTCATTTATGAATATTCTTTTACTTTCCATCACTTAAAATGTTCACTGGCGTCAGACCGATACAAACATATGTACTTTTTTATTTTGTTTTATTTATTAATAATAAAAACAACATTGTGCAATGTGTACAAGCAATGATATGTGTGTATACATACTTTTACAAAAACTACCAATCAGGGCAACTAATTGCCTGAAAATAAAAAGGACGCTGATTTTTGCCGATCTTAACAGTCACCAAAACCCTTTGAGATTGACACACTCATCACACCTGGCAAAAAAAAATATTCCACGTGTTAAGGTCTATTATGCTATTTTCAAATAAATTCGGCTTCCAATGTGCCAGTACCCCAACGTGCAAGTACCCCAACGTGCAAGTACTCCAACGTGGCCTGGGCTTTATAGCTGTTAGCTAGTTTTTTGTTTTTTTTTAAGACGATGAACACGAAAAGGACACGGCTGGTCAGCCCATTGATGACATCACAGCACCGACCGCCCAATCAACTGCCGTGGTGTTTTACTCTTGGCTCACTCAAGCCCGGGTAGGCGAGAAGGCCGCGAGCAGCTCGGCACGGTCCACTTGCGACAGTCAGCTGTAATGGAAATGCTTGCTAACACCGTGCTAGCTTCACACGGTGCGGTGATGGGCTGCAGTGGAAAAAATACAATGAGTCAGCAAGCTAGTATTAGCATGCGAAGCTAACTTAGCATTAGCATTAGCATGCTAATTGAACATTAGCATTAGCATGATAACAGCATTAGCATGCTAAGTTAGCATTAGCATGTTAACTTATTTGCAATAACATTCTAAGTTAGCATTAGCATGCATTAGCATTAGCAGGTCACTTCCTGTCGAAATCAAGTCACTTTCTGTTGATTTTAGGTGAGTTCTGGTTCATTTCCTGTTGAAATCAGGTCACTTGTTAAAATCAGGTCAGTTCTGGGTCACTTCCTATTGAAATCAGGTCACTTACTGTTGATTTTAGGTCACTTCCAGGTCACTTCCTATTGAAATCAGCTCACTTCCTGTTGAAATCAAGTCACTTCCGGGTCACTTCCTGTTGAAATCTGATCACTTCCTGTTAAAATCAGGTCACTTCTGGGTCACTTCCTGTTGAAATCTGGTCACTTCCTGTTGGTTTTAACTCAATTCTTGGTCATTTACTGTTGAAATTAAGTCACTTCCTGTTGAAATCAGGTCACTTCCTATTGATTTTAAGTCAGTTCTGGGTCACTTCCTATTGAAACTAGATCACTTCCTGTTGAAATCAGGTCACTTCTGGGTCACTTCCTGTTGAAATCCAGTCACTTCCTGTTGAAACAGGTCACTTCCTATTGATTTTAAGACAGTTCTGTGTCAATTCCTGTTGAAATCAGGTCACTTCCTATTGATTTTAGGTCACTTCCAGGTCACTTCCTGTTGAAATCAAGTCACTACCTGTTGAAACAGGTCACTTCCTGTTGATTTTAAGTCAGTTCTGGGTCACTTCCTGTTTAAAAACAGGTCACTTCCTGTTGAAATCACTTCTGGGTCATGTCCTGTTGAAATCAAGTCACTTCCTGTTGAAATAAGGTTACTTCCTTTTGATTTTAAGTCACTTCCTGTTGAAATCATGTCACTTCAGGGTCTCTTCCAGTTGAAATATGGTCATTTCCTGTTCAGGTCGGGTAATTATCTGGTGAGAATCCCAGGCGTACCTAATCAATTGGCCATGATGGCCGCCGCTCTGTGCAGGCGGGAGCCGAGAATCCTGGGTGCAGGGTTCTTGCAGGAATCACTCTGAAATTTTTTCGACTTTTTTTTTTTTTTAAGACCATTATGAGAAAAATTTTAGACCAACTTCACGACCGACCGAAGACCATGCTAAATTAGCAGTAGCATTAATATGCTAAGTTAGTATTAGTGTGCTAATTACCATGCTAATGAAATCAGGTGACTTCCTGTTGATTTTAGGTCAGTTCTGGGTCACTTCCTGTTGAAATCAGGTCAGTTCCAGGTCACTTTCTGTTGATTTTAGGTCAGATCTGGGTCACTTTCTGTTCAAATTCAGTCACTTCCTGTTGAAACAGGTCACTTCCTGTTGAAATAGGTCACTTCCTATTGAAATCAGGTCACTTCTGGGTCACATCCTGTTGATTTTAAGTCACTTCCAGGTCTCTTCCTGTTGAAATCAGGTCAATTCTGGGTCATTTCCTGTTGAAACAGGTAATTTCCTGTTGAAATCATGTCACTTCCTGTTGATTTTAGGTCAGCTCTGGATCACTTCCTGTTGAAATCAGGTCACTTCCTGTTGAAAACAGATAATTTCTGGATCACTTCTTATTGAAATCAGATCACTTCCTGTTGATTTTAAGTCAGTTCTCGGTCACTTCCTGTTGATTTTAGGTAAATTCCAGGTCACTTCCTGTTGAAATATGGTCATTTCCTGTTCAGGTCGGGTAATTTTCTGGTGAGAATCCCAGGTGTACCTAATCAATTGGCCAAGATGGCCGCCGCTCTGTGCAGGTGGGAGCCGAGAATCCTGGGTAAATTTTAACACGAGCTAATGCAGTATACTCGTGGTTTTTAAACATCAACTTTCAATACTACTCAGTGTTTACCAGTGTAGATTTTTAACACCATACAGTGTTGGAGTAAAAAAAAAAAAAGTGAAAAAGTGAAAAAAGTAACACTGAAAAATGTAAGCTTTACACTCATTGGTGTGGACACATATAAACACTTTTCTAGTGTTAAATCTAACAGGTGGTTTTGCTGTGTTAGTGACAAAAACAGCTTCCTTTCTTTCACCTTCAGAATATCGCCCATCTCTCTCTCTCTCTCTCTCTCTCTCTCTCTCTCTCTCTCTCTCTCTCTCTCTCTCTCTCTCTCTCTCTCTCTCTCTCTCTCTCAGGCTGATACCCTCATCTATGCTTTTATCAAATCTCGCATTGAGTTCTGTTCCCGTGACATCACCCCCTGTCCAAAACCTTCATTGGCATACTTTCTGCTTCAAATTTAAAATTCCCCTACACACCCATAAAGCCCTTCATAACTATGGAAGCCCAAATGTGTCAAAATTCAATAAATAAAAGGGCCTTTTTGAAATAACTATCCTTTTGAGAAATAATATGTATATGGCCATTAAATTTTAAAATGAGGCGTTAGTATTATTATGAAAGTGTTATACTATTCTTTAATATGTAACAAATATTTTATTTTGAATAAATATTTCATAATGATTATTTTAACAATGTCATACTTTTGAAAAATAATGACATTTAATTTATTTTTCAAGGTATTATAAGATAAGAAAACATTTTACAAAGTCAGTTTTTATTTCCTAATGTCCTTTTCCACAATGGTCTTCTTTTCCATAATGGCGTTTTACAGCCGAATGACTTGGTCTGTCAATCAAAGTCAGTGGGTGGGACCACCTGTTTGAGCCTAGATCTATGGAGTTAAATTAGGGCCAAACGTTTTGTACTTGAAAAAATAAAACTCGAAACTGAAAATTGTTGTGTTGATCTTGAATTTCACAATATATAAAAAGGTATTCAAAATAAAAATATTAATAATAATAATAATAATAATAATAATAATAAAAAAATTCGGGTCAAAATTAATTTTGATTCACTTCGGTCCTGCCTTTGAATAAATTATTTATTTTCATTTTTTCCTTCCATATATATTTTGACATTTGAGGTCTTATTTTTTTCAGTTGCATGTTTTTTTCTTTTCAGATTCAGATCTTATTTTTGGGGGTTTCAACACATTTTTTCAGTTTCAAAACTTTTTTTTTTTTCACTTTCAAATCGTTTTTCACTTTCAGATCTTTTTTTTCAGTTTCAAGTCTCTTTTTTTTTCAGTTTCAGACTTTTGACCCGAATGTTACGTGGGGGCGTGGTGTCAACTGAGCGGGGCGTGGAATCATGAGTGACAGCTGCACAAAAGCGCTTTGGAAACACCCCCCAGTGACAGTGCCTTCAGGGAACGTAGGAATTAAGAGAACTCTTAACTCAACATATATACCCCATATTCGTGTGATTGGCAGCATATGAATTAATGCCAGTGACAAAATTCCACTTCAAAGTCTGTTTTAGACAGTACTGAGCACCAATTACGGTCTAGCAGCAATAGGTTGTGCCAGGTTTGCCGTACAAAAGCGACGTTTAAGCGTCTAATATGTCCGGTGTCGATGTCGGCATTGTGAACGTCTCAGTTCTCCTATCTGTTGCTCATGCTAGTTGTATACATTGACAGGGAGCCACAAACTGAGAAATGAGATACTTGCAGTGTGCTTTTAGCTTAGCTGGTGTGTTGGCTGTGGGACATACCTGTGTCGTTTGAATCCATGCATTGGATCGTCACGGGAGTTATTCTTTGGGTCGCGCGCAATACCAATTCTTTTGGCTCGCGTGCAGTACCAACGCCGGCCCGGGACATACAAGTGCACCAAGAGGACTCGATAGCCATGGGATATACAGAGATGTACGGCACCGGCTTCTGCTAACTGTCTCCAGTTGCATGTTGTCACTCGTTGTGCGCGACTGCGCGCGCGTGCCGCGTCGCGAGCACGGCGTTGACGGTAGGCTCCCCCCAAAAAAGGTGCGTAACGTCTTTGCATTATGTTTACAACATCCGGGGAATGAAGCGTCTCTGAGCGCTACTTTGCTAGCTCTCTGTAAACACGAAGTAGCTTGAATAGTGATGCTACTGAAATGTAAACAAAACAAGAAGAGCACGGCGCAGAATGAAAACCATAAAGCCTCACTCGCAACCGATTAACAGCCACGCGATATCCGGTGTTCTGTCGGATCAGCATACCTCGTCGGATCAGCATACCCGTATGCAGATCTGACAGCTGCCTCTATCGGGCTAGCATACGTAGTCAGAATAGCATTCCTACGTTACGACGATCCCGTAAATGATAATAATACACTCCAATTAGGCTAAACACAGATGCATATTAAAAACACTAGAGCTACCAAAGAAGCATATGTATAGTTAGTTTTAACACGAGCATGCTGTTCTGACGGCTGATTGTAACATCGGTATGCTTTTTTGATGGCTGAAATGGGCACCCACAGCACATTGTTGCCTTAGTCTACTAGTCAAGAAAAAAAATAAGGTCAACTATAGAGCCACATTAAAACTTCAGAGGACAATATGCCAACGCGCTCCCACAAATGATTTGCATAAATTTCTGTATTTTTAGATGATTTAAGTCTTCGAGTCTCATTCCGTTGTGTTCATTTTGCTGACTGCTGCGTTCAGGTGTAGGCTTATGTGCACAGGGTCGTCATACATAACATTTTTATATATTTTTTATTTTTTATATATCAAAACAAACTGTTGTCAATAAATCAAACAAAAACCATATGCAGGCGCGGATGACAGTTTGCTCACCAAACTGAGGCTGAATGCACATTATAATGACTTGCACACGAACTGCCCACTAGATGACACAATTGTCATTTCTAATTAGTGTAAAAGGCAACATTATGATCAAACAACAAAATATTGGCTCCAGCGATACCCATTATGTATGATAGTTGTCTACATGACAGAAAATTGTCTAGATTTAATTGAACAGATTTTGCAGGCTGTGAGAGAATTTGCCAGTTGGAACACCATTGCTTAATTTTGAAAGAAACATTTGAGAAGACTCGAAAAAATGAGCTTTATTGTTGAATTCAAAATGAAAACCGATGCAGGAGGACTATGAAACATATTTTATGTAAAAACTACAATACACGTTGCCAGTTTGCTAAAAGTACAAAAACATAAAGTGACAAAAACTACACATCCTACGTCTCAAAAGATTCCAAACTACGATGGCTGTAGCAAGTCAGCAATTTAAGTTGCATTTTTTTTACACTTAAAAACGTTATACTGCACATTCAGCATGTGTCCACCGCAGACAGAATTCACATTGCACCTTAAAATAAGAAGAAAAAACACACATTAGTGAAGCCCCAAAATTGTTTTTGAATTAGTACAAGCATCTAACTGTCACTGTGCCATAATAAAAACGCACAGTGATCCACGACGCTAACTGCAGAACAAAACTTACTCTCTGGATACTTTCACTGTATAAAATAATTACAAAACGAAGTAAAATGCAGTTCTAAATAATCAGTTATTGCATACTTTTATTTACTTGTCAGCCGAGGTATGCTGCTCCGACGAGTTCGACAGCGTGATGATGTAATTGCCTACTGCGCATGCGTAGCGCGTGCGCAGATGTGTGAGGTATGCTACTTCGACGGGTATGCTGGTTTGTCGGAACACCGGTCCACAGCTTTACAAGCAATGTATCTAAGGATTCCCGGCGGATTTTGTATCGGTTGACAAGTCTCCTACCGATACGGTCGTTTAGCTCCCCTTGACGAACGATGGTTCGGTCGAATCGGTTTTTTGTCCCACCCCTACTTTCTATAAATATTAGCATTTTTGCTTAATAGCTTCTAGGTCATGTGACCTATTGGCCCCAAATTAGTACTGGCTCATAGTGAAATGTCTGCTCAATGACACACATCTCTTTTTTTTTTTTCTCCATTTCAACCTTTCCTTCATTTTAAATGAACTTAATATTGTACATATCAATGTTATTGCTCAATATCACCCAGAAGAGTGCATTCCCAGTGAAATGTGAATTGGTACTGTGTTATAGTGAAACATATTTTAAACTGATAATAATAATAATAAAAACAAACATCTTTTTTAAACTGCGTTTGAATTTTATTTTTGAAAACCGATCCTTTATTTTGAAAAGCGGACGTCGTTCTCCGTAACAGCGGATGTCGTTCTCCGTGAAAGCGTCTCTTCGAGCACACTAACGTAAATCCTACAAAAGGGCGAACAGAAAAAAATGAAGTGCGGCGGAGTTGACCGCGTAAAAACAAAAGGTGGCTCGCTTTACCTCAGTTGTTTACAAACGCAGTGCTTGCTTGTGGCCGATACTTCATGCTAACGTTAGCTCAGCTTTGACAAAGTCCCCCATTTATAATGCGTCACGCCAAAAAATATGTTGTCACAAAAAACAGCCCCTTACTGTTTGTTATGATTTTGCAACACTTATTTAGCATGTCTCACCCGTGCATTCGGTTGTCCTGACGGCAACCGGCCGGACGCCAGCGGGAGAATACGATGCGTTCACAATGCCGACATCGGACATATTAGACGCTTAAACGTCGCTGTTGTACGGCAAACCTGGCACAACCTATTGCTGCTAGACCGTAATTGGTACTCAGTACTGTCTAAAACAGACTTTGAAGTGGAATTTCTGTCACTGATATCAATTCACATGCTGCCAAACACACGAATATGGTGTATATATGTTAAGAGTTCTTTTAATTCCTACGTTCCCTGAAGGCACTGTCACTGGGGGGTGTTTCCAAAGCACTTTTGTGCAGCTGTCACTCATGATTCCACGCCCCACTCAGTTGACACCACGCCCCCACGTAACATTCGGGTCAAAAGTCTGAAACTGAAAAAAAAAAGAGACTTGAAACTGAAAAAAAAAAAGATCTGAAAGTGAAAAACGATTTGAAAGTAAAAAAAAAAGTTTTGAAACTGAAAAAATGCGTTGAAACCCAAAAAAATATCTGAATCTGAAAAGAAAAAAAACATGCAACTGAAAAAAATAAGACCTCAAATGTCAAAATATATATGGAAGCAAAAATTGAAAATAAATATTTTATTCAAAGTCAGGACCGAAGTGAATCAAAATTAATTTTGACCCCAAAATTTTTTTCACATGCTTATTTTTATTTTGAATACCTTTTTATTTCATTCCCCGGATGTTGTAAACATAATGCAAAGACGTTACGCACCTTTTTTGGGGGGAGCCTACCGTCAACGCCGTGCTCGCGACGCGGCACGCGCGCGCAGTCGCGCACAACGAGTGACAACATGCAACTGGAGACAGTTAGCAGAAGCCGGTGCCGTACATCTCTGTATATCCCATGGCTATCGAGTCCTCTTGGTGCACTTGTATGTCCCGGGCCGGCGTTGGTACTGCACGCGAGCCAAAAGAATTGGTATTGCGCGCGACCCAAAGAATAACTCCCGTGACGATCCAATGCATGGATTCAAACGACACAGGTATGTCCCACAGCCAACACACCAGCTAAGCTAAAAGCACACTGCAAGTATCTCATTTCTCAGTTTGTGGCTCCCTGTCAATGTATACAACTAGCATGAGCAACAGATAGGAGAACTGAGACGTTCACAATGCCGACATCGACACCGGACATATTAGACGCTTAAACGTCGCTTTTGTACGGCAAACCTGGCACAACCTATTGCTGCTAGACCGTAATTGGTGCTCAGTACTGTCTAAAACAGACTTTGAAGTGGAATTTTGTCACTGGCATTAATTCATATGCTGCCAATCACACGAATATGGGGTATATATGTTGAGTTAAGAGTTCTCTTAATTCCTACGTTCCCTGAAGGCACTGTCACTGGGGGGTGTTTCCAAAGCGCTTTTGTGCAGCTGTCACTCATGATTCCACGCCCCGCTCAGTTGACACCACGCCCCCACGTAACATTCGGGTCAAAAGTCTGAAACTGAAAAAAAAAGAGACTTGAAACTGAAAAAAAAGATCTGAAAGTGAAAAACGATTTGAAAGTGAAAAAAAAAAAAGTTTTGAAACTGAAAAAATGTGTTGAAACCCCCAAAAATAAGATCTGAATCTGAAAAGAAAAAAACATGCAACTGAAAAAAATAAGACCTCAAATGTCAAAATATATATGGAAGGAAAAAATGAAAATAAATAATTTATTCAAAGGCAGGACCGAAGTGAATCAAAATTAATTTTGACCCGAATTTTTTTATTATTATTATTATTATTATTATTATTATTATTATTAATATTTTTATTTTGAATACCTTTTTATATATTGTGAAATTCAAGATCAACACAACAATTTTCAGTTTCAAGTTTCATTTTTTCAAGTACAAAACTTTTGGCCCTAATTAAACTCCATATAGATCGCCGTGACGCCTACGCCGGAGCCTGACGCCGAAGTTTAACAAGGCCTTTACGTTCCGATTTTGAACGATTTGCTACTTCTTGGAGTACTTCTGAAAGTGACCTATCTCCTGCATCCACGCTTTTTAGCAACCCTGGCTCCTCATCAGGCACTAAACTCTCCAAACTCTCGATACTGCAAGTGCTGCTGCTCATGTCTGTATAAGGGACTCAGCCAATCACGTAACTGGCTCCGCCTCATGTCATTTGATTGACAGACCAAGTCATTCGGCTGTAAAACGCCATTATGTAAAAGAAGACCATTGTGGAAAAGGACATTATGAAATTAAAACTGACTTTGGAAAACAACGTTTTCTCATCTTATAAAACCTTGAAAAATAAATTAAATGTCATTATTTTTCAAAAGTATGACGTTGTTAAATAATCATTATGAAATCCATCAATCCATCCATTTTCTTGACCGCTTATTCCTCACAAGGGTCGCGGGGGCTGCTGGCGCCTATCTCAGCTGGCTCTGGGCAGTAGGCGGGGGACACCCTGGACTGGTTGCCAACCAATCGCAGGGCACACAGAGACGAACAACCATCCACACTCACACACACACCTAGGGACAATTCGGAGCGCCCAATTAACCTGCCATGCATGTCTTTGGAATGTGGGAGGAGACCGGAGTACCCGGAGAAGACCCACGCGGGCACGGGGAGAACATGCAAACTCCACCCAGGAAGGTCCGAGCCTGGACTCGAACCAGAGACCTCAGAACTGGGAAGCGGACGTGCTAACCACTCGACTACTCATTATGAAATATTAATCCAAATAAAATATTTGTTACATATTAAAGAATAGCATAACACTTCTCATTTTAAAATGTAATGGCCATATTACCTAATTGTCTGTTATTTATCGACAGGATATTTATTTCAAAATGACTTTATTTATTTATTGAATTTTGACACTTTTAGGCTTCCATACATAACCAGGCCCTCACTTACCTTAAAGACTTGCTCCACCCCAACATCCCTCCCCATACCCTCCTCTGACAACAACCTCCTGGCCGTCCTCAGGACCAGACACCAAACCTGGGGCTACAGAGCATTCATTCGCTGTTGTCACCCCCACCCTTTGGAATTCACTCCCCTAAGATATCAATGAAGACTGTTGACTCCTCTATTTACAAAACCAAATTCAAATGACATCTATTCCACACCAACTTTAATTTGCAATAATCGCATCAGTGGAAACGGAGCCAACACCAGCTCAAATTATCTACACTACACACATCAACTTATGTCATTGACAGAAACAATGGACTTTTGCCTTTTCAGCTGTACTTGTTCGGTTTCCTTTTGTTTGATTCATGTATGTTTGTATATTTTTGTTTATTGTATACTTACTCTAAACTGAAAAGCATATTTGTTCTTTTGAAAAGCTGTATGAATTCAATGTATTATTATTATTAGAATTATTATGTTTATTATTATTTATTATTAAAATAGCGGTGTAACATTTTTTCCCCTGGTCAGACTGCCTGTTTAAGGTGTGTCCGATGAGTCGCTACTCCGCACAGAAGCAGTTCTGGAAAGCCAAACAGGCCAAACATGAGAAAGACAAGATTGGCGATGTGATTCTTCTGCAAAAACTTCAGGTAACCTTCACATCTGCTGTACACCACTTCGCTCACCACAAAAAACAAAAAGAAAAAAAAAGTTAATTTTAGAAGCACATTTTTGGATTTACAAACAAATAATTGTATATGGACTATATGCACAATTCACTTCCGCATTCGCCTGATGAGGGCACCCGCCCTTCCGGTGCAGGGAGACTTCAGCGGAACTCACTGTTAAAGTGATGGAAAACGCCAATCCTAAATCCTTAGCCCACTCAAAAAGAACAGGGGCCGCTCCTTACTATAACACTATGTCTATTAGAATTTTAAAACTACTAATCAGATCTCCCAGAATCGTAATTTTGACGGCTTAAGCTCTGGCAATGACTCAATTAATTAAAATGATGATTATTACACGAAATTACAAGCTGTTTGAGTAGCAAGAAAAGCTTTTTTTTAATTTTATTTTATTTTATTTTTTAATGTAAATTACGTATAGTAGCTCCTCTACGGGTCTACAAAATATCCTCTTTCCAGTCAGACGGTGTATAGGTGAGGTGTTGAATCTTCAGATGGAACCTGCCGGCTAACTGGCATCTAAGATTTTTATTGTTCCATTTCTATTTATTTCTTTTTCTTTTTTTAATTTAATGACACGTTATGAGATAAGAATAGTTTATTTAGTACATTAACATGATAGAATAGGGAGTAGGACTAGATCAATTATTACTCTTCTTCCTACTCCTTTTGAACATGTAATTTATGACAATGAATTATTTTCTTTCTTCAATTTTTTATTTTAACTTCAACTTATATTTTGTAATATGTTAATATGTTCAATAAACCAACCAACCCTCTCTGGTCTGAAGCCTCCTCTTCGCCATGTCTCTTCACCGACGTCGTCAATATTTTGAATCAGATGTAATGCCTTTCCTTGCTATTTATTTTTTTCATGTCAGCCCATGGTGACATGCTGAAACGTGCTTACTATGGAAATCCGACAGCGTTGTCAGAGGTAAAGAATAATGACTCGTAATTTTTTCATGTTTTTAATACAATAAAATGGCAGCATGGGAATTTTCATACAGGCACGTGAATAAAGTTTAACTTCCAAAATACAGCTCTGGTTCTACTGTTAACAAACGGCGCCCTTGTGCGATCGAGTAGTTATCCCTGCCGATGTTAACAAGTTCACACAAAGTGTCTCCGGTGGTTAGCGTTAGCATAAGAGGGGAGAAAACAAGGTTTAAGGAGTTAAACCTGTCTATCTGCGTACACAGCAGTGATTGCTCGATGTACTGTCGTCTCGCCTCTTCTGCGATGCCTTGACAAATGCACGCAACCACACTCATAAGAAAAAATGATGAAAATATACTCCAAAACGCTGACAACTGGTGAGGTTCTCAGAAGGAAAACAAATGGCAATCGCCACGACCGGAAAGGGCGGTGCGCTCATAAATTTGCCCGGAATTACGTCACGGCTATTTGTGCATCGAGTGCATAGTACTCAGTGTTGGTAATAACCCAGTTTAAACTAATTAGTGTTAGTTAACTCGTTTTTTGTTTTTTTTTCATTAACATAATCGTATACATTATTTTTCCCTTTTTGAAATGCCGTTATTGTTATTGGAGGTTAAATGTGACGCATTACAATTTAAGTAGCACTAAGGACCTTTTCAACCTTAAAATATGTTTATTAATTGTTCTGTTGACTTAAAACTAGTTGAATGGTACCTTTGCCTTGGCCTGAGGGGGTCTGTATCATTTTTACTGGCACTAAGCAACTTTAAGGAGGATGGTAGGAACACTGCCATACAAAAAAAACTACACGTACTGACTGCTTTATGGCATACATCATTTGCTCCTTTCCCCATTCGTTACAAAGACAGAAGTCAATTTGAATGTTGACGCGCGATTACTGCTTTCCTGGCAAAAAAAAATGGAAAATTACCCGGATAAAAGGACAGTCAAGGATCAACACTGACCTGGTTTTCACTCACTGGCATGAACTAAAAGAACGACACAATGTGCTTGTACTCATGGGAAATGTGGTCTTCCTTCAGGCATAACGTTACCATTTTTGTCCATAATCAACGTAAACTGAAAGTTCCTTCGTGTTTCTTAGATGTATGAACTTACTACTGCGTAATCCTGGCACACTGTGGATTCACAAAAAGGTTGCTGGTTGGGGAAAGCTCCGTGGCGAGATAGGCGATTATGACTGGCAGTCATGGCAGCCAATCGGAGCCAGTGTGTTTACCCGCAACATGTCGACCACTCCACTAAACTTATGATGCAGTGAAAAATTCTGTTATTTTGCAAAAGTAGAAAAAAATAGACAGAAACATCATAAGTGCTTTTTCCGACCTGTATTAAAAAAGAAAGAAACAACTTACCAGTCATTTGACATCTAAAAAATGTTTAAAAATGTTAAAAAATGTGGGAAAGTCTTGGGCATATGTGGTTCTCTGTGAGTTATGTAAGATGTTGCAATTAGGGCTGGGTATCGATTCAGAGTTCCCAAATCGATTCGGGTCACAAGGGCCTGATTCGATTTGATTCATGATTCACATTAATTTTCGATTCAGTTGAGTAATTCACACAGTACCAATTTTAGACAGTCAAAAGTACCAATGCTGTAAATAAGAAACTACTTGCTCTAATTTTGTGCATTAGAAAAATATGAATATTTACGTTTTAATTTTATTTTAATTAAATGCCGTTACATTAATAATCTGTTTTATTTAACATGGCCTTATCAAAATAATAAATAATTTAAATGGAAACCAACGGGCTTGGTATAAGATGTATTCTTGGGAATTTGTGAACTCACAAATATCACGAGAATTCATTTTGCAGAGCAATGTTTTGTTTTTTGCAGGTATAGCTGGAATTAAAAATGTTATGTAGTGTATACCATGTTATATATATGTAAAGGACGGCAAATGTCAAAAAGTGATTTATTGCCCCCCATAAATAGCCCTTTGAAGTAAGCCCCGCCCCCTTCCGGCATCTTAGCCAATCAGAAGCCGTTATTTTGAATTAAGCCCTACCAACTTGCCACCTTCTTAACCAATCAGAACCCCAGGACGGCTTCTGTCAAAAATGATTGATGACATTCTGCACCCCCCACCCCACCCCCCTCATCGTCTTAACCAATCAGAGGTTGGAAGCCACCCCCCTCATCGTCCTAGCCAATCAGAACCCCAGGACGGCTTCTGTCAAAAATGATTGATGACATTCTGTTTCCCACAACATCAAACACATGTTTTCCGGTCCCCCCACCCCCTTTAACAAACATAGGGTTCCGGTCACCCCCCACCGATTGTATACGTACTTCCTTTGAACCCCCCAAACAGTAGCTTTGTTGTTTTCCGGTCCCCCCACCCCTTTAACAAACAATTGATTCCGGTCACCCCCCACCGATTGTCTACGTACTTCCTTTGAACCCCCAAACAGTAGCTTTGTTGTCCAGGTGATAAAAAACTTTTTTTTATCTTACAGGAAGGATCCTACCAGCTTTTGAAGTATTATGGGGAAAACGAGCCCTTGTATTCATGAAATTTTTCACACGAATACTGATAAAATGTACCAAACGGTGGGAAACGACCAATCTTCACACCCCGGATGGGCCTGCGTGAATGTAAATTAGTATGAGGCTCACTTAATCTAGTTAAAGTGAATATTAAAAAATGTTATCCATTTGTTTTATGTTTTTTAAATAAATAAAAAGAGACTTACCGATGCTTCAGAATACGTAGTCGTGTCTCATTCAATGGGGTTTTTCTTTTTTTAAAAATAAAAAAAATTGTGACTAGGAGCTAGTGAGTTGCGACCCCCTCAAGCTGCGGTAAACGGCGCCATCTATTGGGCAAAGGATGTTACTACATATGGTTATTGAGCGAGCGAGACAAGGAGGAGCTACACATTCCTCTTAAACATATAATCTACGTTTTCACCGTATCGCGTCATCAGTTCAACCCTACCTTGGATTTACCAAGAAGTTTGTCTTTTGGGGGTCTCTGAAAAAAAACGGCAATCAAGATGGTGAAAGGTAATGATCTTTTTATTATTATTTTTATCGGTTTATTTGTATAGAAGATATAAAACTATTTCGCTATTATTTTTCATATCTTACAGATACTGTTACAACGACCGCTCAAGTGTACGATGCTCGTGAGTTTACTAAATTTTAATTATTCGTATTATTCTTCTTAATTTAATATAGGAAATTGTTTTAAAAGGTCCTCAGCAGTTCGACTTTAGCGACGACGATTTTACAAAGGAGGATTACGGTAAGAATCTGTGTTTAGTCTAAAATTGTAGTATATTGAATTTTAATGTATATTTTGTTTTTATTTTCTAGATTCTATAAAAGCAAAGGAGCTTTCAGTTCTGCACAAAGAGTTACAATCGTTTCCTTTACTCTGGAGAAATCCAACGGGAGAGGTCAGTGTTTTGGCTGACGAGGACTCGAGGCCGGTCGCGAGCGGAAGAGGCGAAGAAGAACCGGGAGCTGTTTCCGACGACGCCGGTAGAGCGCTAACGCACTGGAAGCGGCTCCTATTCCCCTCGTTTCAGGCCGAGCCAGGATAAATATTAGCAGATACGTGACAACGAGTGGTGAGCGATTGATATTTATTATTAAAGAGAATTATATAATAAGATAAAACGCCTTCGTTTATTGTTATAGTAGAAATATGAAACGACGTAATGTTTTGAAATACTACATTACCCATAATGCATAGAGACCAGATTGTTTTGTTTTACTTTTTTAAGATAAAAGCAATCTATTTATACCGATAAAATGAATATACTATTTTACAGATAGTGAAGGGGTCTCTGCCGAGGACGGTGGTCAAGCCGTTGAGTCGACGTTGGAAACAGCCCCCGGTGAAGCCGACGAGCGAGCATCGACAGGGCGTCGCAGGACGAGAAGACACCGACCGAATCCAACCGAACGGGGGTGCCGAACAAGATGCAGCTTTCATCAGGAAGTTTGTATTCGTGAGCGGATAGAGGCGGCCAGGCGCATTACACGTTTAGAAACGACTATGCGTATTGTACAATCTATTATTAATAATTTTTAAAACCTTACAATGGAACGCTATGATATGCCTGAGACGTGTAATATACCGACCGAATTGGAGGAAATTGTAAATCAGATAAATGATCCCTTTGCGTCTATAAGACAAATTGATGATTTTGAAGACTTCTTCAGCCCTCTAGACGCGGCTCTGGCTAGACTTAACCGAGCAAATTCAAACGGAGATGAAAATCATGAAGTACAGACACATGTTATTTCAGATAACGATGTAGCTAATGAAATATCACTCCCATCCGCTCTGGCATTTGGTGACGGATTGGGAATAGACGATTCATATGAAATACAACCCGCTGTGCATTTCATAACCGAACCGCCTCAATCCAACCAGCAGGTGGCACACATAGACGAAGCACAACACATAGTCGAAGCACAACAACCAATTGTGCCACAATCAAATGAAACACAGCAACACCAATTACATAATTTGACGCATTCAAATGAAATACAACCCGCTGTGCATTTCATAACCGAACCGCCTCAATCCAACCAGCAGGTGGCACACATAGACGAAGCGCAACAACCAATTGTGCCACAATCAAATGAAACACAGCAACACCAATTACATAATTTGACGCATTCAAATGAAATACAACCCGCTGTGCATTTCATAACCGAACCGCCTCAATCCAACCAGCAGGTGGCACACATAGACGAAGCACAACAACCAATTGTGCCACAATCAAATGAAACACAGCAACACCAATTACACAATTTGACGCATTCAAATGAAATACAACCCGCTGTGCATTTCATAACCGAACCGCCTCAATCCAACCAGCAGGTGGCACACATAGTCGAAGCACAACACATAGTCGAAGCACAACAACCAATTGTGCCACAATCAAATGAAACACAGCAACACCAATTACATAATTTGACGCATTCAAATGAAATACAACCCGCTGTGCATTTCATAACCGAACCGCCTCAATCCAACCAGCAGGTGGCACACATAGACGTAGCACAACAACCAATTGTGCCACAATCAAATGAAACACAGCAACACCAATTACATAATTTGACGCATTCAAATGAAATACAACCCGCTGTGCATTTCATAACCGAACCGCCTCAATCCAACCAGCAGGTGGCACACATAGACGAAGCACAACAACCAATTGTGCCACAATCAAATGAAACACAGCAACACCAATTACACAATTTGACGCATTCAAATGAAATACAACCCGCTGTGCATTTCATAACCGAACCGCCTCAATCCAACCAGCAGGTGGCACACATAGTCGAAGCGCAACAACCAATTGTGCCACAATCAAATGAAACACAGCAACACCAATTACCTACGCTAAGCATAGACGAAAATCAGGCAATAGATGCGGATGTACAGGAGGGTGCGGGGGGTATTATTAGATCGATGAGACCAGTTTTTAATAATACAGAATTCCGAAAACGTATTTATACACGTGAGTCCGATGAGCCCCTTGATTTTGCGACTTTTTATACAAATATAGGAGAAAATGTAAACGAGCTAATTGACGAGGTAACTAGATCAACACGTCCTGGTGATATCGTACAAGTAGAATTAATTAGCGGTGATAGGAACGCTAATTGTTATCTACGTCTTACCGACGATCCAAATATTTTGAACGAAGAGGTTAATAATTTAATGGAAAATATAGCTCAATCTAATATAGAGATTTTAGCTAGCGATGAGATTCAAATGATAGTACAAGTTGTTCCGGATATGCGTGGAGCAGGCGGTATCAGACGCAAGCTACAGTTAACTACAAACGAAGAAATTTTGAGAAAGAAAAGAAATTGTTTGTATATGACCCACAATGAAAATAACAAACTATGTTTTGCACTAGCATTAGCCTTCTTGCTGGACGGGTCGTTAACGGCGGCTCAGGCAATGCAGAGAGCAGAGCATCTACAAAATTGCGTGGGGCTAAGCTGTCAAACATCCGTCAGTCTGCGAGACGTGCATAGATTCGAGACCTACATTAAACGAAAAATGGTAATTCTTTACAGAAACGATGATTGTAGCCCCATGTCTTTTTTTGAGACGCATTATCCAAAATCAGAGGATACTCTGTTTTTGTTATTGCTGAATGAACATTATTATGGCATAAAAAGGATCGAACGTTTTATCGGACAGGGTTACTTTTGCCGACACTGTTACAAGGGGCATTCAGACTGGCGACTTCATAATTGTGAAGGACGATGCGCGATCTGTCTCAACCCCTCATGTACACAACAACGGCGAAAAATCGTTATTTGTCACGATTGTAACAGATCGTGTCTAAACGATGAATGTTATGCTAAGCATAAAGAAAGCGATCGGGGGAATGAGAGTAATTGCGACCTTTGGAAAAAATGTCACAAATGCGGCCTATTGTACTACAAATCAAAACATGCGTGTATACAGCCCCGATGTGTTATGTGTAAACAGGTGCTGCCGGAAGGGGGCGACATGATGCTTAATCCTCATCATTGTTACATGCAACCCCTCAAAAACAAGCAGATATGCAAACAAATAATCTATTATGATTTTGAAACTTGCGTAGGGGCGGACGGTAACCATAAAGCATATCTGGTATGCGCAAAATTAAACGGCCTTGAAAAAGAATGGTTAGGGGATGATTGCGTGCAACGTTTCATCGAATACTTCAGAAATCCACGCTTCAAAGGTGCTACCTTTATAGCCCATAATGCACGAGCCTTTGATTCATACATCTTAATTAACAAGATGATCTGCATGGGGGTTAAACACGAAATTATTATGCAGGGCAGCAAAATCATCTGTTTCACAGATACCGACTATAATATGAGATATATCGATTCGATATCTTTTCTTACAATGGCTCTGAGCAAATTCCCGAAATCGCTAGGTTTCGAAGATCAGGTAAAGGGTTATTTTCCACACGCATTTAGCTCTTTTAAAAATCTGGACTATGTAGGTCCATATCCTGATTCAAAATTTTATGGTGTGGAACGCATGACGTCATCGCAACGAGCTGAATTTTTTAATTGGTATGAAAAAGTGCGATGCGGAACCTTTAATTTTACAGAGCAGGCGTTGCTGTATTGTAAAAACGACGTTAACATTTTAGCGACGGGTTGTGAGAAATTCAGGGAGGAATTTTTAAACAGCACAGGAATAGACCCGTTTAAAGCCGTGACGATCGCATCAGCGTGCATGAAAGTTTTTCGCAGTAAATTCTTAATTCCTAACACGCTAGCAATTACCCCGACCGATAATTATAGACGACAGTTCAAAGCATTCTCTCACGACTCAATTCAATATTTGATGTGGATAATGCATAGCCAAAATATTGATATCACGCACGCCCTCAACAGAGGCGAGATGAAGATCGGTCGATATTTTGTAGATGGGTATGCGAATGTAAACGGCGAACAGTGGGTGTTCGAATATCTGGGATGTTTTTATCACGGATGCGTCGAATGTTTCGACCCAAATCAAATTTGTCCTATGACTAAAAGACCTTTCCAAGAAAAATTTGACGCTACTGAAAAGAGAATGCACGAGCTAACTCATAATCACGGCGTTAAACTTTTTGTCATGAGAGAACATGTATGGCAACGAATGAAACAGACTGATCCGAGAGTGAGAGAGTTTCTGCGCGAATCAAAATTCCCTGAACCTCTCAATCCTCGCAATGCTCTTTTTGGAGGTAGAACCAATGCTTTTGTTTTACGGTACACAGCCGCGCCTGATGAACGTGTATTGTACGTTGATGTCACCTCTCTGTATCCTTTTGTCAACAGCACCTGTCAATACCCTCTCGGGCATCCCGTTATCATTCACAGAGACTTTGGTGACCTCAGAAAGTATTTTGGGTTCATCAAAGCCGTTGTTCTACCTCCGAAAAAATTGTATTTCCCTCTTCTTCCTCATAAAACAGCTAGAGGTAAACTTGTGTTTACGCTTTGCAGAACATGCGCAGAACTTAACAACCAAGATAGCGCGTGTACTCATGATAACAAAGAAAGAGAGTTGGCAGGTGTATGGACGACGCCCGAGTTCATCAAAGCTTTAGATCTAGGCTACACCGTCTCACATGTTGATGAAGTATGGCATTTTAATGACTCGAGTAATGATGTTTTCAAACAATACATGAACACCTTTCTCAAAGGAAAGCAGGAATCTTCGGGCTACCCCTCACACATCATAGATGACGCCGGGCGAGTGAAATACATCTCCGACTACTTGAAGCACCAGGGTATTCAACTCGACGCTAGCAAGATAGCGCCAAACCCGGCCAAAAGACAGGTTTCAAAGCTATGCATGAATTCGACGTGGGGCAAACTCGGACAGCGTGAAAATTTAAATCAAACAGAGATTGTAAAAAATCCGGATCGTTTTTTCAACCTGCTGTTCTCAGGGATGTACGAGGTGAAATTTTTTCACTTCCTTAACGATGATGTTTCTCTGGTACAGTACAAATACAGCAAAAGCGCTCAAACACCCTCCTCACCGACGTCCAACATCTTCATCGCGTGCCTAACAACCTCCTATGCCCGTTTAATAATGTATGGGTATTTGGAACAACTGCAAAACAGAGTACTTTATACAGACACGGATAGTTTGATCTATACTGTGAAACAGGGTGAAAGCACTCTCCCATTAGGTGATCTTTTGGGTGATCTGACAGATGAATTAGATAATGACACCATCCAAGAATTTGTCTCCGCAGGTCCGAAAAGCTACGCTTATCAGACCAGAAGCAAGAGGAAATTGGTCATGAAGGTGAAAGGCATTACGCAGACGCATGACACCTCTCAAATCATCAATTTTGACAGCGTGAAGGAGCTGGTTGACGGGTACGTCGACAGCATGGGGGCGCGACCAGGGGAGCTTCAAGCCCCTCATTTCAACATTGTGCGAGATAAGAAGGGGTTTCATTTGAAAAACACTTCATTTATGAAAAAGTTTAAGGTGGTTTACGACAAACGTCGGTTGCTTCCAGGCGGTCGTAGCGTTCCATTTGGTTTTTGATGTGCTTGTGTTTTTGTTTGTGATTGTGACTGTGTTGGAGCAAAAAAAAATAAAAAATAAATAAAATAAAATAAATAAATAAATAAAATAAATAAATAAATATGAATCCGAACCACATTGATTTTGATACTAGATTAGAAACACCATTTTCATGTCTGGTCGCCGGTCCAAGCGGGTGCGGCAAGACATTTTTTGTGAAAAGTATTTTGGAAAATTGTGAACATGTCATGAAGTCACCTCCTGAGAATATCGTCTGGATTTATAATTCTTACCAGGAAATGTATGATGAACTTGAAAAAAAACTGAATAAAAAGATAAAGTTTGTAAAAGGTCTCCCGGAATGCTTTGAGGACGAATCTCTCTTTCCAGTCCATCTTTCGCACCTGATCATCTTGGATGACGTCATCTTCGAGGCGAGCGATCACCCGGAAGTGGTAAACATTTTTACCCAATACAGACATCATCGGAAAATGAGCGTCATGTTGCTCACTCAAAACATTTTCCATCAAGGGAAGTATAGCAGAACAATCAGTTTAAACAGTAATTACATTATACTGTTTAAAAACCCTCGCGACAAATTACAGGCGAGTGTTTTGGCTAATCAAATCTACCCCACGCGTAAAAAGTAATTTTTGGAATGTTATGAGGACGCCACAAAAAACGCTCATGGGTATTTATTGGTAGATCTTACCCCCGCGTCACCAGATCGATTTAGATTGAGAACCGGTGTGTTACACGGGGAGTGGCCCGCAGTATATTTACCCAAAAGCTCGTAAGATGTCAAAACTTTAAAAAAAAAACGCCCCGCTTCTTAAATTATTGTTTCGTGCCCTCCCTAGCAAACGTAAACAAATTCTCAAACAAGCCCCCAAAGCCCTAGTGAAAGCGCTCTGTGAGATTGCTTTAAATCTCTTAAAAGGGCATATTCCTCTAAACCCGTCTCAATATAAGAAGCTGAAGAGGAGAAAGAAGTTTATTCGGATATTGGCCGATAAAAAAAACAGTCTCAGAAAGAAGCGTATGACTTTAGTTCAAAAAGGTGGTTTCATACTCCCTTCTACTGGCCGCTTTTGCACCTGTCCTAGGTAGCATCGTCACAGGTCTAGTAAACAAATAAAACATGAGTTTGAAAACAGCTCAGAAAATGTATTTAGTTTCCCCGCACCAACTGGAACGTTTAAGCAGACCCACACCCAATATTCGGGAGACAGCACAGGATGATTTGGACATTAGGATGAGAGAGTTATTAGACGATCGTTCTATAACGCAATATGAAAAACTAAGAAGATATCAAACTCTATTGCAACGGTATTTAGGACTGCTTAAACAAAGAGATCGTGAGTTGGTTCCGGTGGCTTTGACAGTTCCTAATCCGCGGGGGGTTTTTTAACGGGGAGGAGGAGGCGCGGAAAAGAAGGACGAGGAGGAGGAGGAGGAGGGAGAGGCGGGGGGAAGTGTCAAGACGAATGCGGATGAATGGGGTGAAATATTACAAACTATTCCGCAACGTCACCGCAAAAACGCCGAATATGTTTTAAGAAAAATATCGTCTCGTGAAGAAAAGGCATGGAATCAACGGGAGGAGTTTATCTCTAACGGTAGACCCGTCAGAGGCTCACATATGACCGATTTAGTCAAACATCTTATTGTAAACGGAAAGAAGATCAACGAGCGAGGGTTACTGGGTTGGACGGAATTCTTGCAACTAATATCGGAGCTTAATATACCCGAGACTATAGTATCGAACCCCCACGCCAGAGAGCGTTTAAGATTAATAAAAAACGAATCTATTTCTAAGCAAAGTGACGATGACGTAATATCCGGCGGTAGAAGGAAGAGGAAGAGGAAGCAGAAAATCATCAAATGGGAGGATTATTAATTTTACACCTATCATCGAGAAAAGGAGAATAAACACACCCACTCGCATCTTTTGTATCTTTTTGCATATGAATTTTATTGAATAAAATATTTGAAAAAGACATCATGAGCATTGACATTTTTTTTTAAATATATCTAAACAACATGAAATTTGACCGCCGCACATCGTCCTGGGAAACATCCTCCGACTTTCGACGAACGTTGCAACCATAACATCATTCATAACTACATCGTCATAATAATGGGTTAAAACCTCGCGGTAAGATTCACCACATCCTCGGGCTGATAAATAATAAACACAATGCTGACCACATACTGTCGAGAGTTCGTGCTGTAATTGGCGGTCGTGGTGAAATATCCGGTCGGAATGTTTTTTTAAGAAACGGTTTATACTCTCGGGGTAATAATAAAAATCCGGAGGGAATCCGAAAGAATCGAAGAACGTAGCCGTGCCGTCGCCTTCTAACGACAGCGCCACCCAGTGTTCGCCGGAAAGATGGCGAGGGTGCGTATTAACAATAAAGAAGGCGGGGGTAGGGGGCGCTAATATGTCAGTCAACTCATCTTCGGCGAAGACGCCTTGGAATCTTTCCCCCTGAATTTGCCTCATCAGACGCTCCAAATCACGGCCGTTCATCTTTTAATAATAGTCGATCAAAACTTCTCTTTTTGAATTAATTTCTATAATGCTGTCGTAAGCGGCATAAACGATAAGGGTTGCTGTATGGGGGAGAGGATTTCTAAATCTCATATCTAGTCTTACGACACCGTTGGAGACGGGTGATAATGCCTCTGTATCGGAGGTTGGGCTTAGGTTAAAAACAAAAAGCGCGTAGCCATTTTGAAAGTCCTGCAAGTCTAAAAACAGGGGCAAATCTTTCAGATACCTTCCGGTTGCTTCATATAAATTATGGAATTCACGCACAGAGTTCCCCGTTGCAAAAAGCGGTTGAAAAGGTTTATTTGGGACCTGAGTGCCGTCTCTCGATAGTGCTAAATATTCAATATCGTGATGAGCGAAATTAAAGGGGTTTAAATCTCTTCTGCCCACAAAAGCGTTATGATTAACGAGAGCCAGGACGACACTTTTTGGCATAGTTCCTAGAAAGAGGTTGTCTTGATGACATATCCTTGAATTTTGAGGGATGGAATAAGTTTTTATGTTGACTCTCGTAACCGGATATAAGGCATTCCCCTTATTGAGAGCTGAGGCGTGACCCAGCGTCACCGCTGGGGAGACGCATACTTTTTTAATAAACAGCGACGCACCCATAATTTTCAAACGTGTATCGCTGTCAGGTGCACTCATCAGACAGAAATCATCGCTCGCTCTTGTCAGCTTCAACCTTAAATCCACGTTATTCAAAAGGTGTCTCTCGCAGAAAAATATATCCGTATGAATCGGACCGATGACGTCAAATTCTTTTGAATTCTGTATTAGACGAGCCCGTCTAACAAAGCCTTCGTTTACCCCGTCCCCTTCGACGGCTAGCGAGTCCATAACACCTCTCGTATCTTTAAAAAACATCCCCGCCGTAAATTGACTTTTCAGCGTATCCCCGGAGAAATTTAATAACGTCTCTATTATAGCCCTATAGGGATGCGAGGCGCTAGATTGTGAAATTAAACGGTCGCCGAGGGTGACGTCAACTTGGCTAAAAATAGTATTCAAAGGAAAATTAATTATACTAACGCGTTCGTTAGGGGCGATGTTAGACCCGTCTCGTCGCGTTATTTTTAAGCGCAGGTGCAATAGCGTATCCGCCAAGTCAAGATATTTCGACCCATCACCGGGGATGAAAAATTCGATAGGGGATTGGTCGCCAAGGGCTGACAGGGGCAAAATCTCAATATACTGACTCTGTTCTATTGAGAGCTGCGTCATGGGAGGTGAAAATAAATCTAATTCGGACATGGTACATTCTTGCGACTTGTGGTGTAAGAGGGCCATTTTTCTTTAAGAGAAAATATCCACGCTGTTTCTCATACGCTTTCTTTTTCGAACTGATTTTCTTTTAGTACTGCTCTTGCGTTTTTTATGCGTCTTAATCCTGCGCCCCACAGGCCTAGAGGCCGGACGCCGCGCCAGTACGACTAGGCCCGAGCCATCTTGGTTAACCCCCCTCTTCTGACTCATTCTTTCCATAACACGCCCTGCGACATCCGTGGCAATATTTTTAGCCGCTGACTGTAAATGCGGTTTGGCCACGTTCAAACCTCTTTTAACTAAGGGGGCTACGAAACGAAATAATTTTGCAAAAATAGATCCTAATCCGCGGCCGTATTGCACGGGCGCACCTTGGAACCCTGGTATACCGCTTCCGGTCTGATGTTCATAATATTGAACGAAGCGGTAGGGGTCCGGATGTGACGTCATAATAACCATGATCTATCGAGGTCTAAAGTGTAACGTTAAAATGACCTTCCCAAAACGGAAACCAACGGGTTGATTTTGATCCGTCTTAATTTGTATCGCTATATCTTCGATGTGCTTTTTACTAACAGGATGATAATAAGCCGGGTTGAAATTTTTATAAATAATCTCCCCGTATCGGCCTAAAACAGGGACTGCTCTCAATAGCGGAGTGGATGCGTCACCAACCGCCTGGTGTCGAATTACATCCGTATATAAATACAGATAATATTGTCCAGCGTTTATATCCGCGGGATGAGGCGCAACAGTCGATTTTAATTCAATAGTAAACCATTCGCCATCTTTCATGCCCAGAATATAAGCTAGAGGACCCACGAACCGAATCTTGTAGCCGTCTTTCGCCGTGAAGAAAAAAAATGATCTTTTCAAGGGGTTGAAATTTAATAAAATGAAAGGGCCTATTTTATTTTTTATAGCGCCCTCTACCGCCTGTCCCACCATTTCGAGATTATCATAGTCCCCGGGTTTAACGTCTAGAACGTATTGGGCGGACGTTTTTGTATTCGTTAAGAAAAACGACGTGTGTTCTTCAGGAATGTTTACCCAGCTGCGTGGGTATGAAATTTCCGTTAGGCCCACCTCCCACTCCCCCTTGACCAGATCTAAATGACGGGCCAGATTAACTCTGTATTGCACAATTGTATTATCCTTAAACATATCCATGCTTCAATTTGACGGGAGAGTTACGTAGAAACCTCCTTCGTTAATGGGATCCATATTAACGTATGATTTATATTGTATATTTCCGTTAATTTTAAATATTTACAACCTGTGACGCGTGCACCCAGCTATTAAATTTTTCCGGCCAGCCCTTCCAACGGATTAGATATTGAATCCGTTCGTTAACCTTTCGCCTTTTAATAATTTTTTCAATTTGAAAAGCATAATCTTTTGAAATATTGACCTTTTGCAGTTCTTGCTCATAAAATGACCCTTCTATTTCCTCGCCATCGTAATCTGCTAGTTTGTAGACAGGGGGCGCTCGTGGAATACATTTAGTAATTGTGAAATATTCATCGGTGAAGCTCTGTTCATATTTCTTATCGAAAACCCCTCTTAATTTTGATATTCGTACAATATCTCCTTTTTTAAAATTCATTTTAATCTTTCCGCCTACCGGGATGTTTCCGTATAAATTGAAAAATGCTTTTCGAGTCGTTTCGCCGTTCACTTCATTCGGCCTCATTTTAATGCTAGAATGAATACTATTATTGTAGGCTGATATGAGTTCTTGTAAAATATCTATATATCTGTGGGTATTTTTCGCCGTAAAATAACGCCACATCCTAGTTTTCAACGTCCGATTAAATCTTTCCACCGTTTGGGCTTTTGTGTCGCTGTGCGTTGCAAAGTGAATGATCCGATGTTTTTTCATTAATTTAGTAAAACGGGTATTAAAAAATTCTTTTCCTTGATCCGTTTGTAATTTTTTAGGAACGCCGCTCTCGGCGAAGACTGATTCAAAGGCCTCCGTCACCCTCATCGCTGATTTATCTTTCAATACGCGGGCGTACGCTCGCTTTGAAAAAATATCAATAACGGTCAATAAATATTTATTATTGTCGTTGTAGGATGCTAACGCTTGCATGTCACACAGATCGGCCTGGAACTGTCTCAGAGGCCCCGTAATAAATACTCTATTTCTAGGGAAATTAATACGGGCTGGTTTATGTAACGAATACGTATCATGTTGAGATAAATATTCTTTAACTTTATCACGTTTTATTTTTTTATTCGAGGTCTCCTGGAGACCTATATGGAGACGATCTACACCCCCATAACTGGATGGCTGTTTGGGATCAAAGTATAGCTCTTTCAAACGCCTGCCCTCCTCCATCCTCATCTCTCTCTTAATGGTTAATAAAGGTTGTGTCTATAATTTTATACACATTTAAATATTTTTAATAGGTGGTAAAATTAATTTGCATCGTTATATTTCAATGCATTATTTACCGTGTGTGCGTGTGTGTGTGTGTGTGTGTGTGTGTGTGTGTGTGTGTGTGTGTGTGTGTGTGTGTGTGTGTGTGCGTTATAAAACAAGGCCTACTACTCCCCTCCTTCCGCATCTCTCCTAATGGTTAATAAAGGTTATGTCTATAATTTTATACACAATTAAATATTTTATTAGATAGTAAAATAAACAGTTAAAATTAATTTGCATCGTTATATTTCAATGCATTATTTACCGTGTGTGTGTGTGTGTGTGTGTGTGTGTGTGTGTGTGTGTGTGTGTGTGTGTGTGTGTGTGTGTGTGTCATAAAACAAAGCCTACGCATAGACTTTTTTTTTTATTTTTATTCAATGGATAATAAAAAACACAAGAATACATAATTCTAAAAACTAAAAAAAAACACAAAACATACATTTTCAAAAAGTAAAAACATACATTTTCAAAAAGTGAGTATACATGATTTATTTATTTTTTTAATTCAAAGGATAATATCAAAACACATAATTCTAAAAACTATAAAAAACATAAAACATACATTTTAAATCAACGAATAATAAAAAACACGTAATTCTAAAAAACTAAGAAAAACATACATTTTCAAAAAGTGAGTATACATGATTTTTAAAATCAAAGGATAACAAAACACATAATTCTAAAAAACTAAGAAAAACATACATTTTCAAAAAGTGAGTATACATGATTTTTTTTTTTTTTTTTTTTTTATTCAATGGATAATAAAAAACACAATTCTAAAAACTATAAAAAGTAAAAACACAAAACATACATTTTCAACCTCACGGGTGTAGAAAAAATTATGGATTAACATAGTAAAGCACTCTAAACAAGATACGGGGATGTACTTTGCGTTCGATAAAGCTTTTAAATTGTTTCATTTCATCACCATATTACGAGGAATATTATTATCTTCACAGTATCGTGCGCAATCTATGAATAGAGCAATGAGGGTAATCACTTGCCCAGCTTTGACAGGATCACCCCTCCATTCGCACGTGGCATAATCCAGAGTATCAGTAATATTGTGGTGACTTATTTCAACAACGCGTTTTACATACTCCCCCCAGGATTGCCCAAACAAGGTGGGGGCCAAAGTCCTGACTTTATCAATTACTAAAACCAGGCGTTTGACACGTTTGGAATCATCATCATCGTCATCAACATCATCATCGTCATCTTCATCGCATTTGTGTATAGCTTTCTCTATAATTTCTATCCAATTATCAATGCCGTAGTAATAATTGATTTGCATTTTTCTTAGAAAATTACCCATCGCGATCGTACAGCCCCCGGATCAAGTCAGGGATTGCGAAGGGGAGGTATCCGTCCCAGGTGCTGGAAAGAACGGCTGTGATTCTGTCTAAAATCAAGCGTTCATGTACGTAGTCGTGTAGCACCGATTCGATGATGCGTTTTACGTCTGCGTCTGAGGAAGGGTGATTCGTGACTGTTACAACTCTGTGGATTGTTGATCTAAAATGCCCGTTACATAATTCTCCGATAATGGCGTCGAAATTCACCCCAAAATAATACGGGCGTCTGGGTGCGTTAAAACAGGTGTGGTTGTTTCGACATATGTATGAATAAAAACACCCTTCGCACGTTTTTCTACTATATCTGAGGATAGCGATCCTTAGCATGTAGCTAACAGCCTGTTTAATACATTGATATCTCGCGTTGTTCACCCACATGAACGGAGTCTGTGTCCAATCCAACAAAGTGTCTCGTTCGTTGCGCGGCTGCGGAGGCGGTGGAGGGATGGCGTCCGCCGGTAATCCTGGAAGCATAACGTTAGATGATGACGCGTCGTCGAAAGTTCCAAACATAGATACTCCCCTAGTATCGGGGTTAGCCTTACCGTTTGGGAATTCCCACGTCGTTGCCGCCGGTGAAGGGTGAAAGGCTGAATCTGATGAGAAATTCCACACAGGCCGATCCGGTGTCTCGGAAGCTGACGAAGATTCGCTGGAAAGAGCCCACGCTGGAATCCCGTGTGCTACCGGCGAACTGCTCTCCCCACGCCACGTGTCGTTTGTGACCGAAAGCGTTTGTGCTAGCGGTGGAAGATTCTCTTTTCCACACGCCCCGTTGACGTCATCGCACGGCCCAGCGTTGGAGCATGCGCAGAGACCCCCCTCCGCCGCCGCCTCCTCCTTAGCGGAAGTCAGGCCTCCGTAACATTCCGCCGACGTTGACGGGCGGGGACCCCCGCCAATCGGCTCGTCCTTCCGGACAACCGCAAAATGAGCATCGTAAGGTCCTACCGTCCTCACGATTTGGTAGACCCCGGATGAATGAGGGCCGGGAGGGACGTCCATCGGGCAGTCTCCTCGCTGGACGGGTGTCCCAAGAAAGGTGACGTCCGCAACGTTTTCTTCAATATCCGAGCATTCGGGACTCGAGGTGATTAGAATAGGAGCAGGATCAAAGCAGGAACGCATACCTTCGCTGTTTGTAGAAAATAGCACCGGAGAAGTTGTCTGCGCCGGTGGCGGTGTGCTTCCTTCTCGTTCATCGGTGGGGCGCATGATCGGAGGCATTTCTTGTTGCGTATCAAACGAATGTAGATGGCTCATACCTTGCTGGGGGGCGCGTACTATTTTTATACTTGTAGAGGCGGGAAAAGGTGGTTCGGGTGTAAGGAGGGGGGTGTCGGCAGACTGTAGATAATCAAATTTCAGAGTTTTTCTCCCCCCGTGTCAGACGATTGTAGATAGTTATTACCTTGTTGGGGGGTAGTACTTTTTTTTATGCTTACAAGGGGTGGGGGGGGGAGGTATGTTAGGTGTGAGGTGTAGAGGGAGGGAGGGAGGGAGGGGGAATGTCGGCTGACTGTGGTTAATCAAATTTCAGAGTTTTTCTCACCCCGATGAGATTCAACCACAATCTGCTATTAGAATACAAGGTAGAAATTCTCTCAGACTCACTCAGCATGTGGTCCCGCCAATCAGACGCTTACAATTTTATAAAAAACACCACATTCTGTATTGAATGATTCCAACGTAAAATACATATGGTCGGGCTCCCTACACCCCCTCGTGGTTTTTGATGGACATTCTTCATCTCTTTTAACGTGCTCAATCTTTACTCGAAAGTACCACCGTCCGTTTGGAGCTGTTCTACTAATCCATGTAAAACACAGAATCTCACCAACCTGGCCGTGCTGATCCGAATGTATTGATGCGTACTCTTTAAAGTTCCTGGGGATAAGTTCGTTGATCACACCCCAATCGTTTGAATTCAGTGTGCCGAAGCCAGTGGCCGGCGTTGTCTTGATCCCGTCATATTCCATAAAAATACACAATTCCCCCATCTCGTACAAAAAACGATACCCCCAAAATGCATCATCCAAAGACCACTTCTTCTCCAAATCCCGTCAGCAGGTTTTTGAACACGACGTAAAAACATTCTATGTTTACGAGGTGTCCTCTGGGGATTCAGCACCTGCATTAAAACACATGTCTCACCTATTACACGATGATTGGGTTCAGACATTTTGTTTCAGCTGTCACCGCTCAAATGAAAAAGAAAAATCGAATCTCCTCCGTTAGTCAGTCTAAAAACACACCCACTGTTTTAAATCCATCCCACCCAAATACCACGTGGTATTTAATCTAAAAAAAGAAAAAGTACAAACGTCGCCTCATTTATTTTTATTTATTTTTGAGAAAGAAAGCCCAGGACCATATGCAGTAACATCCTTTGCCCAATAGATGGCGCCGTTTACCGCAGCTTGAGGGGGTCGCAACTCACTAGCTCCTAGTCACAATTTTTTTTATTTTTAAAAAAAGAAAAACCCCATTGAATGAGACACGACTACGTATTCAGAAGAATCGGTAAGTCTCTTTTTATTTATTTAAAAAACATAAAACAAATGGATAACATTTTTTAATATTCACTTTAACTAGATTAAGTGAGCCTCATACTAATTTACATTCACGCAGGCCCATCCGGGGTGTGAAGATTGGTCGTTTCCCACCGTTTGGTACATTTTATCAGTATTCGTGTGAAAAATTTCATGAATACAAGGGCTCGTTTTCCCCATAATACTTCAAAAGCTGGTAGGATCCTTCCTGTAAGATAAAAAAAAGTTTTTTATCACCTGGACAACAAAGCTACTGTTTGGGGGTTCAAAGGAAGTACGTAGACAATCGGTGGGGGGTGACCGGAATCAATTGTTTGTTAAAGGGGTGGGGGGACCGGAAAACAACAAAGCTACTGTTTGGGGGGTTCAAAGGAAGTACGTATACAATCGGTGGGGGGTGACCGGAACCCTATGTTTGTTAAAGGGGTGGGGGGACCGGAAAACATGTGTTTGATGTTGTGGGAAACAGAATGTCATCAATCATTTTTGACAGAAGCCGTCCTGGGGTTCTGATTGGCTAGGACGATGAGGGGGGTGGCTTCCAACCTCTGATTGGTTAAGACGATGAGGGGGGTGGGGTGGGGGGTGCAGAATGTCATCAATCATTTTTGACAGAAGCCGTCCTGGGGTTCTGATTGGTTAAGAAGGTGGCAAGTGGGTAGGGCTTAATTCAAAATAACGGCTTCTGATTGGCTAAGATGCCGGAAGGGGGCGGGGCTTACTTCAAAGGGCTATTTATGGGGGGCAATAAATCACTTTTTGACATTTGCCGTCCTTTACATATATATCATGTTTATGTTAACATCTGTTTGCTAGCATTGATCTGATTGCACTGAGCAGCATGAACATTGTGTGGTGTCAGCTTCAGTGGTGGTTGTCACCCTTGAACTTAGGTTGACTTACTTTGTCTGTAAATCACCCCCAAATGGAATAATTTGAAATTCAAGAGTAAAAACAAAACAAAACAGTCCTCATGGATTGTTACAAAGGATTTAATGCTGCTTTTTCTTTGACATTCTGTGCTTTTCATGCAAATGGGACCAATGATTTTTAAATACGGAAAGTGTGATGACAACTCTCGTACCTGAAATAGACTGTAATCAATGTTCCCTCTAATTTTCCGTGTGACTGCATTCACGCAAACTTCTTGAGCAATCCATGGAATACGGTGAGCGACATCCACGGACTTATTATATACAGACTCACAATGCCACTTATATCACCATAGCGAGAAGTGAAGCCACCGGCAGCCATCTTACGTTGCTACCCACTAAGCCAACCAAACTTGAAAATATTCGTTTTCCCGCAGCATTTTCATGTTAATTTACTGTTTCCACAGTGAAATGCCGCTCTGTGTGGCGTATGGTTGGACCAATAAGACTGCAAGAAGCGCTCCATTCACATTTAATTGTTATGAAAATAACGCATATATAAATTTTCTTTTAGAAGCTATATCTGTGAGGGCTATTCAAAGATTGGTCGGCATCATGTTGTCAGAACTATGAACAATGAAATGAACGCAAAGGCCATTAGGACAAAATTGGCTGTGAAATGTAAACCCAACTAAGTCCATTTATGTACAGTAAGCTCTTGACAACATCAGACATGCACATGACATCCAAACCAGTATTACACCTGTCCAAAACCTGAGATCATAAATTACATGATGTATGTATGTTACAAAAAAATTCAAACCACTTGTACATCACGTGTCAGACGATTAGATTCAGCCCTCGTTTGTTACTTGTTTTTAATCACAGGTTATTTTAACCATAATTAAGTCTCAAAACATTTTTTTTTATAAATATGGGCCCACATTGTCCACTCAAAAGTAATGGAAAACGCAATTTATTAAAACGTGAACATTTCTGAAACGCGTGAAGAGCCTCGTTGAAGTGGCTCGTAAACTACGCTCATATTTGGACTTCCAACTACGCCCATATTTGGACTTCCTGAATGGCGCTGTTGCGTCGCTGCAGTCTCGTCAGTGCTGAGTGTGAGCGTTTCTATCATGCATGCATGCTTCAAACTACAGTAGAACAACTGTGTGCGCACTCAAACTGCTATTAAAACTGTAAAGGCCTCAGTATACTTCTGCTTGAGGCTCACGCGGAGGCGTTACGGCGGAGCGCCGCACCTGCGTTTGCCTGCCAACTTGTGCGCACTACACATCAGTGTCTGCTGTGGTTTCACTCCAAGTCGGGCTGTCGCTATGGCTGGGACGCCACAGAGTGGAGATTCCTCTGCATTTTGTGACGAATTCAGGAAGTTCAATTTAATTCAGAAACACTAAACAAAGCCGGGGGAGAGTCGGCTCATCACCGTGGCAATTATTTATTGCCAGTTTGCACCGGTGTCGGCCGTAAACTCGCCAAAACACAACAGCCACACCCTTAGCAAACACAGTTTTATTTTTTTTATTTTTTCGCCTCTCGTCCCATGCACATATCCACATGTACAGCTGTGGTTGCAAGGCAGGAAGTCGATTTGCGTCGCCAGTTGCCTTCACGGAAACTGTCTGGGCGGGTGCGGGGAGGGAGAAAACGAAAAAAAAAGCAGAGTACACCATCAAACGGACCAATCACAAGCGAGCTACACCCCGCCATCTACGGCATGCAAGGATTGGCGACGTGTGCACCGCAGCCGGCCACGAGCTCCGCGGCACTTAAAATTCATGGCTCACGTAGATCATGTGATCTACGCCGGTCATTAACGCGAGAGCAAACGTGGAGGCATAAATCAGGCTTTAGTGAAGTGGGAATGGTGTCCTGTTGTGTGCGTGGTACGCGCGCTGGCTGGCGTCACCGTAGTAACGTAATGTTCATTCATTTTGGACGGAGCCGCTCCGTCCCACAACACGACATGGCTGCTCCCCTTGTATTTAAGCTTTTTTGTCACATTTTACTTTCCCACTCCATTAACCACACGTACTATATAAAGTTTTAATTTGTTTATATGAAGATAATATAAAAAATACAAACAGTAAATACAGCTGCAGGTTAGGATTTTTTTTTTTTTACTGCGCTGCAAGACATTTGCTGTGTGTTGAGGTGGTGAGAGCACTGCGCAATTGCGCACGCGCGCAGCTTAGAGGGAACATTGACTTCAATATAGCAAAGGGTGAGCATTACAAATTTGTTAAATAAAACACTGACTATGCAGTTAATAAAGATTTTCTTATGTTGTAATTCAACCCTCGAACAAACTGTTCTTGTTTTGAAATGAGAACATCTTAGAGGTTCAACCAGCATCATCAAACAGATTGTTTTCCACTCTGGAACTTCTGTTGTTTAACAGTTAAGATGATCATTTGTTCAAGTTGCTGTTTTAACTTGAACAAATAACAAGGTCTGACACTAAACCTGTTTGGGTGGTGGCCATCATGAGTCAAATTGTTGTGGCCCTGCCAGAACCAGCACTGGCCCTAATTTAAAACAATACTTCACAAAATGTATAATTTTTTATGTAGGTGTACATGTGAAATAAAGGGTGAAGCATGCTGTCTCAGTGGCCAAAATGCATGCAAGTACATATGATAATGGCAGCCGTAAAAATATCCACACTGTTCACTACTCAGTATACTTTATAGATAAAGTTAAAAGAAAAAATGCTGAATGGAATTAGTCATATATGTAGGTCTGCCTGTAGAAGAAATTGTGACGCGTTGTCTCAGTGGCCAAAATGCACTTGAAAAGTGTTCAAGGCTAAAAAACAAACAAAAAAACAAAAAACTGCATACTCCACTCCCCACTAAAAACAGTAGATATTGTGATTCAAAGCAATATTTAGCCAAATTTATATTTGTCGGCCTACCTACAGTGGATGAAATAGTGAGGCATGAAAGAGTCAGTGAACAAAATGCAACTGAGTATATAGCGCACAATGCATCTGTGAATGGGGGCAGTCAAACGTGCACTGTGGGGATAAAATATTGTATAGTGTATAAAACCATGTTCAATGTAAGTGAATAAAACTCAAAACAGTAAATGCTAGATACTAGATATTTAAAGTTTAGAATATGTTGATTTAATCACATTTAGATGTGAAATTTGTACAGGTGGTCTGGCCCAGTGAACTTCACTTGGCCCTAAACAGTCACATGTCTGTTAATGTTGGACCCTGAAAAATACGTGTTTGTGCTTGTGGTTTAGCACGCATCAAACTTGGAGCAGAAGCAGAACGAGACCGAAAACAAGAAGGTTCATGGAGATGTGGTCAAGTATGGAACCGTCATCCAGGTAGGTTTTTCTCTTTTTGTGTGCAACTTTCGGATTATAAAGTGCTGTGTTGTGTAAATGTTGAAACAATCAATTATACTGTATGCATACACACCCCTCCCTCATCACCATGGCAACACATCCCTCTGCTGTAATGAGCATGTGTGATCATGTGCTAAGTAAACACACACTCACTGTTCTTTTAATATTGACTTGTTCAATGCACCACACACACACACACACCCATGCACGCGCACACGGGTGTGGTAGGTGCTCAATGAGATAATTAAGTGTGTGTGTGGGGGTGCGTGGGTGCCTGTGGGGGTGTGTGTGGGGGTGTGTGCGTGCGTGTTCTCTCTGCACTCCGTGGAACAGCGAAGGGCGCATCTGTGTATGCTGCACCAACTGTAATTGAATGTTGTGTTCGTACCTGGTACAGAAATTGCACATTTACAGAAGCATGACTGAATATTCTCATCCATACAAGTTCATTCCTGTGACATTCAATATACTGAACTAGTACAATTGTGATCACTCGATTTACAGAAGCACTGAGCAAAATGCTACACGTTAGCTTACCTTCGCGGCTTCCAGAAGCTTCTAGGGTTGAATGCTGCCAGACTTAGAAGGGATCCATTCAACTGACGAATGCGGCTCGAGTTCACCAAATTCGTCACCAGATTCCTGGTCAGATGACGTTTAATCGTCAGAAATACTACGATGCAAGCTTTCACAACTTGCCTTAAGAACGCCGGAGGCGGTGGCTTTTGAAGTGGACGCCCGTGACGTGTCCTTTCGTGTATTCACAGCCTCCTCTGCTGAATCCGCTACTTGATCTTTCTCTTAGTCACCTCTTGACCGAGCGTGACAAATGCTCTGCTAAAGCGTGAGCTGCTTGAAAATAGATTGCTTGTTTTTAGCATCCTCCAGTTAGCACTCGTCCTTTCTCCACCCACCACATCACAACTCCACAAAACTCCGCTCTTCTTCTTTGCTAGGAAATCACATCCTTCTTATGGAACGAGACTACCACCGCCATCAAGAGGGCACAGTTACTTACGACAGTGCTTCACGGGCTTAAGGGAAAGTTTCCCAAGAGTCTCATCCACCTATTCATTAAAAAAAAAAAAACATGGTTGACGAGACTGCTCGCCCGTGGGTATTAATGAGTTAATTTGTAGATCTGCCCCCCCCTTTCTCCATTCATTCCTATGAGACTTTTTGGCGGGGTTTATTTGGGAATTGCGTCGCCATGGTAACTCGGAATTCTGAAAAAAGTAATTTTGCGCAGAGTCAGATCGAGCCGCATCTTTTGATACCTCATTTGTGCCGGTACGTTCAACGGTTTTGGATGTGACTGCTGACTCTTGCAAGGTGGAAACCGCATGCAACAGTTTGCCCAATGTTGGTCTACTTTACCTTTCAATCTGTGTCAGCAGGAATAGCATCCAGGTCACTTTGTACATAACTGCTTAAAAAAGAACAAATGCAGTTAATACATATACAGTGGAACCTCTACTTACGAACGTCTCTTCATACGAAATTTTTGAGTTACGAAACGCCTCAATGGGAAAATATTGCCTCTTGTTACGAAAGAAATTTCTAGATACGAAAGGTAAAAATACATTACCGAACGCAACATACTTTCGGCTATGGCTATTTCCTACCATAGGTATCTATGAGCATAAATACTAGATTGGTGTTTGTGCATCGTTCTGGCATCCCATTGGCTAAGAGGAACCTCTACCATAGGTATGAGCGTATACTAGATCGGTGTCTATACAGCGTCCTCATCATTCATCCCGCGGCCCATGAGGTGTTCCGAGTTTTTCGTAAATGTATGAACTAACGGGCAACGAATTTGTGCACAAATTCAAACAATTGGTGATTGATGAAGGCACAGTAAGTTTTTAATTGCGACGAGACGGCCCTATTAAATAAAAAAAAGAAAAGAAGATGCCTCGTCATACCGGAAGTTTCCATGAAGTTTCAGAATTTGTTTAAAAGAATCGCCCAGAAAAAGTGTTCACCAGTCGGGCGTTTGCTCACTAAGATGATGTTTGCCTTGGACATTTCAGAAGGATTGTTTAAAAACAAAACAAAACAAAACAAAAACATCCATGGATCAGTTCTTTACAAAACACCAGGCAAAAAAAAAAAAAAAAAAAAAAAACACTTCTGAGAGAGGAGAACATGAACCAGAGGGCAAAAAACGAGGACAGCAGTTAAAAAGGTAAATGACCATCATTTTTATTCTTTATTCTATTCTTTATTTACATTATGCACAACTCTCATTGATTGTGCAATAATCTAATTGTAACATGTATTTGTTACATGTTTTGATGCATTTTTATGCTTTATAAAACATTTATGTCTGAAATTTGGGAGGCTTGGAACGGATTAGGGCATTTACATGGAAAATGCGTCTCTACTTACAAAATTTTCTACTTAAGAACTTTCTTCCAGAACCAATTAATTTCGTAAGTAGAGGTACCACTGTATAATTATGTGGCTTCCATTATGTCTTGATTGACGTTTTAGTCATATCAAAAGGGAATCAGGTTCATTTTTTGCAAAATGTTTTATTAGCTTACAGTGTAAGCCAATAACTAAAATATAAAATGCAATATACTGTATCATGGACCAAATACAGTATGAATGCTCAGTGTTGAATTTTGACATTGCATATTAAAAGACATGTTGGTGCTGATCAATATTGCAGGAATGCTACTCCAAAGTAGATGTAAGTGACTCTTCCATTTCACTGAGGCACACAACCCCGATACACCGTCAGAGTTAATATTTAGGCTTTGATCAACTTAAAGAGTAACAACATTAAATGAACACTGAACTGAACAATTGAATTTTTGAACAGTGTGAATCAGTGAATAAATGAAAAAATAAGACTAGAAAAAACAAAAATTGGGTAAAGTTTGAAGAATCAGGTACAAAATGGAATCATGATTGAAGAATCAAGTAATGGTGTAAATTAGTAGATTGTAAATTAGCTTAGCATTACCTTAGCAGTATCTTAGAATTAGCTGCAGCTAACTTAAAATTAGCATTCTTCTTCTTCTTTCGGCTTTTCCAAAAAATCTCAAACTTCTCATGCAACTTAATAGTCACGGCCTGAAAACATTTATATGATAAATGTCAGTTATACATATAGCGCCACCTAGTGGTGACAATAAATGTCATACTTTACGTTTTTAGCTACTGTGCCAAGCTCTTTGAAGGAATCCAGTTGAAAATTGGTCAGAAAAGCCTTAAGATGGTGATCATGCTCCACACCGAATATTGTAACTTTTCGCCAAAGGGCGTGGCCGCTACGGTGACGCAAAGTCTGAAGATTTTTCGTGACAATAAAAGCTGCATTGACTTGACCGAGATGATCCTATCTTCTCAAAATTTCACACATTTGATGAGAGTCCAGCCCTAAAGACATCTACGAACTTATATTTCATCTTGCTGATAGCGCCACCTACTGGCATTTTTTTTTCTTACGATTTTTCTTCAATGTTTTTCTCCAACCACGTTAGCTGAACCTACCTCATATTTGCTCAGATGAGGGTTTCGGCCTTCATGATGTCACAACACGAAGTTTGTGAGTTTTCGCGAATCGCTGTGGGTGAAGCTAAGCGCTGTTCGCCAAGAAAACAACGCCAATATTGAGGGCCTAAACCGGCACAGAAACACATGAAACTTGGCACACACGTCTGGCCTGGCAAAATGAGCAATATTTTATCGTGGATTGTGCTTTTTACAAAAATGACTCAATAGCGCCCCCTAGAAATTTTTAACGAAACAGCCCCAGTTGTACATTTAAGCAAGAGCTACGAAAATTTTTAGGTGTATTAGGGAGCCCAAGACCTACAAAAAATGTCTCTTGGACCCATATGCTAAAATGAACAGGAAGTGAGCTACGAATTTTTGAATGTCCCATTTTTTTTACGATTTTAGCACATTTACACACACATTTACTTTTGCCCACTTCTCCTACACGTTTCATCCGACTGACTTCAGACTAGACCTGGGCCATGTCAAGACCTGAGCCAACGACAGGTGGAAAAATCTTGACTTTTCGGAATACTATATGATGAGGGCGGGGCATCAAATTTTGTGTTTCGCAATGAAAAAGGATATGCTTAATTCCCTTATTAACTAATAACTTCAGTTATATATGCAGCGCCACCTAGCCCTTGAGGCATGAAAAAACGGTATTTATAAAAAAAATGAAAACTCATTCTGTGATAACTAAGTCCATCCATCCATCCATCCTTCCATTTTCTTGGCCGCTTATTCCTCACAAGGGTCGCGGGGGGTGCTGGCGCCTATCTCAGCTGGCTCTGGGCAGTAGGCGGGGGACACCCCGGACTGGTTGCCAGCCAATCGCAGGGCACACAGAGACGAACAACCATCCATACTCACAAGCACACCTAGGGTCAATTTGGAGCACCCAATTAACCTGCCATGCATGTCTTTGGAATGTGGGAGGAGACCGGAGTACCCGGAGAAGAACCACGCTGGCACGGGGAGAACATGCAAACTCCACCCAGGAAGGCCGGAGCCTGGACTCGAACCGGAGTCCTCAGAACTGGGAGGCGGACGTGCTAACCAGTTAGCCACCGTGCCGCCCGATAACTAAGTCATTTATGAATATTCTTTTACTTTCCACCACTCAAAATGTTCACTGGCATCAGACCTAACCAAACATACGTATTTTTGTTATTTAGTTTTATTTATTTTTGATAGCATCTGTGGACATTAAAAGCAATATCGTGAATGAAGGATATGCTTAATAACTCCCAGGTACATGCTCAAAAAAATCCCATACTTGAAATGTATATTTATAGTGAAGGCCTGAAGGTATCATTATGACAAAATTCAGTTAGAAATACAGCGCCACCTAGTCCTTGAGACGTAAAAAAAATGCCTCACTTATGGTATTTTTACAAAAATTGTAAACTCATTGTAAGTGTGATAAATAAGTCATTTATGAATATTCTTTTACTTTCCACCACTCAATATGTTCACTGGCATCAGACCGATCCAAACATATGTACTTTTTTATTTATTTTCTTTTTTTTTTTGATTGCCTCTATGAACAATAAAAGCAACATTGTGCAATGAGTACGAGCGATGATGGGTATATATACTTTTGCAAAAAATACCAATCAGGCCAACTCATTGCCTAAAAATAAAAAAAATAAAAAAAGACGATTTTTGCAGATCTTAACAATCACCAGAACCCATTGAGCTTGACACACTCATCACACCTGGCAAAAAATAAAAATAAAAAACCACATGTAATGGGGTATCATGCCATTTTAAAAGAAATTCTGCTTCCAATGTGCCAGTACCCCAACGTGCAAGTACCCCAACGTGCAAGTACCCCAACGTGGCCCGGGCTGCGAGGGCCCTTTATAGCTGCTTGCAGCTCTAGTTATTAGGGCCCGAGCAGCGACCGCTGCGAGGTCCCTATTGTTTTTGTAAAAATTATTATTAGGGCCCGAGCAGCGACCGCTGCGAGGTCCCTATTGTTTTTGTAAAAATTCTTCTTCTTCTTCTTCTTCTTCTTCTTCTTCTTCTTTTTCTTCTTCTTCTTCTTCCTCTTCTTCTTCTTCTTCTTCTTCTTCTTCTTTATTCTCCGCAAACGATCACGATTTTGGGTACCTAAACATTCACGAAAACTCACCAAACTTTGCACACTCCTCAGGCCCGGCGAAAAATTTGATATTATGAAGTCGTCATAACAACGCGACTCTATAGCGCCCCCTAGCGTAGAAAAATAAAAACCAAACCCGGCACGTTTGAGCTAGAGCAACAAAAATTGGCAGGCACGTGTAGCACCCCGAGACGCACAAAAAAGTCTATTGGGACCATGTAGCTAAAATGTACAGGAAATGAGCTATGAATTTTTTTATGTCCAATTTTGGCCTATTTTGGCACATTCACTGTGGTCATGCTTTTTCCCCCTTTGCAAACATTTTTCATCCAATTGACTTCAAACTTGGCATTTATCATCTCAAGACCTGAGAGAACAACTGGGCAAAAAGTCTTGCCTTTTCGAAATACTATATGATGGGGGCGGGGCATCAAATATTGCCTTTAAAATTTCATTTGTCCAGAAAGAGCAAATGCTTAATAACTCCCATGTTCAAGCTCCAAAAAATCTCAAGCTTCTCAGGCAATGTAATAGTCACGGCCTGAAAACATCTATATGATAAAATTTAGTTATACATATAGCGCCACCTAGTGGTAACAATAAATGTCATACTTTACATTTTTAGCTACTGCGCTGAGCTCGTTGAAGGGATCCAGTTGAAAATTGGTCAGAAAAGCCTTAAGATGTTGATCATGCCCCACACCGAATATTGTAACTTTTCGCCAAAGGGCGTGGCCGCTACGGTGCCGCAAATTCTAAAGATTTTTCGTGACAATAAAAGCTGCATTAACTTGACCGAGATGATCCTATCTTCTCAAAATTTCACACATTTGATGAGAGTCCAGCCCTAAAGACATCTATGAACTTATATTTAATCTTACTGATAGCGCCACCTAGTGGCAATTTTCTTTCTTACAAATTTTCTTCTACGTTTTTCTCCAAACACGTTAACTGGACCTACCTCATATTTGCTCAGATGAGGGTTTCGGCCTTCACGGTGTCACAACACGAAGTTTGTGAGTTTTCGCGAATTGCTGTGGGCGTGGCTAAGCGCTGTTCGCCAAGAAAACAACGCCAGTTTTGAGGGTCTAAACATGCACAGAAACTCATGAAACTTGGCACACACATCTGGCCTGGTACAATGAGCAATATTTTATTGTTGATTGTGCTATTTTTAAAAAAAAGAATCAATAGCGCCCCCTAGAAATTTTTAACGAAGCAGCCCCGGTTGTACGTTTAAGCAAGAATGACGAATATTTTTAGGTGTATGAGGGAGCCCAAGACCTACATAAAAGTCTCTTGGACCCATATGCTAAAATGAACAGGAAGTGAGCTACGAATTTTTGAATGTCCCATTTTTTATGATTTTTGCACATTTACAGGGGGCATACTTTTGCCCACTTCTTCTCCACGTTTCATCCGACTGAGTTAAGACTTGACCTGGACCATGTCAAGACCTGAGCCAACGACAGGGGGAAAAATGTTGACTTTTCGAAATACTATATGATGAGGGCGGGGCATCAAAATTTGTGTTTCGCAATGAAAAAGGATATGCTTGATAACTCCCCGGTACATGCTCCAAAAAATCCCAAACTTGACATGTATGTTTATCGTCAAGGCCTGAAGCTATCTCTATGACAACATTCAGTTATATATGCAGCGTCACCTAGCCCTTGAGGCATAAAAAAAAAATACCCCACATACGGTATTTTGTACAAAAAATGTAAACTCATTCTAAGTGTGATAACTAAGTCATTTATGAATATTCTTTTAGTTTCCACCACTCAAAATGTTCACTGGCATCAGACTTATCCAAACATATATATATTTTTATTTATTTTTGATAGCCTCTGTGGACATTAAAAGCAATATCGTGAATGAAGGATATGCTTAATAACTCCACGGTACATGCTCCAAAAAAAATCCCACACTTGACATGTATGCTTATAATCAAGGCCTGAAGGTATCTCTATGACAACATTCAGTTATAAATACAGCGCCACCTAGCCCTTGAGGCTTATATAAAAAAAAAAATAAATACCCCACATACGGAATTTTGTACAAAAAATGTACACTCATTCTAAGTGTGATAACTAAGTCATTTATGAATATTCTTTTAGTTTCCACCACTCAAATTGTTCACTGGCTTCACACCGATCCAAACGTATGTACGTTTCCATTTTGTTTTATTCATTTTTGATTGCCCCTTTGGACAATAAAAGTAACATTGTGCAATGAGTACAACGAGCGATGATGTGTATATACACTTTTACAAAAAAATACCAATCAGGGCAACTCATTGCCTAAAAATAAAAAAGGACGCTGATTTTTGCAGGTCTTAACAATCACCAAAACCCGTTGAGCTTGACACACACACTGGCAAAAAAATATTCTACATGTAAACGTTTATTATGCCATTTTCAAAGAAATTTTGCTTCCAATATGCCAGTACCCCAACGTGCCAGTACCCCAACGTGCAAGTACCCCAACGTGCAAGGACCCCAATGTGGCCCGGGCTGCGAGGGCCCTTTATAGCTGCTCGCAGCTCTAGTTATTCTTCTTCTTCTTCTTCTTCTTCTTTATTCTCCGCAAACGATCCCGATTTTGGGTACCTAAACATTCACGAAAACTCACCGAACTTTGCACACTCCTCAGGACCGGCGAAAAATTTGATATTATGAAGTCGTCATAACAACGCGACTCTATAGCGCCCCCTAGCGTAGAAAAATAAAAGCCAAGCCCGGCACGTTTGAGCTGGAGCAACGAAAATTGGCAGGCACGTGTAGCACCCCGAGATGCACAAAAAAGTCTATTGGGACCATGTAGCTAAAATGTACAGGAAATGAGCTATGAATTTTTTAATGTCCAATTTTGGCCTATTTTGGCACATTCACTGTGGTCATGCTTTTTCCCCCTCTGCAAACATTTTTCATCCAATTAACTTCAAACTTGGCATTTATCATCTCAAGACGTGAGAGAACAACTGGGAAAAAAGTCTTGCCTTTTCGAAATACTATATGATGGGGGCGGGGCATCAAATATTGCCTTTAAAATTTCATTTGTCCAGAAAGAGCAAATGCTTAATAACTCCCATGTTCAAGCTCCAAAAAATCTCAAACTTCTCAGGCAATGTAATAGTCACGGCCTGAAAACATCTATATGATAAAATTCAGTTATACATATAGCGCCACCTAGTGGTAACAATAAATGTCATACTTTACGTTTTTAGCTACTGCGCTGAGCTCGTTGAAGGGATCCAGTTGAAAATTGGTCAGAAAAGCCTTAAGATGTTGATCATGCCCCACACCGAATATTGTAACTTTTCGCCAAAGCGCGTGGCCGCTATGGTGCCGCAAAGTCTAAAGATTTTTCGTGACAATAAAAGCTGCATTAACTTGACCGAGATGATCCTATCTTCTCAAAATTTCACACATTTGATGAGAGTCCAGCCCTCAAGACATCTGTGAACTTATATTTAATCTTACTGATAGCGCCACCCAGTGGCAATTTTTTTTCTTACGAATTTTCTTCTACGTTTTTCTCCAAACACGTTAACTGGACCTACCTCATATTTGCTCAGATGAGGGATTCGGCCTTCATGATGTCACAACACGAAGTTTGTGAGTTTTCGCGAATCGCTGTGGGCGTGGCTAAGCACTGTTCGCCAAGAAAACAACGCCAGTTTTGAGGGTCTAAACATGCGCAGAAACTCATGAAACTTGGCACACACATCTGGCCTGGTAAAATGAACAATATTTTATTGTTGATTGTGCTATTTTTACAAAAATGACTCAATAGCGCCCCCTAGGAATTTTTAATGAAGCAGCCCCGGTTGTACGTTTAAGCAAGATCTACGAAAATTTTTAGGTTGATGAGAGAGCCCAAGACCTACAAAAAAGTCTCTTGGACCCATATGCTAAAATGAACAGGAAGTGAACTACGAATTTTTGAATGTCCCATTTTTGACGATTTTTGCACATTCACAGGGGGCAGACTTTTGCCCACTTCTCCTACACGTTTCATCTGACTGAGTTAAGACTTGCCCTGGACCATGTCAAGACCTGAGCCAACGACAGGGGGAAAAATCTTGACTTTTCGAAATACTATATGATGAAGGCGGGGCATCAAAATTTGTGTTTCGCACTGAAAAAGGATATGCTTAATAACTCCCCGGTACATGCTCCATAAAATCCCAAACTTGACATGTATGTTTATCGTCAAGGCCTGAAGCTATCTCTATGACAACATTCAGTTATATATGCAGCGTCACCTAGCCCTTGAGGCATAAAAAAAAAATACGCTACATACGGTATTTTGTACAAAAAATGTAAACTCATTCTAAGTGTGATAACTAAGTCATTTATGAATATTCTTTTAGTTTCCACCACTCAAAATGTTCACTGGCATCAGACTTATCCAAACATATATATATTTTTATTTATTTTTGATAGCCTCTATGGACATTAAAAGCAATATCGTGAATGAAGGATATGCATAATAACTCCACGGTACATGCTCCAAAAAAAAATCCCACACTTGACATGTATGCTTATAATCAAGGCCTGAAGGTATCTCTATGACAACATTCAGTTATAAATACAGCGCCGCCTAGCCCTTGAGGCATAATATATTTAAAAAAAAAAAAACACATACGGTATTTTGTACAAAAAATGTAAACTCATTCTAAGTGTGATAACTAAGCCATTTATGAATATTCTTTTAGTTTCCACCACTCAAATTGTTCACTGGCTTCACACCGATCCAAACGTATGTACGTTTCCATTTTGTTTTATTCATTTTTGATTGCCCCTTTGGACAATAAAAGTAACATTGTGCAATGAGTACAACGAGCGATGATGTATATATACACTTTTACAAAAAATACCAATCAGGGCAACTCATTGCCTAAAAATAAATAAGGACGCTGATTTTTGCAGGTCTTAACAATCACCAAAACCCGTTGAGCTTGACACACACTGGCAAAAAAAAATTCTACATGTAAACGTTTATTATGCCATTTTCAAAGAAATTTTGCTTCCAATATGCCAGTACCCCAACGTGCCAGTACCCTAACGTGCAAGTACCCCAACGTGCAAGGACCCCAACGTGGCCCGGGCTGCGAGGGCCCTTTATAGCTGCTCGCAGCTCTAGTTAGGGCCCGAGCAGCTACCGCTGCGAGGTCCCTATTGTTTTTCGATCGGATTATTAGGGCCCGAGCAGCGACCGCTGCGAGGTCCCTATTGTTTTTCGTTCGAATTATTATTATTATTATTATTATTAGGGCCCGAGCAGCGACCGCTGCGAGGTCCCTATTGTTTTTCGTTCGAATTATTATTATTATTATTATTATTATTATTATTATTATTCTCCGTAAACGATCGCATTTTTGAGGACCTCAACATTCACGAAAACTCACCAAACTTTGCACAATCCTCAGGCCCGGCGAAAAATTTTATATTATGAAGTCGTCATAACAACGCGACTCTATAGCGCCCCCTAGCGTAGAAAAATAAAAATCAAGCCTGGCACGTTTGAGCTAGAGCAACGAAAATTGGCAGGCACGTGTAGCACCCCGAGACGCACAAAAAAGTCTATTGGGACCATGTAGCTAAAATGTACAGGAAATCAGCTATGAATTTTTTTATGTCCAATTTTGGCCTATTTTGGCACATTCACTGTGGTCATGCTTTTTCCCCCTCTGCAAACATTTTTCATCCAATTCACATCAAACTTGGCATTTATCATCTCAAGACCTGAGAGAACAACTGGGCAAAAAGTCTTGCCTTTTAGAAATACTATATGACGGGGGCGGGGCATCAAATATTGTCTTTAAAATTTCATTTGTCCAGAAAGAGCAAATGCTTAATAACTCCCATGTTCAAGCTCCAAAAAATCTCAAACTTCTCAGGCAACGTAATAGTCACGGCCTGAAAACATCTATATGATAAAATTCAGTTATACATATAGCACCACCTAGTGGTAACAATAAATGTCATACTTTACGTTTTTAGCTACTGCGCTGAGCTCGTTGAAGGGATCCAGTTGAAAGTTGGTCAGAAAATCCTTAAGATGTTGATCATGCCCCACACCGAATATTGTAACTTTTCGCCAAAGGGCGTGGCCGCTACGGTGCCGCAAAGTCTGAAGATTTTTCGTGACAATAAAAGCTGCATGAACTTGACCGAGATGATCCTATCTTCTCAAAATTTCACACATTTGATGAGAGTCCAGCCCTAAAGACATCTACGTACTTATATTTCATCTTACTGATAGCGCCACCTAGTGGCAATTTTTTTTCTTACGAATTTTCTTGTACATTTTTCTCCAAACACATTAACTGGACCAACCTCATATTTGCTCAGATGAGGGTTTCGGCCTTCATGATGTCACAACACGAAGTTTGTGAGTTTTCGCGAATCACTGTGGGCGTGGCTAAGCACTGTTCGCCAAGAAAACAACGCCAGTTTTGATGGTCTAAACATGCGCAGAAACTCATGAAACTTGGCACACACATCTGGCATGGCAAAATGAGCAATATTTTATCATGTATTGTCCTATTTTTACAAAAATGACTCAATAGCGCCCCCTAGAAATTTTTAACGAAGCAGCCCCGATTGTACGTTTACGACGAATATTTTTAGGTGTATGAGGGAGCCCAAGACCTACAAAAAAGTCTCTTGTACCCATATGCTAAAATGAACAGGAAGTGAGCTACGAATTTTTGAATGTCCCATTTTTGACGATTTTTGCACATTCACAGGGGGCAGACTTTTGCCCACTTCTCCTACACGTTTCATCCGACTGAGTTAAGACTTGGCCTGGACCATGTCAAGACCTGAGCCAACGACAGGGGGAAACATTTTTACTTTTCGAAATACTATATGATGAGGGCGGGGCATCAAAATTTGTGTTTCGCAATGAAAAAGGATATGCTTGATAACTCCCTGGTACATACTCCAAAAAATCCCAAACTTGACATGTATGTTTATCGTCAAGGCCTGAAGTTATCTCTATGACAACATTCAGTTATATATGCAGCGCCACCTAGCCCTTGAGGCATGAAAAAAAAATACCCCACATACGGTATTTTGTACAAAAAATGTAAACTCATTCTAAGTGTGATAACTAAGTCATTTATGAATATTCTTTTAGTTTCCACCACTCAAAATGTTCATTGGCATCAGACTTATCCAAACATATATATATTTTTGTTTATTTTTGATAGCCTCTATGGACATTAAAAGCAATATCGTGAATGAAGGATATGCTTAATAACTCCACGGTACATGCTCCAAAAAAAATCCCACACTTGACATGTATGCTTATAATCAAGTCACGTTATTAAGCATATCCTTCATTCACGATATTGCTTTTAATGTCTATAAAGGCTATCAAAAATAAATAAAAATATGTATGTTTGGATCGGTCTGATACCAGTGAACATATTGAGTGGTGGAAAGTAAAAGAATATTCATAAATGACTTAGTTATCACACTTACAATGAGTTTACAATTTTTGCAAAAATACCGTAAGTGAGGCATTTTTTTTTTATGCCTCAAGGACTAGGTGGCGCTGTATTTATAACTGAATTTTGTCATAGAGATACCTTCAGGCCTTGACTATAAATATACATTTCAAGTATGGGATTTTTTGGAGCATGTACCTCGGAGTTATTCAGCATAGCCTTCATTCACGATATTGCTTTTAATGTCCATAGAGGCTATCAAAAATACATAAAACTAAATAACAAAAATATGTGTGTTTGGTTAGGTCTGATGCCAGTGAATATTTTGAGTGGTGGAAAGTAAAAGAATATTCCTAAATGACTTAGTTATCACACATAGAATGAGTTTACATTTTTTGTACAAAATACCGTAAGTGGGGTATTTTTTTTTCATGCCTCAAGGGCTAGGTGGCGCTGCATATATAACTGAATGTTGTCATAGAGATACCTTCAGGCCTTGATTATAAGCATACATGTCAAGTGTGGGATTTTTTGGAGCATGTATCGGGGAGTTATTAAGCATATCCTTTTTCAGTTCGAAACACAAATTTTGATGCCCCTCCCTCATCATATAGTATTTCCGAAAGTCAAGATTTTTCCGTCTGTTGTTGGCTCAGGTCTTGGCATGGTCCAGGTCAAGTCATAAGTCAGTCGGATAAAACGTGTAGGAGAAGTGGGCAAAAGTCTGCCCCCTGTGAATGTGCAAAAATTGTCAAAAATGGGACATTCAAAAATTCGTAGCTCACTTCCTGTTCATTTTAGCATATGGGTCCAAGAGACTTTTTTGTAGGTCTTGGGCTCCCTCATACACCTAAAAATATTCGTCGTTCTTGCTTAAACGTACAATCGGGGCTGCTTCGTTAAAAACTTCTAGGGGGCGCTATTGATTCATTTTTGTAAAAATAGCACAATCAACAATAAAATATTGCTAACTTTACCAGGCCAGATGTGTGTGCCAAGTGTCATGAGTTTCTGTGCATGTTTAGACCCTCAAAACTGGCGTTATTTTCTTGGCGAACAGCGCTTAGCCACACCCACAGCAATTCGCGAAAACTCACAAACTTCGTGTTGTGACATCATGAAGGCCGAAACCCTCATCTGAGCAAATATGAGGTAGGTCCAGTTAACGTGTTTGGAGAAAAACGTAGAAGAAAATTCGTAAGAAAAAAAATTGCCACTAGGTGGCGCTATCAGTTAGATGAAATATAAGTCAGTAGATGTCTTTAGGGCTGGACTCTCATCAAATGTGTGAAATTTTGAGAAGATAGGATCATCTCGGTCAAGTTAATGCAGCTTTTATTTTCACGAAAAATCTTCAGACTTTGCGTCACCGTAGCGGCCACGCCCTTTGGCGAAAAGTTACAATATTCGGTGTGGGGCATGATCAACATCTTAAGGCCTTTCTGACCAATTTTCAAATGGATCCCTTCAACAAGCTCAGCACAGTAGCTAAAAACGTAAAGTATGACATTTATTGTAACCACTAGGTGGCGCTATATGTATAACTGAATTTTATCATATAGATGTTTTCAGGCCGTGACTATTACGTTGCCTGAGAAGTTTGAGATTTTTTGGAGCTTGAACATGGGGGTTATTAATTAAGCATTTGCTCTTTCTGGACAAATGAAATTTTAAAGGCAATATTTGATGCCCCGCCCCCGTCATATAGTATTTCAAAAAGGCAAGATGTTTTGCCCAGTTGTTCTCTCAGGTCTTGAGATGATAAATGCCAAGTTTGAAGTCAATTGGATGAAAAATGTTTGCAAAGGGGGAAAAAGCATGACCACAGTGAATGTGCCAAAATAGGCCAAAATTGGACATAAAAAAATTCATAGCTCACTTCCTGTACATTTTAGCTACTTGGTCCCAATAGGCTTTTTTGTGCGTCTCGGGGTGCTACACGTGCCTGCCAATTTTTGTTGCTCTAGCTCAAACGTGCCGGGCTTGGTTTTTATTTTTCTACGCTAGGGGGCGCTATTGAGTCACATTGTTATGACGACTTAATAATATCAAATTTTTCGCCGGGCCTGAGGAGTGTGCAAAGTTCGGTGAGTTTTCGTGAATGTTTAGGTACCCAAAATCGCGATCGTTTGCGGAGAATAAAGAAGAAGAAGAAGAAGAAGAAGAAGAAGAATAACTAGAGCTGCGAGCAGCTATAAAGGGCCCTCGCAGCCCGGGCCACGTTGGGGTCCTTGCACGTTGTGGTACTTGCATGTTGGGGTACTGGCACATTGGGGTACTGGCATATTGGAAGCAAAATTTCTTTGAAAATGGCATAATAAACGTTTACATGTAGAATATTATTTTGCCAGTGTGTGTGTCAAGCTCAACGGGTTTTGGTGATTGTTAAGACCTGCAAAAATCAGCGTCCTTTGTTATTTTTAGGCAATGAGTTGCCCTGATTGGTATTTTTTTGTAAAAGTGTATATACACATCATCGCTCGTTGTACTCATTGCACAATGTTACTTTTATTGTCCAAAGGGGAAATCAAAAATGAATAAAACAAAATGGAAACGTACATACGTTTGGATCGGTGTCAAGCCAGTGAACAATTTGAGTGGTGGAAACTAAAAGAATATTCATAAATGACTTAGTTATCACACTTAGAATGAGTGTACATTTTTTGTACAAAATACCGCATGTGGGGTATTTTTATTTTTTTTATATAAGCCTCAAGGGCTAGGTGGCGCTGTATTTATAACTGAATGTTGTCATAGAGATACCTTCAGGCCTTGATTATAAGCATACATGTCAAGTGTGGGATTTTTTTTGGAGCATGTACCGTGGAGTTATTAAGCATATCCTTCATTCACGATATTGCTTTTAATGTCCATAGAGGCTATCAAAAATAAATAAAAATATATATATGTTTGGATAAGTCTGATGCCAGTGAACATTTTGAGTGGTGGAAACTAAAAGAATATTCAGAAATGACTTCGTTATCACACTTAGAATGAGTGTACATTTTTTGTACAAAATACCGTATGTGGGGTATTTTTTTTTTATTCCTCAAGGGCTAGGTGGCGCTGCATATATAACTGAATGTTGTCACAGAGATAACTTCAGGCCTTGACGATAAACATACATGTCAAGTTTGGGATTTTTTGGAGCATGTACCGGGGAGTTATCAAGCATATCCTTTTTCATTGCGAAACACAAAATTTGATGCCCCGCCCTCATCATATAGTATTTCGAAAAGTCAAAATTTTTCCCCCTGTCGTTGGCTCAGGTCTTGACATGGTCCAGGCCAAGTCTTAACTCAGTCGGATGAAACGTGTAGGAGAAGTGGGCAAAAGTCTGCCCCCTGTGAATGTGCAAAAATCGTAAAAAAATGGGACATTCAAAAATTCATAGCTTACTTCCTGTTCATTTTAGCATATGGGTCCAAGAGACTTTTTTGTAGGACTTGGGCTCCCTCATACACCTAAAAATATTCGTCGTTCTTGCTTAAACGTACAACCGGGGCTGCTTTGTTAAAAACTTCTAGGGGGCGCTATTGAGTCATTTTTGTAAAAAATAGCACAATCAACAATAAAATATGGCTCATTTTACCAGGCCAGATGTGTGTGCCGTTTCATGAGTTTCTGTGCATGTTTAGACCCTCAAAACTGGTGTTGTTTTCTTGGAGAACAGCGCTTAGCCACACCCACAGCAATTCGCGAAAACTCACAAACTTCGTGTTGTGACATCATGAAGGCCGAAACCCTCATCTGAGCAAATATGAGGTAGGTCCAGTTAACGTGTTTGGAGAAAAACGTAGAAGAAAATTCGTAAGAAAAAAAATTGCCACTAGGTGGCGCTATCAGTTAGATGAAATATAAGTCAGTAGATGTCTTTAGGGCTGGACTCTCATCAAATGTGTGAAATTTTGAGAAGATAGGATCATCTCGGTCAAGTTAATGCAGCTTTTATTTTCACGAAAAATCTTCAGACTTTGCGTCACCGTAGAGGCCACGCCCTTTGGCGAAAAGTTACAATATTCGGTGTGGGGCATGATCAACATCTTAAGGCTTTTCTGACCAATTTTCAAATGGATCCCTTCAACAAGCTCAGCACAGTAGCTAAAAACGTAAAGTATGACATTTATTGTAACCACTAGGTGGCGCTATATGTATAACTGAATTTTATCATATAGATGTTTTCAGGCCGTGACTATTACGTTGCCTGAGAAGTTTGAGATTTTTTGGAGCTTGAACATGGGAGTTATTAAGCATTTGCTCTTTCTCGACAAATGAAATTTTAAAGGCAATATTTGATGCCCCGCCCCCGTCATATAGTATTTCAAAAAGGCAAGATGTTTTGCCCAGTTGTTCTCTCAGGTCTTGAGATGATAAATGACAAGTTTGAAGTCAATTGGATGAAAAATGTTTGCAAAGGGGGAAAAAGCATGACCACAGTGAATGTGCCAAAATAGGCCAAAATTGGACATAAAAAAATTCATAGCTCACTTCCTGTACATTTTAGCTACATGGTCCCAAGAGACTTTTTTGTGCGTCTCGGGGTACTACACGTGCCTGCCAATTTTTGTTGCTCTAGCTCAAACGTGCCGGGCTTGGTTTTTATTTTTCTACGCTAGGGGGCGCTATCGAGTCGCATTGTTATAACGACTTCATAATATCAAATTTTTCGCCGGACCTGAGGAGTGTGCAAAGTTCGGTGAGTTTTCGTGAATATTTAGGTACCCAAAATCGCGATTGTTTGCGGAGAATAAAGAAGAAGAAGAAGAAGAAGAAGAATAATAACTAGAGCTGCGAGCAGCTATAAAGGGCCCTCGCAACCCGGGCCACGTTGGGGTATTTGCACGTCGGGGTACTGGCATGCTGGGGTACTGTCAAATAGGAAACCATCTAAATTTTAAACGTTTTTGCCATGCTTTGTGTTTGTAAAGTTTCATGGAAAGGCCAAAAATGATGCACAATTAACAAAATAAAATCAAAATGGATTGGCACATGGCTATATAGAATACTCTTTGAATATATTAGGCATGCCTGCCAATATTCACACATCTAGCTGAATCATATAATCGGAAAGACTTCATAAAAATGTCTAGAGGGCGCTATTGAAGCATTTATTGCAAATTTAATAAGAAATCTCTAAAATATTCATGCTTATGACAAGCCTGATGTGTGTGTAAAGTTTCATGAGTTTTTGCACATGTTTAGACCAAAAAAAAAAGCAGCATTTTACTTGGCAAACAATGCATCGCCATGAAACGGTGTGGGACAAAATAAATAACTTTCGATAACTTTGTATCTTAAACATCTTAAGATGAAGCACACCAAGTTTGAAGACAGTCGGATAAATTTTGTAGGAGGAATTCGTTAAAATATGACCCCTAAAAAAGGCCACAAAAAATGGCTACAAATCCCAACGTAAATCAAAATGGCGGACTTCCTGTTTGTTTTGGAAGATGGTTCCAAGAGACTATTTTGTACATCGTGGGCTCTTATGTATGCCTCTAAATTATCATAGCGCTAGGTGAAACGTACAACCGGGAATGCTTCGTTAAAGAGGAGTTTTTTACCTCAAAATGTGATGACCGGCCCTTACGGGACTTCCTGTTGGGTTTAGCACATGGCACCAAGAGACTTTTTTGTACATTGTGGGCTGTTAAATTTGTCTCCAAATTTTCGTAGCTCGAGCTGCTTCGTACAACTGTGAATGCTTCATTAAGAGGGAATTTTTTCCTTTGCAAACTGTGCATGCCACGGCAACAGCATGCGACGAAATAAAAAGCTTTCAATAACTTTTCATCTTCAACATTTTAAGATGAATCACACCAAGTTTGGAGATGATCGGATAAACTCTGTAGGAGGAGTTCGTTAAAATAAGACCCCTATGAAATGGCCCAAAAAATGGCAACACGTTCCAAAGTAAATCAAAATGGTGGACTTCCTGTTCGGTTTAGCATATGGTTCAAAAAGAGTTTTTTGTACCTTGAGGGCTGTTACATATGTCTTCAAATGTTGGTAACTCTAGGTGAAATGTACAGCCGGGAATGCTTCATTAAATAAGAATTTTGAAACACAAAATTTGATGCCTCGCCTCTGGCGGACTTCCTGTTAGGTTTAGCATATGGTTCAAAAAGAGTTTTTTGTAGATCATAGTCTGTTACATATGTGTACCAATTTTCGTGGCTCTCAGTTAAACGTACCACGGCAATGCTTTGTTAAGTAAGAATTTTGAAACTGTAAATTTGATGCCCCGCCACCGTCATATAGTATGTCAAAAACTTTAGATTTTTTACCATGATGTTGTCCCAGGTGTTGAGATGGTACAGCCCAAGTTTGAAGTCAATCGGGTTAACCGTGTAGGAGAAGCGGGCAAAAGTATGACCCCTGTAAATGTGCAAAAATGGGCCAAAATTGGACATTCAAATACTCATACCTCACTTCCTGTCTATTTTAGGGTACACATATCAAAGAGGTTTTTGTTCATCTGGATGTGCTACAGGTGCCACACAATTTTCGTAGCCATAGGACAATCGTAGCGGGACAGGGATCCGTTAAACCTATGTAGGTGGCGCTACAGAGCCATTTTTCTGTTATCATGTATGGCGACTTTGGGTCATACTTTTGCCCGCTTCTCCTACACGGTTAACCCGATTGACTTCAAACTTGGGATGGACCATCTCAACACCTGGGACAACATCATTGTAAAAAATCTAAAGTTTTTGATATACTATATGACGGCGGCGACGCATCAAATTTAGAGTTTAAAAATTCTTACTTCACGAAGCATTGCCGGTTGTACGTTTAATCTAGAGCTACGAAAATTGGTACACATATGTAACAGGCTATGACCTACAAAAAACTCTTTTTGAACCATATGCTAAACTTCACAGGAAGTCCACCATTTTGATTTATTTTGGAACGTGTTGCCATTTTTTTGGCCATTTCATTGGGGTCTTATTTTAACGAACTCCTCCTACAGTGTTTATCCGATCATCTTCAAACTTGGTGTGATTCATCTTAAGATGTTGAAGATGAAAAGTTATTGAAAGCTTTGTATTTCGTCGCACGCTGTTGTCATGGCATGCACTGTTTGCAAAGGAAAAAAAATATCCTTAAAGAAGCATTCCCATTTGTACGAAGCAGCGAGAGCTACGAAAATTTGTAGACATATGTAACAGCCCAAGATGTACAAAAAAAGTCTCCTGGTGCCCTGTGCTAAACCCAACAGGAAGTCCCCCAGGGGCCGGGCATCACATTTTGAGCTAAAAAACTCCTCTTTAACAAAGCATACCCGGCTGTACGTTTCACCTAGAGTTACCAAAATTTGTAGAGGTATATAACAGCCCTCGAGGTACAAAAAACTCTTTTTGAACCATATGCTAAACCTAACAGGACGTCCGCCATTTTGATTTACTTTGGAATGTGTTGCCATTTTTTGGGCCATTTCGTAGGGGTCTTATTTTAACGAACTCCTCCTACAGAGTTTATCCGATCATCTTCAAACTTGGTGTGACTCATCTTAAGATGTTGAGGATGAAAAGTTATTGAAAGCTCTTTATTTTGTCGCACGCTGTTGTCGTGGCATGCACTTTTTGCAAAGGAAAAAAATCCTTCTTAATGAAGCATTCCCAGTTGTACGAAGTAGCTAGAGCTACAAAAATTTGTAGACATATGTAACAGCCCACAATGTTTGAAACACAAAATTTGATGCCTCGCCTCTGGCGGACTTCCTGTTAGGTTTAGCATATGGCACCAACAGGCTTTTTTGTAGATCATAGTCTGTTACATATGTGTACCAATTTTCGTGGCTCTCAATTAAACGTACCACCGGCAATGCTTTGTTAAGTAAGAATTTTGAAACTGTAAATTTGATGCCCCGCCACCGTCATATAGTATGTCAAAAACTTTCGATTTTTTACCATGATGTTGTCCCAGGTGTTGAGATGGTACAGCCCAAGTTTGAAGTCAGTCGGGTTAACCGTGTAGGAGAAGCGGGCAAAAGTATGACCCCTGTAAATGTGCAAAAATGGGCCAAAATTGGACATTCAAATACTCATACCTCACTTCCTGTCTATTTTAGGGTACACATATCAAAGAGGTTTTTGTTCATCTGGATGTGCTACAGGTGCCACACAATTTTCGTAGCCATAGGACAATCGTAGCGAACTTTACACGCACATCAGGCCTGGCGAAAAATTTGATATTTTAAAGTCGCCATACATGATAACAGAAAAATGGCTCCATAGCGCCACCTACATAGGTTAAACGGATCCCTGTCCCGCTACGATTGTCCTATGGCGACGAAAATTGTGTGGCACCCGTAGCACATCCAGATGAACAAAAACCTCTTTGATGTGTGTACCCTAAAATAGACAGAAAGTGAGGTATGATTGCCGGTTGTACGTTTAATCTAGAGCTACGAAAATTGGTACACATATGTAACAGGCTATGACCTACAAAAAACTCTTTTTGAACCATATGCTAAACTTCACAGGAAGTCCGCCATTTTGATTTATTTTGGAACGTGTTGACATTTTTTTGGCCATTTCATTGGGGTCTTATTTTAACGAACTCCTCCTACAGTGTTTATCCGATCATCTTCAAACTTGGTGTGATTCATCTTAAGATGTTGAAGATGAAAAGTATACATTTCAAGTATGGGATTTTTTGGAGCATGGACCTGGGAGTTATTAAGCATAGCCTTCATTCACGATATTGCTTTTAATGTCCATAGAGGCTATCAAAAATACATAAAACTAAATAACAAAAATATGTATGTTTGGTTAGGTCTGATGCCAGTGAATATTTTGAGTGGTGGAAAGTAAAAGAATATTCCTAAATGGCTTAGTTATCACACTGAGAATGAGTTTACATTTTTTGTACAAAATACCGTAAGTGGGGTATTTTTTTTTCATGCCTCAAGGGCTAGGTGGCGCTGCATATATAACTGAATGTTGTCATAGAGATACCTTCAGGCCTTGACGATAAACATACATGTCAATTTTGGGATATTTTGGAGCATGTATCGGGGGAGTTATTAAGAGTTATTTGTGCGAAACACAAATTTTGATGCCCCGCCCTCATCATATAGTATTTCCAAAAGTCAAGATTTTTGCGTCTGTTGTTGGCTCAGGTCTTGGCATGGTCCAGGTCAAGTCATAAGTCAGTCGGATAAAACGTGTAGGAGAAGTGGGCAAAAGTATGCCCCCTGAAAATGTGCAAAAATCGTCAAAAATGGGACATTCAAAAATTCATAGCTCACTTCCTGTTCATTTTAGCATATGGGTCCAAGATACTTTTTTGTAGGTCTTTGGCTCCCTCATACACCTAAAAATTTTCGTAGATCTTGCTTAAACGTACAGTCGGGGCTACTTCGTTAAAAATTTCTAGGGGGCGCTATTGAGTCATTTTTGTAAAAATAGGACAATACATGATAAAATATTGCTCATTTTGCCAGGCCAGATGTGTGTGCCAAGTTTCATGAGTTTCTGCGCATGTTTAGACCCTCAAAACTGGCGTTGTTTTCTTGGCGAACAGTGCTTAGCCACGCCCACAGCGATTCACGAAAACTCACAAACTTCGTGTTGTGACATCATGAAGGCCGAAACCCTCATCTGAGCAAATATGAGGTTGGTCCAGTTAACGTGTTTGGAGAGAAATGTACAAGAAAATTCGTAAGAAAAAAAATTGCCACTAGGTGGCGCTATCAGTAAGATGAAATATAAGTTCGTAGATGTCTTTAGGGCTGGACTCTCATCAAATGTGTGAAATTTTGAGAAGATAGGATCATCTCGGTCAAGTTCATGCAGCTTTTATTGTCACGAAAAATCTTCAGACTTTGCGGCACCGTAGCGGCCACGCCCTTTGGCGAAAAGTTACAATATTCGGTGTGGGGCATGATCAACATCTTAAGGCTTTTCTGACCAACTTTCAACTGGATCCCTTCAACGAGCTCAGCGCAGTAGCTAAAAATGTAAAGTATGACATTTATTGTCACCACTAGGTGGCGCTATTTGTATAACTGAATTTTATCATATAGATGTTTTCAGGCCGTGACTATTACGTTGCCTGAGAAGTTTGAGATTTTTTGGAGCTTGAACATGGGAGTTATTAAGCATTTGCTCTTTCTGGACAAATGAAATTTTAAAGACAATATTTGATGCCCCGCCCCCATCATATAGTATTTCGAAAAGGCAAGACTTTTTGCCCAGTTGTTCTCTCACGTCTTGAGATGATAAATGCCAAGTTTGAAGTTAATTGGATGAAAAATGTTTGCAGAGGGGGAAAAAGCATGACCACAGTGAATGTGCCAAAATAGGCCAAAATTGGACATAAAAAAAATTCATAGCTCATTTCCTGTACATTTTAGCTACATGGTCCCAATAGACCTTTTTGTGCGTCTCGGGGTGCTACACGTGCCTGCCAATTTTCGTTGCTCTAGCTCAAACGTGCCAGGCTTGGTTTTTATTTTTCTACGCTAGGGGGCGCTATAGAGTCGCGTTGTTATGACGACTTCATAATATAAAATTTTTCGCCGGGCCTGAGGAGTGTGCAAAGTTTGGTGAGTTTTCGTGAATGTTTAGGTACTCAAAAATGCGATCGTTTACGGAGAAGAAGAAGAATAATAATAATAATAATAATAATAATAACTAGAGCTGCGAGCAGCTATAAAGGGCCCTCGCAGCCCGGGCCACGTTGGGGTCCTTGCACGTTGGGGTACTTGCACGTTGGGGTATTGGCACGTTGGGGTACTGGCATATTGGAAGCAAAATTTCTTTGAAAATGGCATAATAAACGTTTACATGTAGAATATTTTTTTTGCCAGTGTCTGTCAAGCTCAACGGATTTTGGTGATTGTTAAGACCTGCAAAAATCAGCGTCCTTATTTATTTTTAGGCAATGAGTTGCCCTGATTGGTATTTTTTGTAAAAGTGTATATATACATCATTGCTCGTTGTACTCATTGCACAATGTTACTTTTATTGTCCAAAGGGGCAATTAAACATGAATAAAACAAAATGGAAACGTACATACGTTTGGATCGGTGTGAAGCCAGTGAACAATTTGAGTGGTGGAAACTAAAAGAATATTCATAAATGACTTAGTTTTAACACTTAGAATGAGTTTACATTTTTTTTACAAAATACCGTATGTGTGTTTTTTTTTTTATATATTATGCCTCAAGGGCTAGGTGGCGCTGTATTTATAACTGAATGTTGTCATAGAAATACCTTCAGGCCTTGATTATAAGCATACATGTCAAGTGTGGGATTTTTTTTGGAGCATGTACCGTGGAGTTATTATGCATATCCTTCATTCACGATATTGCTTTTAATGTCCACAGAAAAAATAAATAAAAATATATATATGTTTGGATAAGTCTGATGCCAGTGAACATTTTGAGTGGTGGAAACTAAAAGAATATTTATAAATGACTTAGTTATCACACTTAGAATGAGTTTCCATTTTTTGTACAAAATACCGTATGTGGGGTATTTTTTTTTTTATGCCTCAAGGGCTAGGTGACGCTGCATATATAACTGAATGTTGTCATAGAGATAGCTTCAGGCCTTGACGATAAACATACATGTCAAGTTTGGGATTTTTTGGAGCATGTACCGGGGAGTTATTAAGCATATCCTCTTTCAGTGCGAAACACAAATTTTGATGCCCCGCCTTCATCATATAGTATTTCGAAAAGTCAAGATTTTTCCCCCTGTCGTTGGCTCAGGTCTTGACATGGTCCAGGTCAAGTCTTAACTCAGTCAGATGAAACGTGTAGGAGAAGTGGGCAAAAGTCTGCCCCCTGTGAATATGCAAAAATCGTCAAAAATGGGACATTCAAAAATTCGTAGCTCACTTCCTGTTCATTTTAGCATATGGGTCCAAGAGACTTTTTTGTAGGTCTTGGGCTCCCTCATACACCTAAAAATTTTCGTAGATCTTGCTTGAACGTACAACCGGGGCTGCTTCATTAAAAATTCCTAGGGGGCGCTATTGAGTCATTTTTGTAAAAATAGCACAATCAACAATAAAATATTGTTCATTTTACCAGGCCAGATGTGTGTGCCAAGTTTCATGAGTTTCTGCGCATGTTTAGACCCTCAAAACTGGCGTTGTTTTCTTGGCGAACAGTGCTTAGCCACGCCCACAGCGATTCGCGAAAACTCACAAACTTCGTGTTGTGACATCATGAAGGCCGAATCCCTTATCTGAGCAAATATGAGGTAGGTCCAGTTAACGTGTTTGGAGAAAAACGTAGAAGAAAATTCGTAAGAAAAAAAATTGCCACTAGTTGGCGCTATCAGTAAGATGAAATATAACTTCATAGATGTCTTTAGGGCTGGACTCTCATCAAATGTGTGAAATTTTGAGAAGATAGGATCATCTCGGTCAAGTTAATGCAGCTTTTATTGTCACGAAAAATCTTTAGACTTTGCGGCACCGTAGCGGCCACGCCCTTTGGCGAAAAGTTACAATATTCGGTATGGGGCATGATCAACATCTTAAGGCTTTTCTGACCAATTTTCAACTGGATCCCTTCAACGAGCTCAGCGCAGTAGCTAAAAACGTAAAGTATGACATTTATTGTAACCACTAGGTGGCGCTATATGTATAACTGAATTTTATCATATAGATGTTTTCAGGCCGTGACTATTACATTGCCTGAGAAGTTTGAGATTTTTTGGAGCTTGAGCATGGGAGTTATTAAGCATTTGCTCTTTCTGGACAAATGAAATTTTAAAGGCAATATTTGATGCCCCGCCCCCATCATATAGTATTTCGAAAAGGCAAGACTTTTTGCCCAGTTGTTCTCTCACGTCTTGAGATGATAAATGCCAAGTTTGAAGTTAATTGGATGAAAAATGTTTGCAGAGGGGGAAAAAGCATGACAACAGTGAATGTGCCAAAATAGGCCAAAATTGGACATTAAAAAATTCATAGCTCATTTCCTGTACATTTTAGCTACATGGTCCCGATAGACTTTTTTGTGCATCTCGGGGTGCTACACGTGCCTGCCAATTTTCGTTGCTCTAGCTCAAACGTGCCGGGCTTGGTTTTTATTTTTCTACGCTAGGGGGCGCTATAGAGTCGCGTTGTTATGACGACTTCATAATATCAAATTTTTCGCCGGGCCTGAGGAGTGTGCAAAGTTCGGTGAGTTTTCGTGAATGTTTAGGTACCCAAAATCGGGATCGTTTGCGGAGAATGAAGAAGAAGAAGAAGAAGAAGAATAACTAGAGCTGCGAGCAGCTATAAAGGGCCCTCGCAGCCCGGGCCACGTTGGGGTCCTTGCACGTTGGGGTACTTGCACGTTGGGGTACTGGCACGTTGGGGTACTGGCATATTGGAAGCAAAATTTCTTTGAAAATGGCATAATAAACGTTTACATGTAGAATATTTTTTTTTCCAGTGTCTGTCAAGCTCAACGGATTTTGGTGATTGTTAAGACCTGCAAAAATCAGCGTCCTTATTTATTTTTAGGCAATGAGTTGCCCTGATTGGTATTTTTTTGTAAAAGTGTATATACACATCATCGCTCGTTGTACTCATTGCACAATGTTTACTTTTATTGTCCAAAGGGGCAATCAAAAATGAATAAAACAAAATGGAAACGTACATACGTTTGGATCGGTGTGAAGCCAGTGAACAATTTGAGTGGTGGAAACTAAAAGAATATTCATAAATGACTTAGTTATCACACTTAGAGTGAGTGTACATTTTTTGTACAAAATACCGTATGTGGGGTATTTTTTTAATTTTTTTTATATAAGCCTCAACGGCTAGGTGGCGCTGTATTTATAACTGAATGTTGTCATAGAGATACCTTCAGGCCTTGATTATAAGCATACATGTCAAGTGTGGGATTTTTTGGAGCATGTATCGGGGAGTTATTAAGCATATCCTTTTTCAGTGCGAAACACAAATTTTGATGCCCCGCCCTCATCATATAGTATTTCCAAAAGTCAAGATTTTTCCGTCTGTTGTTGGCTCAGGTCTTGGCATGGTCCAGGTCAAGTCATAAGTCAGTCGGATAAAACGTGTAGGAGAAGTGGGCAAAAGTATCCCCTCTGAAAATGTGCAACAATCGTAAAAAATGGGACATTCAAAAATTCGTAGCTCACTTCCTGTTCATTTTAGCATATGGGTCCAAGAGACTTTTTTGTAGGTCTTTGGCTCCCTCATACACCTAAAAATTTTCGTAGATCTTGCTTAAACGTACAATCGGGGCTGCTTCGTTAAAAATTTCTAGGGGGCGCTATTGAGTCATTTTTGTAAAAAATAGCACAATCAACAATAAAATATGGCTCATTTTACCAGGCCAGATGTGTGTGCCAAGTTTCATGAGTTTCTGTGCATGTTTAGACCCTCAAAACTGGCGTTGTTTTCTTGGAGAACAGCGCTTAGCCACACCCACAGCAATTCGCGAAAACTCACAAACTTCGTGTTGTGACATCATGAAGGCCGAAACCCTCATCTGAGCAAATATGAGGTAGGTCCGGTTAACGTGTTTGGAGAAAAACGTAGAAGAAAATTCGTAAGAAAAAAAATTGCCACTAGGTGGCGCTATCAGTTAGATGAAATATAAGTCAGTAGATGTCTTTAGGGCTGGACTCTCATCAAATGTGTGAAATTTTGAGAAGATAGGATCATCTCGGTCAAGTTAATGCAGCTTTTATTTTCACGAAAAATCTTCAGACTTTGCGTCACCGTAGAGGCCACGCCCTTTGGCGAAAAGTTACAATATTCGGTGTGGGGCATGATCAACATCTTAAGGCTTTTCTGACCAATTTTCAAATGGATCCCTTCAACAAGCTCAGCACAGTAGCTAAAAACGTAAAGTATGACATTTATTGTAACCACTAGGTGGCGCTATATGTATAACTGAATTTTATCATATAGATGTTTTCAGGCCGTGACTATTACGTTGCCTGAGAAGTTTGAGATTTTTTGGAGCTTGAACATGGGAGTTATTAAGCATTTGCTCTTTCTCGACAAATGAAATTTTAAAGGCAATATTTGATGCCCCGCCCCCGTGATATAGTACTTCAAAAAGGCAAGATGTTTTGCCCAGTTGTTCTCTCAGGTCTTGAGATGATAAATGCCAAGTTTGAAGTCAATTGGATGAAAAATGTTTGCAAAGGGGGAAAAAGCATGACCACAGTGAATGTGCCAAAATAGGCCAAAATTGGACATTCAAAAATTCATAACTCACTTCCTGTCCATTTTGGCTCCATGGTCCCAATAGACTTTTTTGTGCGTCTCGGGGTGCTACACGTGCCTGCCAATTTTCGTTGCTCTAGCTCAAACGTGCCGGGCTTGGTTTTTATTTTTCTACGCTAGGGGGCGCTATAGAGTCGCGTTGTTATGACGACTTCATAATATCAAATTTTTCGCCGGGCCTTAGGAGTGTGCAAAGTTCGGTGAGTTTTCGTGAATGTTTAGGTACCCAAAATCGCGATTGTTTGCGGAGAATAAAGAAGAAGAAGAAGAAGAAGAAGAAGAAGAAGAATTTTTACAAAAACAATAGGGACCTCGCAGCGGTCGCTGCTCGGGCCCTAATAATAATAATAATAATTTTTACAAAAACAATAGGGACCTCGCAGCGGTCGCTGCTCGGGCCCTAACTAGAGCTGCGAGCAGCTATAAAGGGCCCTCGCAGCCCGGGCCACGTTGGAGTCCTTGCACGTTGGGGTACTTGCACGTTAGGGTACTGGCACGTTGGGGTACTGGCATATTGGAAGCAAAATTTCTTTGAAAATGGCATAATAAACGTTTACATGTAGAATATTTTTTTTGCCAGTGTGTGTCAAGCTCAACGGGTTTTGGTGATTGTTAAGACCTGCAAAAATCAGCGTCCTTTTTTACTTTTAGGCAATGAGTTGCCCTGATTGGTATTTTTTGTAAAAGTGTATATATACATCATCGCTCGTTGTACTCATTGCACAATGTTACTTTTATTGTCCAAAGGGGCAATCAAAAATGAATAAAACAAAATGGAAACGTACATACGTTTGGATCGGTGTGAAGCCAGTGAACAATTTGAGTGGTGGAAACTAAAAGAATATTCAGAAATGACTTAGTCATCACACTTAGAATGAGTTTACATTTTTTTGTACAAAATACCGTATGTGGGTTTTTTTCTTTATATAAGCCTCAAGGGCTAGGTGGCACTGTATTTATAACTGAATGTTGTCATCGAGATACCTTCAGGCCTTGATTATAAGCATACATGTAAAGTGTGGGATTTTTTTGGGAGCATGTACCGTGGAGTTAATAAGCATATCCTTCATTCACGATATTGCTTTTAATGTCCACAGAGGCTATCAAAAATAAATAAAAATATATATATGTTTGGATAAGTCTGATGCCAGTGAACATTTTGAGTGGTGGAAACTAAAAGAATATTCATAAATGACTTAGTTATCACACTTAGAATGAGTTTACATTTTTTGTACAAAATACCGTATGTGGGGTATTTTTTTTTTATGCCTCAAGGGCTAGGTGGCGCTGCATATATAACTGAATGTTGTCATAGAGATAGCTTCAGGCCTTGACGATAAACATACATGTCAAGTTTGGGATTTTTTGGAGCATGTACCGGGGAGTTATTAAGCATATCCTTTTTCAGTGCGAAACACAAGTTTTGATGCCCCGCCTTCATCATATAGTATTTCGAAAGGTCAAGATTTTTCCCCCTGTCGTTGGCTCAGGTCTTGACATGGTCCAGGTCAAGTCTTAACTCAGTCAGATGAAACGTGTAGGAGAAGTGGGCAAAAGTCTGCGCCCTGTCAATGTGCAAAAATTGTCAAAAATGGGACATTCAAAAATTCGTAGCTCACTTCCTGTTCATTTTAGCATATGGGTCCAAGAGACTTTTTTGTAGGTCTTGGGCTCCCTCATACACCTAAAAATATTCGTCGTTCTTGCTTAAACGTACAACCGGGGCTGCTTCGTTAAAAACTTCTAGGGGGCGCTATTGAGTCATTTTTGTAAAAATAGCACAATCAACAATAAAATATTGCTCATTTTACCAGGCCAGATGTGTGTGCCAAGTTTCATGAGTTTCTGTGCATGTTTAGACCCTCAAAACTGGCGTTGTTTTCTTGGCGAACAGCGCTTAGCCACACCCACAGCAATTCGCGAAAACTCACAAACTTCGTGTTGTGACATCATGAAGGCCGAAACCCTCATCTGAGCAAATATGAGGTAGGTCCAGTTAACGTGTTTGGAGAAAAACGTAGAAGAAAATTCGTAATAAAAAAAATTGCCACTAGGTGGCGCTATCAGTTAGATGAAATATAAGTCAGTAGATGTCTTTAGGGCTGGACTCTCATCAAATGTGTGAAATTTTGAGAAGATAGGATCATCTCGGTCAAGTTAATGCAGCTTTTATTTTCACGAAAAATCTTCAGACTTTGCGTCACCGTAGCGGCCACGCCCTTTGGCGAAAAGTTACAATATTCGGTGTGGGGCATGATCAACATCTTAAGCCTTTTCTGACCAATTTTCAAATGGATCCCTTCAACAAGCTCAGCACAGTAGCTAAAAACGTAAAGTATGACATTTATTGTAACCACTAGGTGGCGCTATATGTATAACTGAATTTTATCATATAGATGTTTTCAGGCCGTGACTATTACGTTGCCTGAGAAGTTTGAGATTTTTTGGAGCTTGAACATGGGAGTTATTAAGCATTTGCTCTTTCTGGACAAATGAAATTTTAAAGGCAATATTTGATGCCCCGCCCCCGTCATATAGTATTTCAAAAAGGCAAGATGTTTTGCCCAGTTTTTCTCTCAGGTCTTGAGATGACAAATGCCAAGTTTGAAGTCAATTGGATGAAAAATGTTTGCAAAGGGGGAAAAAGCATGACCACAGTGAATGTGCCAAAATAGGCCAAAATTGGACATAAAAAAATTCATAGCTCACTTCCTGTACATTTTAGCTACATGGTCCCAATAGACTTTTTTTTGCGTCTCGGGGTGCTACACGTGCCTGCCAATTTTTGTTGCTCTAGCTCAAACGTGCCGGGCTTGGTTTTTATTTTTCTACGCTAGGGGGCGCTATCGAGTCGCATTGTTATGACGACTTAATAATATCAAATTTTTCGCCGGGCCTGAGGAGTGTGCAAAGTTCGGTGAGTTTTCGTGAATGTTTAGGTACCCAAAATCGCGATCGTTTGCGGAGAATAAAGAAGAAGAAGAAGAAGAAGAAGAAGAAGAAGAAGAAGAAGAAGAAGAAGAAGAAGAAGAAGAAGAAGAATTTTTACAAAAACAATAGGGACCTCGCAGCGGTCGCTGCTCGGGCCCTAACTAGAGCTGCGAGCAGCTATAAAGGGCCCTCGCAGCCCGGGCCACGTTGGGGTACTGGCACGTTGGGGTACTGGCATATTGGAAGCAAAATTTCTTTGAAAATGGCATAATAAACGTTTACATGTAGAATATTTTTTTTGCCAGTGTCTGTCAAGCTCAACGGATTTTGGTGATTGTTAAGACCTGCAAAAATCAGCGTCCTTATTTATTTTTAGGCAATGAGTTGCCCTGATTGGTATTTTTTTGTAAAAGTGTATATACACATCATCGCTCGTTGTACTCATTGCACAATGTTTACTTTTATTTTCCAAAGGGGCAATCAAAAATGAATAAAACAAAATGGAAACGTACATACGTTTGGATCGGTGTGAAGCCAGTGAACAATTTGAGTGGTGGAAACTAAAAGAATATTCATAAATGACTTAGTTATCACACTTAGAATGAGTGTACATTTTTTGTACAAAATACCGTATGTGGGGTATTTTTTTTAATTTTTTTTATATAAGCGTCAACGGCTAGGTGGCGCTGTATTTATAACTGAATGTTGTCAAAGAGATACCTTCAGGCCTTGATTATAAGCATACATGTCAAGTGTGGGATTTTTTTTGTAGCATGTACCGTGGAGTTATTAAGCATATCCTTCATTCACGATATTGCTTTTAATGTCCATAGAGGCTATCAAAAATAAATAAAAATATATATATGTTTGGATAAGTCTGATGCCAGTGAACATTTTGAGTGGTGGAAACTAAAAGAATATTCATAAATGACTTCGTTATCACACTTAGAATGAGTTTACATTTTTTGTACAAAATACCGTATGTGGGGTATTTTTTTTTCATGCCTCAAGGGCTAGGTGGCGCTGCATATATAACTGAATGTTGTCATAGAGATAACTTCAGGCCTTGACGATAAACATACATGTCAAGTTTGGGATTTTTTGGAGCATGTACCGGGGAGTTATCAAGCATATCCTTTTTCATTGCGAAACACAAATTTTGATGCCCCGCCCTCATCATATAGTATTTCGAAAAGTCAAAATTTTTCCCCCTGTCGTTGGCTCAGGTCTTGACATGGTCCAGGCCAAGTCTTAACACAGTCGGATGAAACGTGTAGGAGAGGTGGGCAAAAGTCTGCCCCCTGTGAATGTGCAAAAATCGTCAAAAATGGGACATTCAAAAATTCGTAGCTCACTTCCTGTTCATTTTAGCATATGGGTACAAGAGACTTTTTTGTAGGTCTTGGGCTCCCTCATACACCTGAAAATATTCGTCGTTCTTGCTTAAACGTACAACCGGGGCTGCTTCGTTAAAAATTTCGAGGGGACGCTATTGAGTCATTTTTGTAAAAATAGCACAATCAACAATAAAATATTGCTCATTTTACCAGGCCAGATGTGTGTGCCAAGTTTCAGGAGTTTCTGTGCATGTTTAGACCCTCAAAACTGGCGTTGTTTTCTTGGCGAACAGCGCTTAGCCACGCCCACAGCAATTCGCGAAAACTCACAAACTTCGTGTTGTGACATCATGAAGGCCGAAACCCTCATCTGAGCAAATATGAGGTAGGTCCAGTTAACGTGTTTGGAGAAAAACGTAGAAGAAAATTCGTAAGAAAAAAAATTGCCACTAGGTGGCGCTATCAGTTAGATGAAATGTAAGTTAGTAGATGTCTTTAGAGCTGGACTCTCATCAAATGTGTGAAATTTTGAGAAGATAGGATCATCTCGGTCAAGTTAATGCAGCTTTTATTGTCACGAAAAATCTTCAGACTTTGCGTCACCGTAGCGGCCACGCCCTTTGGCGAAAAGTTACAATATTCGGTGTGGGGCATCATCAACATCTTAAGGCTTTTCTGACCAATTTTCAACTGGATCCCTTCAACGAGCTCAGCACAGTAGCTAAAAACGTAAAGTATGACATTTATTGTAACCACTAGGTGGCGCTATATGTATAACTGAATTTTGTCATATAGATGTTTTCAGGCCGTGACTATTACGTTGCCTGAGAAGTTTGAGATTTTTTGGAGCTTGTACATGGGAGTTATTCTGCATTTGCTCTTTCTGGACAAATGAAATTTTAAAGGCAATATTTGATGCCCCGCCCCCGTCATATAGTATTTCGAAAAGGCAAGACTTTTTGCCCAGCTGTTCTCTTAGGTCTTGAGATGATAAATACCAAGTTTGAAGTCAATGGGATGAAAAATGTTTGCATAGGGGGAAAAAGCATGACCACAGTGAATGTGCCAAAATAGGCCAAAATTGGACATTAAAAAATTCATAGCTCACTTCCTGTACATTTTAGCTACATGGTCCCAATAGACTTTTTTGTGCGTCTCGGGGTGCTACACGTGCCTGCCAATTTTCGTTGCTCTAGCTCAAACGTGCCGGGCTTGGTTTTTATTTTTCTATGCTAGGGGGCGCTATAGAGTCGCGTTGTTATAACGACTTCATAATATCAAATTTTTCGCCGGACCTGAGGAGTGTGCAAAGTTCGGTGAGTTTTCGTGAATATTTAGGTACCCAAAATCGCGATTGTTTGCGGAGAATGAAGAAGAAGAAGAAGAAGAAGAAGAAGAAGAAGAAGAAGAAGAAGAAGAAGAAGAAGAAGAAGAAGAAGAAGAATAATAATAATTTTTACAAAAACAATAGGGACCTCGCAGCGGTCGCTGCTCGGGCCCTAATAATAATAATTTTTACAAAAACAATAGGGACCTCGCAGCGGTCGCTGCTCGGGCCCTAACTAGAGCTGCGAGCAGCTATAAAGGGCCCTCGCAGCCCGGGCCACGTTGGGGTCCTTGCACGTTGGGGTACTGGCACGTTGGGGTACTGGCATATTGGAAGCAAAATTTCTTTGAAAATGGCATAATAAACCTTTACATGTAGAATATTTTTTTGCCAGTGTGTGTGTCAAGCTCAACGGGTTTTGGTGATTGTTAAGACCTGCAAAAATCAGCGTCCTTTTTTATTTTTAGGCAATGAGTTGCCCTGATTGGTATTTTTTGTAAAAGTGTATATACACATCATCGCTCGTTGTACTCATTGCACAATGTTACTTTTATTGTCCAAAGGGGCAATCAAAAATGAATAAAACAAAATGGAAACGTACATACGTTTGGATCGGTGTGAAGCCAGTGAACAATTTGAGTGGTGGAAACTAAAAGAATATTCATAAATGACTTAGTTATCACACTTAGAATGAGTGTACATTTTTTGTACAAAATACCGTATGTGGGGTATTTTTTTAATTTTTTTTATATAAGCCTCAACGGCTAGGTGGCGCTGTATTTATAACTGAATGTTGTCATAGAGATAGCTTCAGGCCTTGACGATTAACATACATGTCAAGTTTGGGATTTTTTGGAGCATGTACCGGGGAGTTATTAAGCATATCCTTTTTCAGTGCGAAACACAAATTTTGATGCCCCGCCTTCATCATATAGTATTTCGAAAGGTCAAGATTTTTCCCCCTGTCGTTGGCTCAGGTCTTGACATGGTCCAGGTCAAGTCTTAACTCAGTCAGATGAAACGTGTAGGAGAAGTGGGCAAAAGTCTGCCCCCTGTGAATGTGCAAAAATTGTCAAAAATGGGACATTCAAAAATTCGTAGCTAACTTCCTGTTCATTTTAGCACATGGGTCCAAGAGACTTTTTTGTAGGTCTTGGGCTCCCTCATACACCTAAAAATATTCGTTGTTCTTGCTTAAACGTACAACCGGGGCTGCTTCGTTAAAAACTTCTCGGGGGCGCTATTGAGTCATTTTTGTAAAAATAGCACAATCAACAATAAAATATTGCTCATTTTACCAGGCCAGATGTGTGTGCCAAGTTTCATGAGTTTCTGTGCATGTTTAGACCCTCAAAACTGGCGTTGTTTTCTTGGCGAACAGCGCTTAGCCACACCCACAGCAATTCGCGAAAACTCACAAACTTCGTGTTGTGACATCATGAAGGCCGAAACCCTCATCTGAGCAAATATGAGGTAGGTCCAGTTAACGTGTTTGGAGAAAAACGTAGAAGAAAATTCGTAAGAAAAAAAATTGCCACGAGGTGGCGCTATCAGTTAGATGAAATATAAGTCAGTAGATGTCTTTAGGGCTGGACTCTCATCAAATGTGTGAAATTTTGAGAAGATAGGATCATCTCGGTCAAGTTAATGCAGCTTTTATTTTCACGAAAAATCTTCAGACTTAGCGTCACCGTAGCGGCCACGCCCTTTGGCGAAAAGTTACAATATTCGGTGTGGGGCATGATCAACATCTTAAGGCTTTTCTGACCAATTTTCAAATGGATCCCTTCAACGAGCTCAGCACAGTAGCTAAAAACGTAAAGTATGACATTTATTGTAACCACTAGGTGGCGCTATATGTATAACTGAATTTTGTCATATAGATGTTTTCAGGCCGTGACTATTACGTTGCCTGAGAAGTTTGAGATTTTTTGGAGCTTGTACATGGGAGTTATTCAGCATTTGCTCTTTCTGGACAAATGAAATTTTAAAGGCAATATTTGATGCCCCGCCACCGTCATATAGTATTTCGAAAAGGCAAGATGTTTTGCCCAGTTGTTCTCTCAGGTCTTGAGATGATAAATGCCAAATTTGAAGTCAATTGGATGAAAAATGTTTGCAAAGGGGGAAAAAGCATGACCACAGTGAATGTGCCAAAATCGGCCAAAATTGGACATTAAAAAATTCATAGCTCACTTCCTGTACATTTTAGCTACATGGTCCCAATAGACTTTTTTGTGCGTCTCGGGGTGCTACACGTGCCTGCCAATTTTTGTTGCTCTAGCTCAAACGTGCCGGGCTTGGTTTTTATTTTTCTACGCTAGGGGGCGCTATCGAGTCGCATTGTTATGACGACCTAATAATATCAAATTTTTCGCCGGGCCTGAGGAGTGTGCAAAGTTCGGTGAGTTTTCGTGAATGTTTAGGTAACCAAAATCGCGATCGTTTGCGGAGAATAAAGAAGAAGAAGAAGAAGAATAATAACTAGAGCTGCGAGCAGCTATAAAGGGCCCTCGCAGCCCGGGCCACGTTGGAGTCCTTGCACGTTGGGGTACTTGCACGTTAGGGTACTGGCACGTTGGGGTACTGGCATATTGGAAGCAAAATTTCTTTGAAAATGGCATAATAAACATTTACATGTAGAATATTTTTTTTGCCAGTGTGTGTCAAGCTCAACGGGTTTTGGTGATTGTTATGACCTGCAAAAATCAGCGTCCTTTTTTATTTTTAGGCAATGAGTTGCCCTGATTGGTATTTTTTGTAAAAGTGTATATATACATCATCGCTCGTTGTACTCATTGCACAATGTTACTTTTATTGTCCAAAGGGGCAATCAAAAATGAATAAAACAAAATGGAAACGTACATACGTTTGGATCGGTGTGAAGCCAGTGAACAATTTGAGTGGTGGAAACTAAAAGAATATTCAGAAATGACTTAGTCATCACACTTAGAATGAGTTTGCATTTTTTTGTACAAAATACCGTATGTGGGTTTTTTTTTTTATATAAGCCTCAAGGGCTAGGTGGCGCTGTATTTATAACTGAATGTTGTCATCGAGATACCTTCAGGCCTTGATTATAAGCATACATGTCAAGTGTGGGATTTTTTTGGGAGCATGTACCGTGGAGTTATTAAGCATATCCTTCATTCACGATATTGCTTTTAATGTCCACAGAGGCTATCAAAAATAAATAAAAATATATATATGTTTGGATAAGTCTGATGCCAGTGAACATTTTGAGTGGTGGAAACTAAAAGAATATTCATAAATGACTTAGTTATCACACTTAGAATGAGTTTACATTTTTTGTACAAAATACCGTATGTGGGGTATTTTTTTTTTATGCCTCAAGGGCTAGGTGGCGCTGCATATATAACTGAATGTTGTCATAGAGATAGCTTCAGGCCTTGACGATAAACATACATGTCAAGTTTGGGATTTTTTGGAGCATGTACCGGGGAGTTATTAAGCATATCCTTTTTCAGTGCGAAACACAAATTTTGATGCCCCGCCTTCATCATATAGTATTTCGAAAGGTCAAGATTTTTCCCCCTGTCGTTGGCTCAGGTCTTGACATGGTCCAGGTCAAGTCTTAACTCAGTCAGATGAAACGTGTAGGAGAAGTGGGCAAAAGTCTGCCCCCTGTGAATGTGCAAAAATTGTCAAAAATGGGACATTCAAAAATTCGTAGCTCACTTCCTGTTCATTTTAGCATATGGGTACAAGAGACTTTTTTGTAGGTCTTGGGCTCCCTCATACACCTAAAAATATTCGTCGTTCTTGCTTAAACGTACAACCGGGGCTGCTTCGTTAAAAACTTCTAGGGGGCGCTATTGAGTCATTTTTGTAAAAATAGCACAATCAACAATAAAATATTGCTCATTTTACCAGGCCAGATGTGTGTGCCAAGTTTCATGAGTTTCTGTGCATGTTTAGTCCCTCAAAACTGGCGTTGTTTTCTTGGCGAACAGCGCTTAGCCACACCCACAGCAATTCGCGAAAACTCACAAACTTCGTGTTGTGACATCATGAAGGCCGAAACCCTCATCTGAGCAAATATGAGGTAGGTCCAGTTAACGTGTTTGGAGAAAAACGTAGAAGAAAATTCGTAATAAAAAAAATTGCCACTAGGTGGCGCTATCAGTTAGATGAAATATAAGTCAGTAGATGTCTTTAGGGCTGGACTCTCATCAAATGTGTGAAATTTTGAGAAGATAGGATCATCTCGGTCAAGTTAATGCAGCTTTTATTTTCACGAAAAATCTTCAGACTTTGCGTCACCGTAGCGGCCACGCCCTTTGGCGAAAAGTTACAATATTCGGTGTGGGGCATGATCAACATCTTAAGGCTTTTCTGACCAATTTTCAAATGGATCCCTTCAACAAGCTCAGCACAGTAGCTAAAAACGTAAAGTATGACATTTATTGTAACCACTAGGTGGCGCTATATGTATAACTGAATTTTATCATATAGATGTTCTCAGGCCGTGACTATTACGTTGCCTGAGAAGTTTGAGATTTTTTGGAGCTTAAACATGGGAGTTATTAAGCATTTGCTCTTTCTGGACAAATGAAATTTTAAAGGCAATATTTGATGCCCCGCCCCCGTCATATAGTATTTCAAAAAGGCAAGATGTTTTGCCCAGTTGTTCTCTCAGGTCTTGAGATGATAAATGCCAAGTTTGAAGTCAATTGGATGAAAAATGTTTGCAAAGGGGGAAAAAGCATGACCACAGTGAATGTGCCAAAATAGGCCAAAATTGGACATTAAAAAATTCATAGCTCACTTCCTGTACATTTTAGCTACATGGTCCCAATAGACTTTTTTGTGCGTCTCGGGGTGCTACACGTGCCTGCCAATTATTGTTGCTCTAGCTCAAACGTGCCGGGCTTGGTTTTTATTTTTCTACGCTAGGGGGCGCTATCGAGTCGCATTGTTATGACGACTTAATAATATCAAATTTTTCGCCGGGCCTGAGGAGTGTGCAAAGTTCGGTGAGTTTTCGTGAATGTTTAGGTACCCAAAATCGCGATCGTTTGCGGAGAATAAAGAAGAAGAAGAAGAAGAAGAAGAAGAAGAAGAATAACTAGAGCTGCGAGCAGCTATAAAGGGCCCTCGCAGCCCGGGCCACGTTGGGGTCCTTGCACGTTGGGGTACTGGCATATTGGAAGCAAAATTTCTTTGAAAATGGCATAATAAACGTTTAGAATATTTTTTTTCCAGTGTGTGTGTCAAGCTCAACGGGTTTTGGTGATTGTTAAGTCCTGCAAAAATCAGCGTCCTTTTTTATTTTTAGGCAATGAGTTGCCCTGATTGGTATTTTTTTGTAAAAGTGTATATACACATCATCGCTCGTTGTACTCATTGCACAATGTTACTTTTATTGTCTAAAGGGGCAATAAAAAATGAATAAAACAAAATGGAAACGTACATACGTTTGGATCGGTGTGAAGCCAGTGAACAATTTGAGTGGTGGAAACTAAAAGAATATTCATAAATGACTTAGTTATCACACTTAGAATGAGTGTACATTTTTTGTACAAAATACCGTATGTGGGGTATTTTTTTTATTTTTTATATAAGCCTCAAGGGCAGGTGGCGCTGTATTTATAACTGAATGTTGTCATAGAGATACCTTCAGGCCTTGATTATAAGCATACATGTCAAGTGTGGGATTTTTTTTTGGAGCATGTACCGTGGAGTTATTAAGCATAGCCTTCATTCACGATATTGCTTTTAATGTCCATAGAGGCTATCAAAAATACATAAAACTAAATAACAAAAATATGTATGTTTGGATAAGTCTGATGCCAGTGAACATTTTGATTGGTGGAAACTAAAAGAATATTCATAAATGACTTAGTTATCACACTTAGAATGAGTGTACATTTTTTGTACAAAATACCGTATGTGGGGTATTTTTATTTTTTTTTATATAAGCCTCAAGGGCTAGGTGGCGCTGTATTTATAACTGAATGTTGTCATAGAGATACCTTCAGGCCTTGATTATAAGCATACATGTCAAGTGTGGGATTTTTTTTTGGAGCATGTACCGTGGAGTTATTAAGCATATCCTTCATTCACGATATTGCTTTTAATGTCCATAGAGGCTATCAAAAATAAATAAAAATATATATATGTTTGGATAAGTCTGATGCCAGTGAACATTTTGAGTGGTGGAAACTAAAAAAATATTCATAAATGACTTAGTTATCACACTTAGAATGAGTGTACATTTTTTGTACAAAATACCGTATGTGGGGTATTTTTTTTTCATGCCTCAAGGGCTAGGTGGCGCTGCATATATAACTGAATGTTGTCATAGAGATAACTTCAGGCCTTGACGATAAACATACATGTCAAGTTTGGGATTTTTTGGAGCATGTACCGGGGAGTTATCAAGCATATCCTTTTTCATTGTGAAACACAAATTTTGATGCCCCGCCCTCATCATATAGTATTTCGAAAAGTCAAAATTTTTCCCCCTGTCGTTGGCTCAGGTCTTGACATGGTCCAGGCCAAGTCTTAACTCAGTCGGATGAAACGTGTAGGAGAAGTGGGCAAAAGTCTGCCCCCTGTGAATGTGCAAAAATCGTCAAAAATGGGACATTCAAAAATTCGTAGCTCACTTCCTGTTCATTTTAGCATATGGGTACAAGAGACGTTTTTGTAGGTCTTGGGCTCCCTCATACACCTAAAAATATTCGGCGTTTTTGCTTAAACGTACAACCGGGGCTGCTTCGTTAAAAATTTCGAGGGGGCGCTATTGAGTCATTTTTGTAAAAATAGCACAATCAACAATAAAATATTGCTCATTTTACCAGGCCAGATGTGTGTGCCAAGTTTCAGGAGTTTCTGTGCATGTTTAGACCCTCAAAACTGGCGTTGTTTTCTTGGCGAACAGCGCTTAGCCACGCCTACAGCAATTCGCGAAAACTCACAAACTTCGTGTTGTGACATCATGAAGGCCGAAACCCTCCTCTGAGCAAATATGAGGTAGGTCCAGTTAACGTGTTTGGAGAAAAACGTAGAAGAAAATTCGTAAGAAGAAAAATTGCCACTAGGTGGCGCTATCAGTTAGATGAAATGTAAGTTAGTAGATGTCTTTAGAGCTGGACTCTCATCAAATGTGTGAAATTTTGAGAAGATAGGATCATCTCGGTCAAGTTAATGCAGCTTTTATTTTCACGAAAAATCTTCAGATTTTGCGTCACCGTAGCGGCCACGCCCTTTGATGAAAAGTTACAATATTCGGTGTGGGGCATGATCAACATCTTAAGGCTTTTCTGACCAATTTTCAAATGGATCCCTTCAACAAGCTCAGCACAGTAGCTAAAAACGTAAAGTATGACATTTATTGTAACCACTAGGTGGCGCTATATGTATAACTGAATTTTGTCATATAGATGTTTTCAGGCTGTGACTATTACGTTGCCTGAGAAGTTTGAGATTTTTCGGAGCTTCAACATGGGAGTTATTAAGCATTTGCTCTTTCTGGACAAATGAAATTTTAAAGGCAATATTTGATGCTCCACCCCCGTCGTATAGTATTTCGAAAAGGCAAGATGTTTTGCCCAGCTGTTCTCTTAGGTCTTGAGATGATAAATGCCAAGTTTGAAGTCAATTGGATGAAAAATGTTTGCAAAGGGGGAAAAAGCATGACCACAGTGAATGTGCCAAAATAGGCCAAAATTGGACATTAATAAATTCATAGCTCACTTCCTGTACATTTTAGCTACATGGTCCCAATAGACTTTTTTGTGCGTCTCGGGGTGCTCCACGTGCCTGCCAATTTTCGTTGCTCTAGCTCAAACGTGTCGGGCTTGGTTTTTATTTTTCTACGCTAGGGGGCGCTATAGAGCCGCGTTGTTATAACGACTTCATAATATCAAATTTTTCGCCGGACCTGAGGAGTGTGCAAAGTTTGGTGAGTTTTCGTGAATATTTAGGTTCCCAAAATCGCGATTGTTTGCGGAGAATAAAGAATAATAATAATAATAATAATAATAATAATAATAATAATAATAACTAGAGCTGCGAGCAGCTATAAAGGGCCCTCGCAGCCCGGGCCACGTTGGGGTACTTGCACGTTGGGGTACTTGCACGTTGGGGTACTGGCACGTTGGGGTACTGGCATATTGGAAGCAAAATTTCTTTGAAAATGGCATAATAAACGTTTACATGTAGAATATTTTTTTGCCAGTGTGTGTGTCAAGCTCAACGGGTTTTGGTGATTGTTAAGACCTGCAAAAATCAGCGTCCTTTTTTATTTTTAGGCAATGAGTTGCCCTGATTGGTATTTTTTTGTAAAAGTGTATATACACATCATCGCTCGTTGTACTCATTGCACAATGTTACTTTTATTGTCCAAAGGGGCAATCAAAAATGAATAAAACAAAATGGAAACGTACATACGTTTGGATCGGTGTGAAGCCAGTGAACAATTTGAGTGGTGGAAACTAAAAGAATATTCATAAATGACTTAGTTATCACACTTAGAATGAGTGTACATTTTTTGTACAAAATACCGTATGTGGGGTATTTTATTTATTTTTTATATAAGCCTCAAGGGCTAGGTGGCGCTGTATTTATAACTGAATGTTGTCATAGAGATACCTTCAGGCCTTGATTATAAGCATACATGTCAAGTGTGGGATTTTTTTTTGGAGCATGTACCGTGGAGTTATTAAGCATATCCTTCATTCACGATATTGCTTTTAATGTCCATAGAGGCTATCAAAAATAAATAAAAATATATATATGTTTGGATAAGTCTGATGCCAGTGAACATTTTGAGTGGTGGAAACTAAAAGAATATTCATAAATGACTTAGTTATCACACTTAGAATGAGTTTACATTTTTTGTACAAAATACCGTACGTGTGGTATTTTTTTTTTATGCCTCAAGGGCTAGGTGGCGCTGCATATATAACTGAATGTTGTCATAGAGATAACTTCAGGCCTTGACGATAAACATACATGTCAAGTTTGGGATTTTTTGGAGCATGTACCGGGGAGTTATCAAGCATATCCTTTTTCATTGCGAAACACAAATTTTGATGCCACGCCCTCATCATATAGTATTTCGAAAAGTCAAGATTTTCCCCACTGTCGCTGGCTCAGGTCTTGACATGGCCCAGGTCAAGTCTGAAGTCAGTCGGATGAAACGTGTAGGAGAAGTGGGCAAAATTATGCCCCCTGTAAATGTGCTAAAATCGTAAAAAATGGGACATTCAAAAATTCGTAGCTCGCTTCCTGTTCATTTTAGCACATGGGTCCAAGAGACTTTTTTTGTATGTCTTGGGCTCCCTCATACACCTAAAAATTTCCAAAGATCTTGCTTCAACGTACAAGCGGGGCTGCTTCGTTAAAAAATTCTAGGGGGCGCTATTGAGTCATTTTTGTAAAAATAGCACAATCCACGATAAAATATTGCTCATTTTGCCAGGCCAGATGTGTGTGCCAAGTTTCATGTGTTTCTGTGCCAGTTTAGGCTCTCAAAATTGGCGTTGTTTTCTTGGCAAACAGCGCTTAGCCACACCCACAGCAATTCGCGAAAACTCACAAACTTCGTGTTGTGACATCATGAAGGCCGAAACCCTCATCTGAGCAAATATGAGGTAGGTCCAGTTAACGTGTTTGGAGAAAAACGTAGAAGAAAATTCGTAAGAAAAAAAATTGCCACTAGGTGGCGCTATCAGTTAGATGAAATATAAGTCAGTAGACGTCTTTAGGGCTGGACTCTCATCAAATGTGTGAAATTTTGAGAAGATAGGATCATCTCGGTCAAGTTAATGCAGCTTTTATTTTCACGAAAAATCTTCAGACTTTGCATCACCGTAGCGGCCACGCCCTTTGGCGAAAAGTAACAATATTCGGTGTGGGGCATGATCAACATCTTAAGGCTTTTCTGACCAATTTTCAAATGGATCCCTTCAACAAGCTCAGCACAGTAGCTAAAAACGTAAAGTATGACATTTATTGTAACCACTAGGTGGCGCTACATGTATAACTGAATTTTATCATATAGATGTTTTCAGACCGTGACTATTACATTGCCTGAGAAGTTTGAGATTTTTTGGAGCTTGAACATGGGAGTTATTAAGCATTTGCTCTTTCTGGACAAATGAAATTTTAAAGGCAATATTTGATGCTCCGCCCCCGTCATATAGTATTTCGAAAAGGCAAGATGTTTTGCCCAGCTGTTCTCTCAGGTCTTGAGATGATAAATGCCAAGTTTGAAGTCAATTGGATGAAAAATGTTTGCAAAGGGGGAAAAAGCATGACCACAGTGAATGTGCCAAAATAGGCCAAAATTGGACATTAAAAAATTCATAGCTCACTTCCTGTACATTTTAGCTACATGGTCCCAATAGACTTTTTTGTGCGTCTCGGGGTGTTACACGTGCCTGCCAATTTTCGTTGCTCTAGCTCAAACGTGCCGGGCTTGGTTATTATTTTTCTACGCTAGGGGGCGCTATAGAGTCGCGTTGTTATAACGACTTCATAATATCAAATTTTTCGCCGGACCTGAGGAGTGTGCAAAGTTCGGTGAGTTTTCGTGAATATTTAGGTACCCAAAATCGCGATTGTTTGCGGAGAATAAAGAAGAAGAAGAATAATAATAATAATAATTTTTACAAAAACAATAGGGACATCGCAGCGGTCGCTGCTCGGGCCCTAATAATAATTTTTACAAAAACAATAGGGACCTCGCAGCGGTCGCTGCTCGGGCCCTAATAATAACTAGAGCTGCGAGCAGCTATAAAGGGCCCTCGCAGCCCGGGCCACGTTGGGGTACTTGCACGTTGGGGAACTTGCACATTGGGGTACTGGCACATTGGAAGCAGAATTTCTTTGAAAATGGCATGATAAACATGTGGACTTTTTTTTTTTTTTTGCCAGGTGTGATGAGTGTGTCAAGCTCAATGGGTTTTGGTGATTGTTAAGATCTGCAAAAATCAGCGTCTTTTTTTTATTTTTAGGCAATGAGTTGCTCTGATTGGTATTTTTCGTAAAAGTATATATACACACATCATCGCTCGTACTCATTGCACAATGTTGCTTTTATTGTCCATAGAGGCGATAAAAAAAATAAATAAAACTAAATAAAAAATACGTATGTTTGGATCGGTCTGATACCAGTGAACATATTGAGTGGTGGAAAGTAAAAGAATATTCATAAATGACTTAGTTATCACACTTACAATGAGTTTACAATTTTTGCAAAAATACCGTAAGTGAGGCATTTTTTTTTATGCCTCAAGGACTAGGTGGCGCTGTATTTATAACTGAATTTTGTCATAGAGATACCTTCAGGCCTTGACTCTAAATATACATTTCAAATATGGGATTTTTTGGAGCATGTACCTGGGAGTTATTAAGCATAGCCTTCATTCACCATATTGCTTTTAATGTCCATAGAGGCTATCAAAAATACATAAAACTAAATAACAAAAATATGTATGTTTGGTTAGGTCTGATGCCAGTGAATATTTTGAGTGGTGGAAGGTAAAAGAATATTCCTAAATGACTTAGTTATCACACTTAGAATGAGTTTACATTTTTTGTACAAAATACCGTAAGTGGGGTATTTTTTTTTTCATGCCTCAAGGGCTAGGTGGCGCTGCATATATAACTGAATGTTGTCATAGAGATACCTTCAGGCCTTGACGATAAACATACATGTCAAGTTTGGGATTTTTTGGAGCATGTATCGGGGAGTTATTAAGCATATCCTTTTTCAGTGCGAAACACAAATTTTGATGCCCCGCCCTCATCATATAGTATTTCCAAAAGTCAAGATTTTTCCGTCTGTTGTTGGCTCAGGTCTTGGCATGGTTCAGGTCAAGTCATAAGTCAGTCGGATAAAACGTGTAGGAGAAGTGGGCAAAAGTATGCCCTCTGAAAATGTGCAAAAATCGTAAAAAATGGGACATTCAAAAATTCGTAGCTCACTTCCTGTTCATTTTAGCATATGGGTCCAAGAGTCTTTTTTGTAGGTCTTTGGCTCCCTCATACACGTAAAAATTTTCGTAGATCTTGCTTAAACGTACAATCGGGGCTGCTTCGTTAAAAATTTCTAGGGGGCGCTATTGAGTCATTTTTGTAAAAATAGCACAATCAACAATAAAATATTGTTCATTTTACCAGGCCAGATGTGTGTGCCAAGTTTCATGAGTTTCTGCGCATGTTTAGACCCTCAAAACTGGCGTTGTTTTCTTGGCGAACAGTGCTTAGCCACGCCCACAGCGACTCGCGAAAACTCACAAACTTCGTGTTGTGACAGCATGAAGGCCGACACCCTCATCTGAGCAAATATGAGGTAGGTCCAGTTAACATGGTTGGAGAAAAACATTGAAGAAAAATCGTAAGAAAAAAAATTGCCAGTAGGTGGCGCTATCAGTAAGATGAAATATAAGTTTGTAGATGTCTTTAGGGCTGGACTCTCATCAATTGTGTAAAATTTTGAGAAGATCGCATCATCTCGGTCAAGTTAATGCAGCTTTTGTTGTCACGAGAAATCTTCAGACTTTGCGGCACCGTAGCGGCCACGCCCTTTGGCGAAAAGTTACAATATTCGGTGTGGGGCATGATCAACATCTTAAGGCTTTTCTGACCAATTTTCAACTGGATCCCTTCAACGAGCTCAGCACAGTAGCTAAAAACGTAAAGTATGACAATTATTGTTACCACTAGGTGGCGCTACATGGATAACTGAATTTTATCATATAGATGTTTTCAGGCCGTGACTATTAAGTTGCCTGATAAGTTTGAGATTTTTTGGAGCTTGAACATGGGAGTTATTAAGCATTTGCTCTTTCTGGACAAATGAAATTTTAAAGGCAATATTTGATGCCCCGCCCCCATCATATAGTATTTCGAAAAGGCAAGATTTTTTCCCCAGTTGTTCTCTCAGGTCTTGAGATGATAAATGCCAAGTTTGAAGTCAATTGGATGAAAAATGTTTGCAAAGGGGGAAAAAGCATGACCACAGTGAATGTGCCAAAATAGGCCAAAATTGGACATTAAAAAATTCATAGCTCACTTCCTGTACATTTTAGCTACATGGTCCCAATAGACTTTTTTGTGCGTCTCGGGGTGCTACACGTGCCTGCCAATTTTCGTTGCTCTAGCTCAAACGTGCCGGGCTTGGTTTTTATTTTTCTATGCTAGGGGGCGCTATAGAGTCGCGTTGATATGACGACTTCATAATATCAAATTTTTCGCCGGGCCTGAGGAGTGTGCAAAGTTTGGTGAGTTTTCGTAAATGTTTAGGTACCCAAAATCGTGATCGTTTACGGAGAAGAAGAATAATAATAACTAGAGCTGCGAGCAGCTATAAAGGGCCCTCGCAGCCCGGGCCACGTTGGGGTACTTGCACGTTGGGGTACTTGCACGTTGGGGTACTGGCACGTTGGGGTACTGGCAAGTTTAGGTACGGCACATTGGAAGCAGAATTTCTTTGAAAATGGCATGATAAACCTTGACATGTGGATTTTTTTTTTTTTTGTAAAAATACCGTTAAGTTGGTGTATTTTTTTTTATGCCTCTAGGGCTAGGTGGCGCTGTATATATAATGGAATGTTGTCATAGGGATACCTTCAAGCCTTGACTCTAAACATACATGTCAAGTGTGGGATTTTTTTGGAGCATGTACCGTGGAGTTATTAAGCATATCCTTCATTCACGATATTGCTTTTAATGTCCATTAGAGGCTATCAAAAATAAATAAAAAAGTACATGTTTGGATAAGTCTAATGCCAGTGAACATTTTGAGTGGTGGAAAGTAAAAGAATATTCATAAATGACTTAGTTATCACACTTAGAATGAGTTTACATTTTTTGTACAAAATACCGTATGTGGGGTATTTTTTTGTTTTGCCTCAAGGGCGAGGTGGCGCTGCATATATAACTGAATGTTGTCATAGAGATACCTTCAGGCCTTGACGATAAACATACATGTCAAGTTTGGGATTTTTTGGAGCATGTATCGGGGAGTTATTAAGCATATCCTTTTTCAGTGCGAAACACAAATTTTGATGCCCCGCGCTCATCATATAGTATTTCCAAAAGTCAAGATTTTTCCGTCTGTTGTTGGCTCAGGTCTTGACATGGTCCAGGTCAAGTCATAAGTCAGTCGGATAAAACATGTAGGAGAAGTGGGCAAAAGTATGCCCCCTGAAAATGTGCAAAAATCGTCAAAAATGGGACATTCAAAAATTCGTACCTCACTTCCTGTTCATTTTAGCATATGGGTCCAAGAGACTTTTTTGTAGGTCTTTGGCTCCCTCATACACGTAAAAATTTTCGTAGATCTTGCTTAAACGTAGAATCGGGGCTGCTTCGTTAAAAATTTCTAGGGGGCGCTATTGAGTCATTTTTGTAAAAATAGTACAATCAACAATAAAATATTGTTCATTTTACCAGGCCAGATGTGTGTGCCAAGTTTCATGAGTTTCTGCGCATGTTTAGACCCTCAAAACTGGCGTTTTCTTGGCGAACAGTGCTTAGCCACGCCCACAGCGATTCGCGAAAACTCACAAACTTCGTGTTGTGACATCATGAAGGCCGAAACCCTCATCTGAGCAAATATGAGGTTGGTCCAGTTAACGTGTTTGGAGAAAAATGTACAAGAAAATTCGTAAGAAAAAAAATTGCCACTAGGTGGCGCTATCAGTAAGATGAAATATAAGTTCGTAGATGTCTTAAGGGCTGGACTCTCATCAAATGTGTGAAATTTTGAGAAGATAGGATCATCTCGGTCAAGTTCATGCAGCTTTTATTGTCACGAAAAATTTTCGGACTTTGCGTCACCGTAGCGGCCACGCCCTTTGGCGAAAAGTTACAATATTCGGTGTGGGGCATGATCAACATCTTAAGGCTTTTCTGACCAATTTTCAACTGGATCCCTTCAACGAGCTCGGCACAGTAGCTAAAAACGTAAAGTATGACATTTATTGTTACCACTAGGTGGCGCTATATGTATAACTGAATTTTATCATATAGATGCTTTCAGGCCGTGACTATTACGTTGCCTGAGAAGTTTGAGATTTTTTGGAGCTTGAACATGGGAGTTATCACACTTAGAATGAGTTGACATTTTTTGTACAAAATACCGTATGTGGGGTATTTTTTTTTCACGCCTGAAGGGCTAGGTGGCGCTGCATATATAACTGAATTTTGTCATAGAGATACCTTCAGGCTTTGACTATAAACATACATGTCAAGTTTGGGATTTTTTGGAGCATGTAACGGGGAGTTATTAAGCATATCCTTTTTCAGTGCGAAACACAAAATTTGATGCCCCGCCCTCATCATATAGTATTTCCAAAAGTCAAGATTTTTCTGCCTGTAGTTGGCTCAGATCTTGACATGGTCCAGGTCAAGTCTAAAGTCAGTCGGATGAAATGTGTAGGAGAAGTGGGCAAAAGTATGCCCCCTGAAAATGTGCAAAAATCGTCAAAAATGGGACATTCAAAAATTCATAGCTCACTTCCTGTTCATTTTAGCACATGGGTCCAAGAGACTTTTTTGTAGGTCTTGGACTCCCTCATACACCTAAAAATTTTCGTAGATCTTGCTTAAACGTACAATCGGGGCTGCTTCGTTAAAGATTTCTAGGGGGCGCTATTGAGTCATTTTTGTAAAAATAGGACAATACATGATAAAATATTGCTCATTTTGCCAGGCCAGATGTGTGTGCCAAGTTTCATGAGTTTCTGCGCATGTTTAGACCATCAAAACTAGCGTTGTTTTCTTGGCGAACAGTGCTTAGCCACGCCCACAGCGATTCGCGAAAACTCACAAACTTCGTGTTGTGACATCATGAAGGCCGAAACCCCCATCTGAGCAAATATGAGGTTGGTCCAGTTAACGTGTTTGGAGAAAAATGTACAAGAAAATTCGTAAGAAAAAAAATTGCCACTAGGTGGCGCTATCAGTTAGATGAAATATAAGTTCGTAGATGTCTTTAGGGCTGGACTCTCATCAAATGTGTGAAATTTTGAGAAGATAGGATCATCTCGGTCAAGTTCATGCAGCTTTTATTGTCACGAAAAATCTTCAGACTTTGCGTCACCGTAGCGGCCACGCCCTTTGGCGAAAAGTTACAATATTCGGTGTGGGGCATCATCAACATCTTAAGGCTTTTCTGACCAATTTTCAACTGGATCCCTTCAACGAGCTCAGCACAGTAGCTAAAAACATAAAGTATGACATTTATTGTAACCACTAGGTGGCGCTATATGTATAACTGAATTTTTTCATATAGGTGTTTTCAGGCCGTGACTATTACGTTGCCTGAGAAGTTTGAGATTTTTTGGAGCTTGTACATGGGAGTTATTCAGCATTTGCTCTTTCTGGACAAATGAAATTTTAAAGGCAATATTTGATGCCCCGCCCCCGTCATATAGTATTTCGAAAACGCAAGATTTTTTGCCTAGTTTTTCTCTTAAGTCTTGAGATGATAAATGCCAAGTTTAAAGTCAATGGGATGAAAAATGTTTGCATAGGGGGAAAAAGCATGACCACAGTGAATGTGCCAAAATAGGCCAAAATTGGACATTAAAAAATTCATAGCTCACTTCCTGTACATTTTAGGAAATGGCTTCCACTGACTTTTTTGTGCGTCTCGTAGTGCTACACGTGCCTGCCAATTTTCGTAGCTCTAGCTCAAACGGGCCGGGATTGGTTTTTATTTTTCTACGCTAGGTGGCGCTATAGAGTCGCGTTGTTATGACAACTACATAATAACAAATTTTTCGCCGGGCCCGAAGAGACTGCAAAGTTTGGTGAGTTTTCGTAAATATTTAGGCCCTCAAAAATGCGATCGTTTACGGAGAAGAAGAAGAAGAAGAATAATAATAATTCTTACAAAAACAAGAGGGACCTCGCAGCGGTCGCTGCTCGGGCCCTAATAATAATAATAACTAGAGCTGCGAGCAGCTATAAAGGGCCCTCGCAGCCCGGGCCACGTTGGAGTCCTTGCACGTTGGGGTACTTGCACGTTAGGGTACTGGCACGTTGGGGTACTGGCACGTTGAGGTACTGGCATATTGGAAGCAAAATTTCTTTGAAAATGGCATAATAAACGTTTACATGTAGAATTTTTTTTTTTGCCAGTCTGTGTCAAGCTCAACGGGTTTTGGTGATTGTTAAGACCTGCAAAAATCAGCGTCCTTTTTTATTTTTAGGCAATGAGTTGCCCTGATTGGTATTTTTTGTAAAAGTGTATATAGACATCATCGCTCGTTGTACTCATTGCACAATGTTACTTTTATTGTCCAAAGGGGCAATCAAAAATGAATAAAACAAAATGGAAACGTACATACGTTTGGATCGGTGTGAAGCCAGTGAACAATTTGAGTGGTGGAAACTAAAAGAATATTCATAAATGACTTAGTTATCACACTTAGAATGAGTTTACATTTTTTGTACAAAATACCGTATGTGTTTTTTTTTTTATTTATATAATATGCCTCAAGGGCTAGATGGCGCTGTATTTATAACTGAATGTTGTCATAGAGATACCTTCAGGCCTTGATTATAAGCATACATGTCAAGTGTGGGATTTTTTTTGGAGCATGTATCGTGGAGTTATTAAGCATATCCTTCATTCACGATATTGCTTTTAATGTCCACAGAGGCTATCAAAAAAAAAATAAAAAAAAAATATATGTTTGGATAAGTCTGATGCCAGTGAACATTTTGAGTGGTGGAAACTAAAAGAATATTCATAAATGACTGAGTTATCACACTTAGAATGAGTTTACATTTTTTGTACAAAATACCGTATGTGGGGTATTTTTTTTTTATGCCTCAAGGGTTAGGTGGCGCTGCATATATAACTGAATGTTGTCATAGAGATAACTTCAGGCCTTGACGATAAACATACATGTCAAGTTTGGGATTTTTTGGAGCATGTACCGGGGAGTTATCAAGCATATCCTTTTTCATTGCGAAACACAAATTTTGATGCCACGCCCTCATCATATAGTATTTCGAAAAGTCAAGATTTTCCCCCCTGTCGTTGGCTCAGGTCTTGACATTGTCCAGGTCAAGTCTTAACTCAGTCGGATGAAACGTGGAGAAGAAGTGGGCAAAAGTATGCCCCCTGTAAATGTGCAAAAATCATCAAAAATGGGACATTCAAAAATTCGTAGCTCACTTCCTGTTCATTTTAGCATATGGGTCCAAGAGACTTTTATGTAGGTCTTGGGCTCCCTCATACACCTAAAATTTTTCGTAGATCTTGCTTAAACGTACAACCGGGGCTGCTTCGTTAAAATTTTCTAGGGGGCGCTATTGAGTCATTTTTGTAAAAATAGCACAATCAACATTAAAATATTGCTCATTTTACCAGGCCAGATGTGTGTGCCAAGTTTCATGAGTTTCTGTGCATGTTTAGACCCTCAAAACCGGCGTTGTTTTCTTGGCGAACAGCGCTTAGCCACGCCCACAGCAATTCACGAAAACTCACAAACTTCGTGTTGTGACATCATGAAGGCCGAAACCCTCATCTGAGCAAATCTGAGTTAGGTCCAGTTAACGTGTTTGGACAAAAACGTAGAAGAAAATTCGTACGAAAAAAAAAATGCCACTAGGTGGCGCTATCAGTAAGATGAAATATAAGTTCGTAGATGTCTTTAGGGCTGGACTCTCATCAAATGTGTGAAATTTTGAGAAGATAGGATCATCTCGGTCAAGTTAATGCAGCTTTTATTGTCACGAAAAATCTTCAGACTTTGTGTCACCGTAGCGGCCACGCCCTTTGGCGAAAAGTTACAATATTCGGTGTGGGGCATGAGCAACATCTTAAGGCTTTTCTGACCAATTTTCAACTGGATCCCTTCAACGAGCTCAGCACTGTAGCTAAAAACGTAAAGTATGACATTTATTGTTACCACTAGGTGGCGCTATATGTATAACTGAATTTTATCATATAGATGTTTTCAGGCCGTGACTATTACGTTTTCTGAGAAGTTTGAGATTTTTCGGAGCTTGAACATGGGAGTTATTAAGCATTTGCTCTTTCTGGACAAATGAAATTTTCAAGGCAATATTTGATGCCCCGCCCCCGTCATATAGTATTTCAAAAAGTCAAGGTTTTTTGCCCAGTTGTTGTCTCAGGTCTTGAGATGATAAATGCCAATTTTGAAGTCAACTGGATGAAAAATGTTTGCAAAGGGGGAAAAAGCATGACCACAGTGAATGTGCCAAAATAGGCCAAAATTGGACATTAAAAAATTCATAGCTCATTTCCTGTACATTTTAGCTACATGGTCCCAATAGACTTTTTTGTGCGTCTCGGGGTGCTACACGTGCCTGCCAATTTTCGTTGCTCTAGCTCAAACGTGCCGGGCTTGGTTATTATTTTTCTACGCTAGGGGGCGCTATAGAGTCGCGTTGTTATGACGCCTTCATAATATCAAATTTTTCGCCGGGCCCGAAGAGTGCGCAAAGTTCGGTGAGTTTTCGTGAATGTTTAGGTACCCAAAATCGCGATCGTTTGCGGAGAATAAAGAAGAAGAAGAAGAATAACTAGAGCTGCGAGCAGCTATAAAGGGCCCTCGCAGCCCGGGCCACGTTGGGGTACTTGCACGTTGGGGTACTTGCACGTTGGGGTACTGGCACGTTGGGGTACTGGCAAGTTTAGGTAAGGCACATTGGAAGCAGAATTTCTTTGAAAATGGCATGATAAACCTTGACATGTGGATTTTTTTTTTTTTTGTAAAAATACCGTTAAGTTGGTGTATTTTTTTTTATGCCTCTAGGGCTAGGTGGCGCTGTATATATAATGGAATGTTGTCATAGGGATACCTTCAAGCCTTGACTCTAAACATACATGTCAAGTGTGGGATTTTTTTGGAGCATGTACCGTGGAGTTATTAAGCATATCCTTCATTCACGATATTGCTTTTAATGTCCATTAGAGGCTATCAAAAATAAATAAAAAAGTACATGATTGGATAAGTCTAATGCCAGTGAACATTTTGAGTGGTGGAAAGTAAAAGAATATTCATAAATGACTTAGTTATCACACTTAGAATGAGTTTACATTTTTTGTACAAAATACCGTATGTGGGGTATTTTTTTGTTTTGCCTCAAGGGCGAGGTGGCGCTGCATATATAACTGAATGTTGTCATAGAGATACCTTCAGGCCTTGACGATAAACATACATGTCAAGTTTGGGATTTTTTGGAGCATGTATCGGGGTGTTATTAAGCATATCCTTTTTCAGTGCGAAACACAAATTTCGATGCCCCGCGCTCATCATATAGTATTTCCAAAAGTCAAGATTTTTCTGCCTGTAGTTGGCTCAGGTCTTGACATGGTCCAGGTCAAGTCTAAAGTCAGTCGGATGAAATGTGTAGGAGAAGTGGGCAAAAGTATGCCCCCTGAAAATGTGCAAAAATCGTCAAAAATGGGACATTCAAAAATTCATAGCTCACTTCCTGTTCATTTTAGCACATGGGTCCAAGAGACTTTTTTGTAGGTCATGGACTCCCTCATACACCTAAAAATTTTCGTAGATCTTGCTTAAACGTACAATCGGGGCTGTTTCGTTAAAAATTTCTAGGGGGCGCTATTGAGTCATTTTTGTAAAAATAGGACAATACATGATAAAATATTGCTCATTTTGCCAGGCCAGATGTGTGTGCCAAGTTTCATGAGTTTCTGCGCATGTTTAGACCATCAAAACTAGCGTTGTTTTCTTGGTGAACAGTGCTTAGCCACGCCCACAGCGATTCGCGAAAACTCACAAACTTCGTGTTGTGACATCATGAAGGCCGAAACCCCCATCTGAGCAAATATGAGGTTGGTCCAGTTAACGTGTTTGGAGAAAAATGTACAAGAAAATTCGTAAGAAAAAAAATTGCCACTAGGTGGCGCTATCAGTTAGATGAAATATAAGTTCGTAGATGTCTTTAGGGCTGGACTCTCATCAAATGTGTGAAATTTTGAGAAGATAGGATCATCTCGGTCAAGTTCATGCAGCTTTTATTGTCACGAAAAATCTTCAGACTTTGCGTCACCGTAGCGGCCACGCCCTTTGGCGAAAAGTTACAATATTCGGTGTGGGGCATCATCAACATCTTAAGGCTTTTCTGACCAATTTTCAACTGGATCCCTTCAACGAGCTCAGCACAGTAGCTAAAAACGTAAAGTATGACATTTATTGTAACCACTAGGTGGCGCTATATGTATAACTGAATTTTTTCATATAGGTGTTTTCAGGCCGTGACTATTACGTTGCCTGAGAAGTTTGAGATTTTTTGGAGCTTGTACATGGGAGTTATTCAGCATTTGCTCTTTCTGGACAAATGAAATTTTAAAGGCAATATTTGATGCCCCGCCCCCGTCATATAGTATTTCGAAAACGCAAGATTTTTTGCCTAGTTTTTCTCTTAAGTCTTGAGATGATAAATGCCAAGTTTAAAGTCAATGGGATGAAAAATGTTTGCATAGGGGGAAAAAGCATGACCACAGTGAATGTGCCAAAATAGGCCAAAATTGGACATTAAAAAATTCATAGCTCACTTCCTGTACATTTTAGGAAATGGCTTCCACTGACTTTTTTGTGCGTCTCGTAGTGCTACACGTGCCTGCCATTTTTCGTAGCTCTAGCTCAAACGGACCGGGATTGGTTTTTATTTTTCTACGCTAGGTGGCGCTATAGAGTCGCGTTGTTATGACAACTACATAATATCAAATTTTTCGCCGGGCCCGAAGAGACTGCAAAGTTTGGTGAGTTTTCGTAAATGTTTAGGCCCTCAAAAATGCGATCGTTTACGGAGAAGAAGAAGAAGAATAATAATAATAATTCTTACAAAAACAAGAGGGACCTCGCAGCGGTCGCTGCTCGGGCCCTAATAATAATAATAATAATAATAATAATAATAATAATAATAATAATAATTTTTACAAAAACAATAGGGACCTCGCAGCGGTCGCTGCTCGGGCCCTAATAATAATAATAATAATAATAATAATAATAATCCGATCGAAAAACAATAGGGACCTCGCAGCGGTAGCTGCTCGGGCCCTAATAATAATAATAATAATAATAATTTTTACAAAAACAATAGGGACCTCGCAGCGGTCGCTGCTCGGGCCCTAAATATATATACGTTTGGATAAGTCTGATGCCAGTGAACATTTTGAGTGGTGGAAACTAAAAGAATATTCATAAATGACTTAGTTATCACACTTAGAATGAGTTTACATTTTTTGTACAAAATACCGTATGTGGGGTATTTTTTTTTTATGCCTCAAGGGCTAGGTGACGCTGCACATATAACTGAATGTTGTCATTGAGATAGCTTCAGGCCTTGACGATAAACATACATGTCAAGTTTGGGATTTTTTGGAGCATGTACCGGGGAGTTATGAAGCATATCCTTTTTCAGTGCGAAACACAAAATTTGATGCCCCGCCTTCATCATATAGTATTTCGAAAAGTCAAGATTTTTCCCCCTGTCGTTGGCTCAGGTCTTGACATGGTCCAGGTCAAGTCTTAACTCAGTCAGATGAAACGTGTAGGAGAAGTGGGCAAAAGTCTGCCCCCTGTGAATGTGCAAAAATCGTCAAAAATGGGACATTCAAAAATTCGTAGCTCACTTCCTGTTCATTTTAGCATATGGGTCCAAGAGACTTTTTTGTAGGTCTTTGGCTCCCTCATACACCTAAAAATTTTCGTAGATCTTGCTTAAACGTACAATCGGGGCTACTTCGTTAAAAATTTCTAGGGGGCGCTATTGAGTCATTTTTGTAAAAATAGGACAATACATGTTAAAATATTGCTCATTTTGCCAGGCCAGATATGTGTGCCAAGTTTCATGAGTTTCTGCGCATGTTTAGACCCTCAAAACTGGCGTTGTTTTCTTGGCGAACAGTGCTTAGCCACGCCCACAGCGATTCGCGAAAACTCACAAACTTCGTGTTGTGACATCATGAAAGCCGAATCCCTCATCTGAGCAAATATGAGGTAGGTCCAGTTCACGTGTTTGGAGAAAAAACGTAGAAGAAAATTCGTAAGAAAAAAAATTGCCACTAGTTGGCGCTATCAGTAAGATGAAATATAAGTTCATAGATGTCTTTAGGGCTGGACTCTCATCAAATGTGTGAAATTTTGAGAAGATAGGATCATCTCGGTCAAGTTCATGCAGCTTTTATTGTCAGGAAAAATCTTCAGACTTTGCGGCACCATAGCGGCCACGCCCTTTGGCGAAAAGTTACAATATTCGGTGTGGGGCATGATCAACATCTTAAGGATTTTCTGACCAACTTTCAACTGGATCCCTTCAACGAGCTCAGCGCAGTAGCTAAAAACGTAAAGTATGACATTTATTGTTACCACTAGGTGGTGCTATATGTATAACTGAATTTTATCATATAGATGTTTTCAGGCCGTGACTATTACGTTGCCTGAGAAGTTTGAGATTTTTTGGAGCTTGAACATGGGAGTTATTAAGCATTTGCTCTTTCTGGACAAATGAAATTTTAAAGGCAATATTTGATGCCCTGCCCCCGTCATATAGTATTTCAAAAAGGCAAGATGTTTTGCCCAGTTGTTCTCTCAGGTCTTGAGATGATAAATGCCAAGTTTGAAGTCAATTGGATGAAAAATGTTTGCAAAGGGGGAAAAAGCATGACCACAGTGAATGTGCCAAAATAGGCCAAAATTGGACATTAAAAAATTCATAGCTCACTTCCTGTACATTTTAGCTACATGGTCCCAATAGACTTTTTTGTGCGTCTCGGGGTGCTACACGTGCCTGCCAATTTTTGTTGCTCTAGCTCAAACGTGCCGGGCTTGGTTTTTATTTTTCTACGCTAGGGGGCGCTATCGAGTCGCATTGTTATGACGACTTAATAATATCAAATTTTTCGCCGGGCCTGAGGAGTGTGCAAAGTTCGGTGAGTTTTCGTGAATGTTTAGGTACCCAAAATCGCGATCGTTTGCGGAGAATAAAGAATAATAATAATAATAATAATAACTAGAGCTGCGAGCAGCTATAAAGGGCCCTCGCAACCCGGGCCACGTTGGGGTACTTGCACGTAGGGGTACTGGCACGTTGGTGTACTGTCAAATAGGACAAGGACCATCTAAAATGTTTTTGACAAGCCTTGTGTGTGCAAAGTTTAATCAAAACGCAAAATATGGTGCGCAATTCCCAAAATTAATTCAAAATGGCGGACTTCCTTTTAGGTTTAGCATACGGCTACAGAATACTTTTTGTAGGTCTTAAGCTAATAGGTATGCCTCCCAGTTTTTTCCAAATCTAGGTCAAGTCATCTTTAGTTGTGTATCGCTTGAATCATACAATTGGAAATGCTCCATAAAAATGCATAGAGGGCGCTATTGAGCACAACGTTGGGTTACTTGCACGTCAGGGTACTGGCACGTTGGGGTACTGTTACATGGAACAAGGACCATTTAAAATGTTAGTTTTTTCCATGCCTTGTCTGTGCAAAGTTTAATGAAAAAGGCCAAAAATGATGTATAATTCCCAAAATAAAATCAAAATAGCGGACTTCCTCTTTGGTTTGGCAAATGGCTACATAATACTTTTTTGTAGGTCTTAGGCTGATAGGGTTCTGTCCTAATTTTTTAAAATCTAGCATAATCATACAATCGGAAATGCTTCATAAAAATGTCTAGAGGGCGCTATTTATTGCAAATTGCACAATAAATCTCTGAAAATTCATGTTCATGACAAGTCTGATGTGTTTGCAAAGTTTCATGAGTTTTCATGTGTATAAAAAAAAAAAAAGCAGCACTTGACAAACAATGCATTGCTATGGCAACAGCGTGTTACAAAATAAAAAACTTTCGATTACTTTGCATCTTAAACATCTTAAGATGAAACACACCAAGTTTGAAGACAGTCGGATAAATTTTGTAGGAGGGGTTCGTTAAAATATGACCCCTGAAAAAGGCCACAAAAAATGGCTACAAATCCCATCATAAATCAAAATGGCAGACTTCCTGTTTGGTTTAGCACATTGTTCCAAGAGACTTTTTTGTACATCGTGGGCTCTTATGTATGCCTGCAAATTATCATAGCGCTAGGTGAAACGTACAACCGGGAATGCTTCGTTAAAGAGGAGTTTTTTTTTAGCTCAAAATGTGATGCTACGGGACTTCCTGTTGGGTTAAGCACATGGCACCAAGAGACTTTTTTGTACATCCTGGACTGTTACATATGTCTACAATTTTTCGGCGCTCTAGCTGCTTCGTACAACTGGGAATGCTTCATTAATAAGATTTTTTTTCCTTTGCAAAAAGTGCATGCCACGACAACAGCGTGTGACGAAATAAAAAACTTTCAATAACTTTTCATTTTCAACATCTTAAGATGAATCACACCAAGTTTGAAGATGATCGGATAAACTCTGTAGGAGGAGTTTGTTAAAATATGACCCCTATGAAATGGCCAAAAAAAATGGCAACACATTCCAAAGTAAATCAAAATCACGGACGTCCTGTTAGGTTTAGCATATGGTTCAAAAAGAGTTTTTTGTACCTCGAGGGCTGTTATATACCTCTACAAATTTTGGTAACTCTATGTGAAACGTACAGCCGGGTATGCTTTGTTAAAGAGGAGTTTTTTAGCTCAAAATGTGATGCCCGGCCCCTGGGGGACTTCCTGTTGGGTTTAGCACAGGGCACCAAGAGACTTTTTTGTACATCTTGGGCTGTTACATATGTCTACAAATTTTCGTAGCTCTAGCTGCTTCGTACAAATGGGAATGCTTCTTTAAGGATATTTTTTTTCCTTTAAAAACAGTGCATGCCATGACAACAGCGTGCGACGAAATACAAAGCTTTCAATAACTTTTCATCTTCAACATCTTAAGATGAATCACACCAAGTTTGAAGATGATCGGATAAACACTGTAGGAGGAGTTCGTTAAAATAAGACCCCAATGAAATGGCCAAAAAAATGGCAACACGTTCCAAAATAAATCAAAATGGTGGACTTCCTGTTAGGTTTAGCATATGGTTCAAAAAGAGTTTTTTGTAGGTCATAGCCTGTTACATATGTGTACCAATTTTCGTAGCTCTAGATTAAACGTACAACCGGCAATGCTTCGTGAAGTAAGAATTTTTAAACTCTAAATTTGATGCGCCGCCGCCGTCATATAGTATATCAAAAACTTTTCATTTTTCACAATGATGTTGTCCCAGGTGTTGAGATGGTACATCCCAAGTTTGAAGTCAATCGGGTTAACCGTGTAGGAGAAGCGGGCAAAAGTATGACCCCTGTAAATGTGCAAAAATTGGCAAAAATTGGACATTTAAATACTCATACCTCACTTTCTGTCTATTTTAGGGTACACACTTCAAAGAGGTTTTTGTTCATTGGGATGTGCTACAGGTGCCACACAATTTTCATAGCCGTCGGACAATCGTAGCGGGACAGGGATCCGTTTAACCTATGTAGGGGGCGCTAAGGAGCCATTTTTCTGTTATCATGTATGGCGACTTTAAAATATCAAATTTTTCGCCAGGCCTGATGTGCGTGTAAAGTTTGGTGAGTTTTCGTTCACGTTTAGTGTCTCAAAAATGCGATTGTTTGCGGAGAAGAAAAAGAAGAATAATAAGAAGAATTCCTACAAAAACAATAGGGCCTCGCAGCGGCACCGCCGCCGCCGCTGCTCGGGCCCTAATAATAATAATTTTTACAAAAACAATAGGGACCTCGCAGCGGTCGCTGCTCGGGCCCTAACTAGAGCTGCGAGCTCGGGCTACGTTGGGGTACTTGCACGTTGGGGTACTGGCACATTGGGGTACTGGCATATTGGAAGCAAAATTTCTTTGAAAATGGCATAATAAACGTTTACATGTAGAATATTTTTTTGCCAGTGTGTGTATCAAGCTCAACGGGTTTTGGTGATTGTTAAGACCAGCAAAAATCAGCGTCCTTTTTTATTTTTAGGCAATGAGTTGCCCTGATTGGTATTTTTTTGTAAAAGTGTATATACACATCATCGTTCGTTGTACTCATTGCACAATGTTACTTTTATTGTCCAAAGGGGCAATCAAAAATGAATAAAACAAAATGGAAACGTACATACGTTTGGATCGGTGTGAAGCCAGTGAACAATTTGAGTGGTGGAAACTAAAAGAATATTCATAAATGACTTAGTTATCACACTTAGAATGAGTGTACATTTTTTGTACAAAATGCCGTATGTGGGGTATTTTTTATTTTTTTTAATATAAGCCTCAAGGGCTAGGTGGCGCTGTATTTATAACTGAATGTTGTCATAGAGATACCTTCAGGCCTTGATTATAAGCATACATGTCAAGTGTGGGATTTTTTTTGGAGCATGTACCGTGGAGTTATTAAGCATATCCTTCATTCACGATATTGCTTTTAATGTCCATAGAGGCTATCAAAAATAAATAAAAATATATATGTTTGGATAAGTCTGATGCCAGTGAACATTTTGAGTGGTGGAAACTAAAAGAATATTCATAAATGACTTCGTTATCACACTTAGAATGAGTTTACATTTTTTGTACAAAATACCGTATGTGGGGTATTTTTTTTTCATGCCTCAAGGGCTAGGTGGCGCTGCATATATAACTGAATGTTGTCATAGAGATAACTTCAGGCCTTGACGATAAACATACATGTCAAGTTTGGGATTTTTTGGAGCATGTACCGGGGAGTTATCAAGCATATCCTTTTTCATTGTGAAACACAAATTTTGATGCCCCACCCTCATCATATAGTATTTAAAAGTCAAAATTTTCCCCCCTGTCGTTGGCTCAGGTCTTGACATGGTCCAGGCCAAGTCTTAACTCAGTCGGATGAAACGTGTAGGAGAAGTGGGCAAAAGTCTGCCCCCTGTGAATGTGCAAAAATCGTCAAAAATGGGACATTCAAAAATTCGTAGCTCACTTCCTGTTCATTTTAGCATATGGGTACAAGAGACTTTTTTGTAGGTCTTGGGCTCCCTCATACACCTAAAAATATTCGGCGTTCTTGCTTAAACGTACAACCGCGGCTGCTTCGTTAAAAATTTCGAGGGGGCGCTATTGAGTCATTTTTGTAAAAATAGCACAATCAACAATAAAATATTGCTCATTTTACCAGGCCAGATGTGTGTGCCAAGTTTCAGGAGTTTCTGTGCATGTTTAGACCCTCAAAACTGGCGTTGTTTTCTTGGCGAACAGCGCTTAGCCACGCCTACAGCAATTCGCGAAAACTCACAAACTTCGTGTTGTGACATCATGAAGGCCGAAACCCTCCTCTGAGCAAATATGAGGTAGGTCCAGTTAACGTGTTTGGAGAAAAACGTAGAAGAAAATTCGTAAGAAAAAAAATTGCCACTAGGTGGCGCTATCAGTTAGATGAAATGTAAGTTAGTAGATGTCTTTAGAGCTGGACTCTCATCAAATGTGTGAAATTTTGAGAAGATAGGATCATCTCGGTCAAGTTAATGCAGCTTTTATTGTCACGAAAAATCTTCAGATTTTGCGTCACCGTAGCGGCCACGCCCTTTGGCGAAAAGTTACAATATTCGGTGTGGGGCATCATCAACATCTTAAGGCTTTTCTGACCAATTTTCAAATGGATCCCTTCAACAAGCTCAGCACAGTAGCTAAAAACGTAAACTATGACATTTATTGTAACCACTAGGTGGCGCTATATGTATAACGGAATTTTATCATATAGATGTTTTCAGGCCGTGACTATTACGTTGCCTGAGAAGTTTGAGATTTTTTGGAGCTTGTACATGGGAGTTATTCAGCATTTGCTCTTTCTGGAAAAATGAAATTTTAAAGGCAATATTTGATGCCCCGCCCCCGTCATATAGTATTTCGAAAAGGCAAGACTTTTTGCCCAACTGTTCTCTTAGGTCTTGAGATGATAAATGCCAAGTTTGAAGTCAATGGGATGAAAAATGTTTGCATAGGGGGAAAAAGCATGACCACAGTGAATGTGCCAAAATAGGCCAAAGTTGGACATTAAAAAATTCATAGCTCACTTCCTGTACATTTTAGCTACATGATCCCAATAGACTTTTTTGTGCGTCTCGGGGTGCTACACGTGCCTGCCAATTTTCGTTGCTCTAGCTCAAACGTGCCGGGCTTGGTTTTTATTTTTCTATGCTAGGGGGCGCTATAGAGTCGCGTTGTTATAACGACTTCATAATATCAAATTTTTCGCCGGACCTGAGGAGTGTGCAAAGTTCGGTGAGTTTTCGTGAATATTTAGGTACCCAAAATCGCGATTGTTTGCAGAGAATAAAGAATAATAATAACTAGAGCTGCGAGCAGCTATAAAGGGCCCTCGCAGCCCGGGCCACGTTGGAGTCCTTGCACGTTGGGGTACTTGCACGTTAGGGTACTGGCACGTTGGGGTACTGGCATATTGGAAACAAAATTTATTTGAAAATGGCATAATAAACGTTTACATATAGAATATTTTTTTTGCCAGTGTGTGTCAAGCTCAACGGGTTTTGGTGATTGTTAAGACCTGCAAAAATCAGCGTCCTTTTTTATTTTTAGGCAATGAGTTGCCCTAAATTGGTATTTTTTGTAAAAGTGTATATATACACCATCGCTCGTTGTACTCATTGCACAATGTTACTTTTATTGTCCAAAGGGGCAATCAAAAATGAATAAAACAAAATGGAAACGTACATACGTTTGGATCGGTGTGAAGCCAGTGAACAATTTGAGTGGTGGAAACTAAAAGAATATTCAGAAATGACTTAGTCATCACACTTAGAATGAGTTTACATTTTTTTGTACAAAATACCGTATGTGGGTTTTTTTTTTTATATAAGCCTCAAGGGCTAGGTGGCGCTGTATTTATAACTGAATGTTGTCATCGAGATACCTTCAGGCCTTGATTATAAGCATACATGTCAAGTGTGGGATTTATATTTGGAGCATGTACCGTGGAGTTATTAAGCATATCCTTCATTCACGATATTGCTTTTAATGTCCACAGAGGCTATCAAAAATAAATAAAAATATATATATGTTTGGATAAGTCTGATGCCAGTGAACATTTTGAGTGGTGGAAACTAAAAGAATATTCATAAATGACTTAGTTATCACACTTAGAATGAGTTTACATTTTTTGTACAAAATACCGTATGTGGGGTATTTTTTTTTTATGCCTCAAGGGCTAGGTGGCGCTGCATATATAACTGAATGTTGTCATAGAGATAGCTTCAGGCCTTGACGATAAACATACATGTCAAGTTTGGGATTTTTTGGAGCATGTACCGGGGAGTTATTAAGCATATCCTATCCTTTTTCAGTGCGAAACACAAATTTTGATGCCCCGCCTTCATCATATAGTATTTCGAAAGGTCAAGATTTTTCCCCTTGTCGTTGGCTCAGGTCTTGACATGGTCCAGGTCAAGTCTTAACTCAGTCAGATGAAACGTGTAGGAGAAGTGGGCAAAAGTCTGCGCCCTGTGAATGTGCAAAAATTGTCAAAAATGGGACATTCAAAAATTCGTAGCTCACTTCCTGTTCATTTTAGCATATGGGTCCAAGAGACTTTTTTGTAGGTCTTGGGCTCCCTCATACACCTAAAAATATTCGTCGTTCTTGCTTAAACGTACAACCGGGGCTGCTTCGTTAAAAACTTCTAGGGGGCGCTATTGAGTCATTTTTGTAAAAATAGCACAATCAACAATAAAATATTGCTCATTTTACCAGGCCAGATGTGTGTGCCAAGTTTCATGAGTTTCTGTGCATGTTTAGACCCTCAAAACTGGCGTTGTTTTCTTGGCGAACAGCGCTTAGCCACACCCACAGCAATTCGCGAAAACTCACAAACTTCGTGTTGTGACATCATGAAGGCCGAAACCCTCATCTGAGCAAATATGAGGTAGGTCCAGTTAACGTGTTTGGAGAAAAACGTAGAAGAAAATTCGTAATAAAAAAAATTGCCACTAGGTGGCGCTATCAGTTAGATGAAATATAAGTCAGTAGATGTCTTTAGGGCTGGACTCTCATCAAATGTGTGAAATTTTGAGAAGATAGGATCATCTCGGTCAAGTTAATGCAGCTTTTATTTTCGCGAAAAATCTTCAGACTTTGCGTCACCGTAGCGGCCACGCCCTTTGGCGAAAAGTTACAATATTCGGTGTGGGGCATGATCAACATCTTAAGCCTTTTCTGACCAATTTTCAAATGGATCCCTTCAACAAGCTCAGCACAGTAGCTAAAAACGTAAAGTATGACATTTATTGTAACCACTAGGTGGCGCTATATGTATAACTGAATTTTATCATATAGATGTTTTCAGGCCGTGACTATTACGTTGCCTGAGAAGTTTGAGATTTTTTGGAGCTTGAACATGGGAGTTATTAAGCATTTGCTCTTTCTGGACAAATGAAATTTTAAAGGCAATATTTGATGCCCCGCCCCCGTCATATAGTATTTCAAAAAGGCAAGATGTTTTGCCCAGTTGTTCTATCAGGTCTTGAGATGATAAATGCCAAGTTTGAAGTCAATTGGATGAAAAATGTTTGCAAAGGGGGAAAAAGCATGACCACAGTGAATGTGCCAAAATAGGCCAAAATTGGACATAAAAAAATTCATAGCTCACTTCCTGTACATTTTAGCTACATGGTCCCAATAAACTTTTTTGTGCGTCTCGGGGTGCTACACGTGCCTGCCAATTTTTGTTGCTCTAGCTCAAACGTGCCGGGCTTGGTTTTTATTTTTCTACGCTAGGGGGCGCTATCGAGTCGCATTGTTATGACGACTTAATAATATCAAATTTTTCGCCGGGCCTGAGGAGTGTGCAAAGTTCGGTGAGTTTTCGTGAATGTTTAGGTACCCAAAATCGCGATCGTTTGCGGAGAATAAAGAATAATAATAACTAGAGCTGCGAGCAGCTATAAAGGGCCCTCGCAGCCCGGGCCACGTTGGGGTACTTGCACGTTGGGGAACTTGCACATTGGGGTACTGGCACATTGGAAGCAGAATTTCTTTGAAAATGGCATGATAAACGTGGATTTTTTTTTTGTTTTTTTGCCAGGTGTGATGAGTGTGTCAAGCTCAATGGGTTTTGGTGATTGTTAAGATCTGCAAAAATCAGCGTCTTATTTTTTATTTTTAGGCAATGAGTTGCCCTGATTGGTATTTTTTGTTAAAGTGTATATACACATCATCGCTCGTTGTACTCATTGCACAATGTTACTTTTATTGTCCAAAGGGGCAATCAAAAATGAATAAAACAAAATGGAAATGTACATACGTTTGGATCGGTGTGAAGCCAGTGAACAATTTGAGTGGTGGAAACTAAAAGAATATTCATAAATGACTGAGTTATCACACTTAGAATGAGTGTACATTTTTTGTACAAAATACCGTATGTGGGGTATTTTTTTTTTATTCCTCAAGGGCTAGGTGGCGCTGCATATATAACTGAATGTTGTCACAGAGATAACTTCAGGCCTTGACGATAAACATACATGTCAAGTTTGGGATTTTTTGGAGCATGTACCGGGGAGTTATCAAGCATATCCTTTTTCATTGCGAAACACAAAATTTGATGCCCCGCCCTCATCATATAGTATTTCGAAAAGACAAAATTTTTCCCCCTGTCGTTGGCTCAGGTCTTGACATGGTCCAGGCCAAGTCTTAACTCAGTCGGATGAAACGTGTAGGAGAAGTGGGCAAAAATCTGCCCCCTGTGAATGTGCAAAAATCGTCAAAAATGGGACATTCAAAAATTCGTAGCTCACTTCCTGTTCATTTTAGCATATGGGTCCAAGAGACTTTTTTGTAGGTCTTGGGCTCCCTCATACACCTAAAAATATTCGTCGTTCTTGCTTAAACGTACAACCGGGGCTGCTTCGTTAAAAAATTCTAGGGGGCGCTATTGAGTAATTTTTGTAAAAATAGCACAATCAACAATAAAATATTGCTCATTTTACCAGGCCAGATGTGTGTGCCAAGTTTCATGAGTTTCTGTGCATGTTTAGACCCTCAAAACTGGCGTTGTTTTCTTGGCGAACAGCGCTTAGCCACACCCACAGCAATTCGCGAAAACTCACAAACTTCGTGTTGTGACATCATGAAGGCCGAAACCCTCATCTGAGCAAATATGAGGTAGGTCCAGTTAACGTGTTTGGAGAAAAACGTAGAAGAAAATTCGTAAGAAAAAAAATTGCCACTAGGTGGCGCTATCAGTTAGATGAAATATAAGTCAGTAGATGTCTTTAGGGCTGGACTCTCATCAAATGTGTGAAATTTTGAGAAGATAGGATCATCTCGGTCAAGTTAATGCAGCTTTTATTTTCACGAAAAATCTTCAGACTTAGCGTCACCGTAGCGGCCACGCCCTTTGGCGAAAAGTTACAATATTCGGTGTGGGGCATGATCAACATCTTAAGGCTTTTCTGACCAATTTTCAAATGGATCCCTTCAACGAGCTCAGCACAGTAGCTAAAAACGTAAAGTATGACATTTATTGTAACCACTAGGTGGCGCTATATGTATAACTGAATTTTGTCATATAGATGTTTTCAGGCCGTGACTATTACGTTGCCTGAGAAGTTTGAGATTTTTTGGAGCTTGTACATGGGAGTTATTCAGCATTTGCTCTTTCTGGACAAATGAAATTTTAAAGTCAATATTTGATTCTCCGCCCCCGTCATATAGTATTTCGAAAAGGCAAGATGTTTTGCCCAGCTGTTCTCTCAGGTCTTGAGATGATAAATGCCAAGTTTGAAGTCAATTGGATGAAAAATGTTTGCAAAGGGGGAAAAAGCATGACTACAGTGAATGTGCCAAAATAGGCCAAAATTGGACATTAAAAAATTCATAGCTCACTTCCTGTACATTTTAGCTACATGGTCCCAATAGACTTTTTTGTGCGTCTCGGGGTGCTACACGTGCCTGCCAATTTTCGTTGCTCTAGCTCAAACGTGCCGGGCTTGGTTTTTATTTTTCTACGCTAGGGGGCGCTATAGAGTCGCGTTGTTATAACGACTTCATAATATCAAATTTTTCGCCGGACCTGAGGAGTGTGCAAAGTTCGGTGAGTTTTCGTGAATATTTAGGTACCCAAAATCGCGATTGTTTGCGGAGAATAAAGAAGAAGAAGAAGAAGAAGAAGAAGAAGAAGAAGAATAACTAGAGCTGCGAGCAGCTATAAAGGGCCCTCGCAGCCTGGGCCACATTGGATTCCTTGCACGTTGGGGTACTTGCATGTTAGGGTACTGGCACGTTGGGGTACTGGCACGTTGGGGTACTGGCATATTGGAAGCAAAATTTCTTTGAAAATGGCATAATAAACATTTACATGTAGAATATTTTTTTTGCCAGTGTGTGTCAAGCTCAACGGGTTTTGGTGATTGTTAAGACCTGCAAAAATCAGCGTCCTTTTTTATTTTTAGGCAATGAGTTGCCCTGATTGGTATTTTTTTTAAAAGTGTATATATACATCATCACTCGTTGTACTCATTACACAATGTTACTTTTATTGTCCAAAGGGGCAATCAAAAATGAATAAAACAAAATGGAAACGTACATACGTTTGGATCGGTGTGAAGCCAGTGAACAATTTGAGTGGTGGAAACTAAAAGAATATTCATAAATGACTTAGTCATCACACTTAGAATGAGTTTACATTTTTTTGTACAAAATACCGTATGTGGGTTTTTTTTTTATATAAGCCTCAAGGGCCAGGTGGCGCTGTATTTCTAACTGAATGTTGTCATCGAGATACCTTCAGGCCTTGATTATAAGCATACATGTCAAGTGTGGGATTTTTTTTGGAGCATGTACCGTGGAGTTATTAAGCATATCTTTCATTCACGATATTGCTTTTAATGTCCACAGAGGCTATCAAAAATAAATAAAAATATATATATGTTTGGATAAGTCTGATTCCAGTGAACATTTTGAGTGGTGGAAACTAAAAGAATATTCATAAATGACTTAGTTATCACACTTAGAATGAGTTTACATTTTTTGTACAAAATACCATATGTGGGGTATTTTTTTTTATGCCTCAAGGGCTAGGTGGCGCTGCATATATAACTGAATGTTGTCATAGAGATAGCTTCAGGCCTTGACGATAAACATACATGTCAAGTTTGGGATTTTTTGGAGCATGTACCGGGGAGTTATTAAGCATATCCTTTTTCAGTGCGAAACACAAATTTTGATGCCCCGCCTTCATCATATAGTATTTCAAAAGGTCAAGATTTTCCCCCCTGTCGTTGGCTCAGGTCTTGACATGGTCCAGGTCAAGTCTTAACTCAGTCAGATGAAACGTGTAGGAGAAGTGGGCAAAAGTCTGCCCCCTGTGAATGTGCAAAAATCGTCAAAAATGGGACATTCAAAAATTCGTAGCTCACTTCCTGTTCATTTTAGCATATGGGTCCAAGAGACTTTTTTGTAGGTCTTGGGCTCCCTCATACACCTAAAAATATTCGTCATTCTTGCTTAAACGTACAACCGGGGCTGCTTCGTTAAAAACCTCTAGGGGGCGCTATTGAGTCATTTTTGTAAAAATAGCACAATCAACAATAAAATATTGCTCATTTTACCAGGCCAGATGTGTGTGCCAAGTTTCATGAGTTTCTGTGCATGTTTAGACCCTCAAAACTGGCGTTATTTTCTTGGCGAACAGCGCTTAGCCACACCCACAGCAATTCGCGAAAACTCACAAACTTCGTGTTGTGACATCATGAAGGCCGAAACCCTCATCTGAGCAAATATGAGGTAGGTCCAGTTAACGTGTTTGGAGAAAAACGTAGAAGAAAATTCGTAAGAAAAAAAATTGCCACTAGGTGGCGCTATCAGTTAGATGAAATATAAGTCAGTAGATGTCTTTAGGGCTGGACTCTCATCAAATGTGTGAAATTTTGAGAAGATAGGATCATCTCGGTCAAGTTAATGCAGCTTTTATTTTCACGAAAAATCTTCAGACTTTGCGTCACCGTAGCGGCCACGCCCTTTGGCGAAAAGTTACAATATTCGGTGTGGGGCATGATAAACATCTTAAGGCTTTTCTGACCAATTTTCAAATGGATCCCTTCAACAAGCTCAGCACAGTAGCTAAAAACGTAAAGTATGACATTTATTGTAACCACTAGGTGGCGCTATATGTATAACTGAATTTTATCATATAGATGTTTTCAGGCCGTGACTATTACGTTGCCTGAGAATTTTGAGATTTTTTGGAGCTTGAACATGGGAGTTATTAAGCATTTGCTCTTTCTGGACAAATGAAATTTTCAAGGCAATATTTGATGCCCTGCCCCCGTCATATAGTATTTCAAAAAGTCAAGGTTTTTTGCTCAGTTGTTTTCTCAGGTCTTGAGATGATAAATGCCAATTTTGAAGTCAACTGGATGAAAAATGTTTGCAAAGGGGGAAAAAGCATGACCACAGTGAATGTGCCAAAATAGGCCAAAATTGGACATTAAAAAATTCATAGCTCATTTCCTGTACATTTTAGCTACATGGTCCCAATAGACTTTTTTGTGCGTCTCGGGGTGCTACACGGGCCTGCCAATTTTCGTTGCTCTAGCTCAAACGTGCCGGGCTTGGTTATTATTTTTCTACGCTAGGGGGCGCTATAGAGTCGCGTTGTTATGACGCCTTCATAATATCAAATTTTTCGCCGGGCCCGAAGAGTGCGCAAAGTTCGGTGAGTTTTCGTGAATGTTTAGGTACCCAAAATCGCGATCGTTTGCGGAGAATAAAGAAGAAGAAGAAGAAGAATAATAATAATTTTTACAAAAACAATAGGGACCTCGCAGCGGTCGCTGCTCGGGCCCTAACTAGAGCTGCGAGCAGCTATAAAGTGCCCTCGCAGCCCGGGCCACGTTGGTGTCCTTGCACGTTGGGGTACTTGCACGTTAGGGTACTGGCACGTTGGGGTACTGGCATATTGGAAGCAAAATTTCTTTGAAAATGGCATAATAAACGTTTACATGTAGAATATTTTTTTTGCCAGTGTGTGTCAAGCTCAACGGGTTTTGGTGATTGTTAAGACCTGCAAAAATCAGTGTCCTTTTTTATTTTTAGGCAATGAGTTGCCCTGATTGGTATTTTTTGTAAAAGTGTATATATACATCATCGCTCGTTGTACTCATTGCACAATGTTACTTTTATTGTCCAAAGGGGCAATCAAAAATGAATAAAACAAAATGGAAACGTACATACGTTTGGATCGGTGTGAAGCCAGTGAACAATTTGAGTGGTGGAAACTAAAATAATATTCAGAAATGACTTAGTCATCACACTTAGAATGAGTTTACATTTTTTTGTACAAAATACCGTATGTGGGTTTTTTTTTTTATATAAGCCTCAAGAGCTAGGTGGCGTTGTATTTATAACTGAATGTTGTCATCGAGATACCTTCAGGCCTTGATTATAAGCATACATGTCAAGTGTGGGATTTTTTTTGGAGCATGTACCGTGGAGTTATTAAGCATATCCTTCATTCACGATATTGCTTTTAATGTCCACAGAGGCTATCAAAAATAAATAAAAATATATATATGTTTGGATAAGTCTGATGCCAGTGAACATTTTGAGTGGTGGAATCTAAAAGAATATTCATAAATGACTTAGTTATCACACTTAGAATGAGTTTACATTTTTTGTACAAAATACCGTATGTGGGGTATTTTTTTTTTATGCCTCAAGGGCTAGGTGGCGCTGCATATATAACTGAATGTTGTCATAGAGATAGCTTCAGGCCTTGACGATAAACATACATGTCAAGTTTGGGATTTTTTGGAGCATGTACCGGGGAGTTATTAAGCATATCCTTTTTCAGTGCGAAACACAAATTTTGATGCCCCGCCTTCATCATATAGTATTTCGAAAGGTCAAGATTTTTCCCCCTGTCGTTGGCTCAGGTCTTGACATGGTCCAGGTCAAGTCTTAACTCAGTCAGATGAAACGTGTAGGAGAAGTGGGCAAAAGTCTGCGCCCTGTGAATGTGCAAAAATTGTCAAAAATGGGACATTCAAAAATTCGTAGCTCACTTCCTGTTCATTTTAGCATATGGGTCCAAGAGACTTTTTTGTAGGTCTTGGGCTCCCTCATACACCTAAAAATATTAGTCGTTCTTGCTTAAACGTACAACCGGGGCTGCTTCGTAAAATACTTCTAGGGGGCGCTATTGAGTCATTTTTGTAAAAATAGCACAATCAACAATAAAATATTGCTCATTTTACCAGGCCAGATGTGTGTGCCAAGTTTCATGAGTTTCTGTGCATGTTTAGACCCTCAAAACTGGCGTTGTTTTCTTGGCAAACAGCGCTTAGCCACACCCACAGCAATTCGCGAAAACTCACAAACTTCGTGTTGTGACATCATGAAGGCCGAAACCCTCATCTGAGCAAATATGAGGTAGGTCCAGTTAACGTGTTTGGAGAAAAACGTAGAAGAAAATTCGTAATAAAAAAAATTGCCACTAGGTGGCGCTATCAGTTAGATGAAATATAAGTCAGTAGATGTCTTTAGGGCTGGACTCTCATCAAATGTGTGAAATTTTGAGAAGATAGGATCATCTCGGTCAAGTTAATGCAGCTTTTATTTTCACGAAAAATCTTCAGACTTTGCGTCACCGTAGCGGCCACGCCCTTTGGCGAAAAGTTACAATATTCGGTGTGGGGCATCATCAACATCTTAAGGCTTTTCTGACCAATTTTCAACTGGATCCCTTCAACGAGCTCAGCACAGTAGCTAAAAACGTAAAGTATGACATTTATTGTAACCACTAGGTGGCGCTATATGTAGAACTGAATTTTATCATATAGATGTTTTCAGGCCGTAACTATTACGTTGCCTGAGAAGTTTGAGATTTTTTGGAGCTTGAACATGGGAGTTATTAAGCATTTGCTCTTTCTGGAGAAATGAAATTTTAAAGGCAATATTTGATGCCCCGCCCCCGTCATATAGTATTTCAAAAAGGCAAGATGTTTTGCCCAGTTGTTCTCTCAGGTCTTGAGATGATAAATGCCAAGTTTGAAGTCAATTGGATGAAAAATGTTTGCAAAGGGGGAAAAAGCATGACCACAGTGAATGTGCCAAAATAGGCCAAAATTGGACATAAAAAAATTCATAGCTCACTTCCTGTACATTTTAGCTACATGGTCCCAATAGACTTTTTTGTGCGTCTCGGGGTGCTACACGTGCCTGCCAATTTTTGTTGCTCTAGCTCAAACGTGCCGGGCTTGGTTTTTATTTTTCTACGCTAGGGGGCGCTATCGAGTCGCATTGTTATGATGACTTAATAATATCAAATTTTTCGCCGGGCCTGAGGAGTGTGCAAAGTTCGGTGAGTTTTCGTGAATGTTTAGGTACCCAAAATCGCGATCGTTTGCGGAGAATAAAGAAGAAGAAGAAGAATAATAATAATAATAATAATTTTTACAAAAACAATAGGGACCTCGCAGCGGTCGCTGCTCGGGCCCTAATAATAATAATAATAATAATAATTTTTACAAAAACAATAGGGACCTCGCAGCGGTCGCTGCTCGGGCCCTAATAATAATTTTTACAAAAACAATAGGGACCTCGCAGCGGTCGCTGCTCGGGCCCTAATAATAATAATAATAATAATAATAATTTTTACAAAAACAATAGGGACCTCGCAGCGGTCGCTGCTCGGGCCCTAACTAGAGCTGCGAGCAGCTATAAAGGGCCCTCGCAGCCCGGGCCACGTTGGGGTCCTTGCACGTTGGGGTACTTGCACGTTGGGGTACTGGCACATTGGGGTACTGGCATATTGGAAGCAAAATTTCTTTGAAAATGGCATAATAAACGTTTACATGTAGAATATTTTTTTGCCAGTGTGTGTATCAAGCTCAACGGGTTTTGGTGATTGTTAAGACCTGCAAAAATCAGCGTCCTTTTTTATTTTTAGGCAATGAGTTGCCCTGATTGGTATTTTTTTGTTAAAGTGTATATACACATCATCGCTCGTTGTACTCATTGCACAATGTTACTTTTATTGTCCAAAGGGGCAATCAAAAATGAATAAAACAAAATGGAAACGTACATACGTTTGGATCGGTGTGAAGCCAGTGAACAATTTGAGTGGTGGAAACTAAAAGAATATTCATAAATGACTTAGTTATCACACTTAGAATGAGTGTACATTTTTTGTACAAAATACCGTATGTGGGGTATTTATTTATTTTTTTATGCCTCAAGAGCTAGGTGGCGCTGTATTTATAACTGAAGATAGAGATACCTTCAGGCCTTGATTATAAGCATACATGTCAAGTGTGGGATTTTTTTTGGAGCATGTACCGTGGAGTTATTAAGCATATCCTTCATTCACGATATTGCTTTTAATGTCCATAGAGGCTATCAAAAATAAATAAAAATATATATATGTTTGGATAAGTCTGATGCCAGTGAACATTTTGAGTGGTGGAAACTAAAAGAATATTCATAAATGACTTCGTTATCACACTTAGAATGAGTTTACATTTTTTGTACAAAATACCGTATGTGGGGTATTTTTTTTTCATGCCTCAAGGGCTAGGTGGCGCTGCATATATAACTGAATGTTGTCATAGAGATAACTTCAGGCCTTGACGATAAACATACATGTCAAGTTTGGGATTTTTTGGAGCATGTACCGGGGAGTTATCAAGCATATCCTTTTACATTGCGAAACACAAATTTTGATGCCCCGCCCTCATCATATAGTATTTCGAAAGGTCAAGATTTTTCCCCCTGTCGTTGGCTCAGGTCTTGACATGGTCCAGGTCAAGTCTTAACTCAGTCAGATGAAACGTGTAGGAGAAGTGGGCAAAAGTCTGCCCCCTGTGAATGTGCAAAAATCGTCAAAAATGGGACATTCAAAAATTCGTAGCTCACTTCCTGTTCATTTTAGCATATGGGTCCAAGAGACTTTTTTGTAGGTCTTGGGCTCCCTCATACACCTAAAAATATTCGTCGTTCTTGCTTAAACGTACAACCGGGGCTGCTTCGTTAAAGACTTCTAGGGGGCGCTATTGAGTCATTTTTGTAAAAATAGCACAATCAACAATAAAATATTGCTTATTTTACCAGGCCAGATGTGTGTGCCAAGTTTCATGAGTTTCTGTGCATGTTTAGACCCTCAAAACTGGCGTTGTTTTCTTGGCGAACAGCGCTGAGCCACACCCACAACAATTCGCGAAAACTCACAAACTTCGTGTTGTGACATCATGAAGGTCGAAACCCTCATCTGAGCAAATATGAGGTAGGTCCAGTTAACGTGTTTGGAGAAAAACGTAGAAGAAAATTCGTAAGAAAAAAAATTGCCACTAGGTGGCGCTATCAGTTAGATGAAATATAAGTCAGTAGATGTCTTTAGGGCTGGACTCTCATCAAATGTGTGAAATTTTGAGAAGATAGGATCATCTCGGTCAAGTTAATGCAGCTTTTATTTTCAAGAAAAATCTTCAGACTTTGCGTCACCGTAGCGGCCACGCCCTTTGGCGAAAAGTTACAATATTCGGTGTGGGGCATGACCAACATCTTAAGGCTTTTCTGACCAATTTTCAAATGGATCCCTTCAACAAGCTCAGCACAGTAGCTAAAAACGTAAAGTATGACATTTATTGTAACCACTAGGTGGCGCTATATGTATAACTGAATTTTATCATATAGATGTTTTCAGGCCGTGACTATTACGTTGCCTGAGAAGTTTGAGATTTTTTGGAGCTTGAACATGGGAGTTATTAAGCATTTGCTCTTTCTGGACAAATGAAATTTTAAAGGCAATATTTGATGCTCCGCCCCCGTCATATAGTATTTCGAAAAGGGAAGATGTTTTGCCCAGCTGTTCTCTCAGGTCTTGAGATGATAAATGCCAAGTTTGAAGTCAATTGGATGAAAAATGTTTGCAAAGGGGGAAAAAGCATGACCACAGTGAATGTGCCAAAATAGGCCAAAATTGGACATTAAAAAATTCATAGCTCACTTCCTGTACATTTTAGCTACATGGTCCCAATAGACTTTTTTGTGCGACTCGGGGTGCTACACGTGCCTGCCAATTTTCGTTGCTCTAGCTCAAACGTGTCGGGCTTGGTTTTTATTTTTCTACGCTAGGGGGCGCTATAGAGTCGCGTTGTTATAACGACTTCATAATATCAAATTTTTCGCCGGGCCTGAGGAGTGTGCAAAGTTCGGTGAGTTTTCGTGAATGTTTAGGTACCCAAAATCACGATCGTTTGCGGAGAATAAAGAAGAAGAAGAAGAAGAAGAAGAAGAAGAAGAACCTGAGCTGCGAGCAGCTATAAAGGGCCCTCGCAGCCCGGGCCACGTTGGGGTCCTTGCACGTTGGGGTACTGGCACGTTGGGGTACTGGCATATTGGAAGCAAAATTTCTTTGAAAATGGCATAATAAACCTTTACATGTAGAATATTTTTTTGCCAGTGTGTGTGTCAAGCTCAACGGGTTTTGGTGATTGTTAAGACCTGCAAAAATCAGCGTCCTTTTTTATTTTTAGGCAATGAGTTGCCCTGATTGGTATTTTTTGTAAAAGTGTATATACACATCATCGCTCGTTGTACTCATTGCACAATGTTACTTTTATTGTCCAAAGGGGCAATCAAAAATGAATAAAACAAAATGGAAACGTACATACGTTTGGATCGGTGTGAAGCCAGTGAACAATTTGAGTGGTGAAAACTAAAAGAATATTCATAAATGACTTAGTTATCACACTTAGAATGAGTTTACATTTTTTGTACAAAATACCGTATGTGTTTTTTTTTTAATTTATATATTATGCCTCAAGGGCTAGATGGCGCTGTATTTATAACTGAATGTTGTCATAGAGATACCTTCAGGCCTTGATTATAAGCATACATGTCAAGTGTGGGATTTTTTTTGGAGCATGTATCGTGGAGTTATTAAGCATATCCTTCATTCACGATATTGCTTTTAATGTCCACAGAGGCTATCAAAAATAAATAAAAATATATATATGTTTGGATAAGTCTGATGCCAGTGAACAATTTGAGTGGTGGAAACTAAAAGAATATTCATAAATGACTTAGTTATCACACTTAGAATGAGTGTACATTTTTTGTACAAAATACCGTATGTGGGGTATTTTATTTATTTTTTTATTTATGCCTCAAGGGCTAGGTGGCGCTGTATTTATAACTGAATGTTGTCATAGAGATACCTTCAGGCCTTGATTATAAGCATACATGTCAAGTGTGGGATTTTTTTTTTGAGCATGTACCGTGGATTTATTAAGCATAGCCTTCATTCACGATATTGCTTTTAATGTCCATAGAGGCTATCAAAAATACATAAAACTAAATAACAAAAATATGTATGTTTGGTTAGGTCTGATGCCAGTGAATATTTTGAGTGGTGGAAGGTAAAAGAATATTCCTAAATGACTTAGTTATCACACTTAGAATGAGTTTACATTTTTTGTACAAAATACCGTAAGTGGGGTATTTTTTTTTCATGCCTCAAGGGCTAGGTGGCGCTGCATATATAACTGCATGTTGTCATAGAGATACCTTCAGGCCTTGACGATAAACATACATGTCAAGTTTGGGATTTTTTGGAGCATGTATCGGGGAGTTATTAAGCATATCCTTTTTCAGTGCGAAACACAAATTTTGATGCCCCGCCCTCATCATATAGTATTTCCAAAAGTAAAGATTTTTCCGTCTGTTGTTGGCTCAGGTCTTGGCATCGTCCAGGTCAAGTCATAAGTCAGTCGGATAAAACGTGTAGGAGAAGTGGGCAAAAGTATGCCCTCTGAAAATGTGCAAAAATCGTAAAAAATGGGACATTCAAAAATTCGTAGCTCACTTCCTGTTCATTTTAGCATATGGGTCCAAGAGACTTTTTTGTAGGTCTTTGGCTCCCTCATACACGTAAAAATTTTTGTAGATCTTGCTTAAACGTACAATCGGGGCTGCTTCGTTAAAAAATTCTAGGGGGCGCTATTGAGTCATTTTTGTAAAAATAGCACAATCAACAATAAAATATTGTTCATTTTACCAGGCCAGATGTGTGTGCCAAGTTTCATGAGTTTCTGCGCATGTTTAGACCCTCAAAACTGGCGTTGTTTTCTTGGCGAACAGTGCTTAGCCACGCCCACAGCGATTCGCGAAAACTCACAAACTTCGTGTTGTGACATCATGAAGGCCGAAACCCTCATCTGAGCAAATATGAGGTTGGTCCAGTTAACGTGTTTGGAGAAAAAATTTACAAGAAAATTCGTAAGAAAAAAAATTGCCACTAGGTGGCGCTATCAGTAAGATGAAATATAAGTTCGAAGATGTCTTTAGGGCTGGACTCTCATCAAATGTGTGATATTTTGAGAAGATAGGATCATCTCGGTCAAGTTCATGCAGCTTTTATTGTCACGAAAAATCTTCAGACTTTGCGGCACCGTAGCGGCCACGCCCTTTGGCGAAAAGTTACAATATTCGGTGTTGGGCATGATCAACATCTTAAGGCTTTTCTGACCAACTTTCAACTGGATCCCTTCAACGAGCTCAGCGCAGTAGCTAAAAACGTAAAGTATGACATTTATTGTCACCACTAGGTGGCGCTATATGTATAACTGAATTTTATCATATAGATGTTTTCAGGCCGTGACTATTACGTTGCCTGAGAAGTTTGAGATTTTTTGGAGCTTGAACATGGGAGTTATTAAGCATTTGCTCTTTCTGGACAAATGAAATTTTAAAGACAATATTTGATGCCCCGCCCCCATCATATAGTATTTCGAAAAGGCAAGAATTTTTGCCCAGTTGTTCTCTCAGGTCTTGAGATGATAAATGCCAAGTTTGAAGTTAATTGGATGAAAAATGTTTGCAGAGGGGGAAAAAGCATGACCACAGTGAATGTGCCAAAATAGGCTAAAATTGGACATAAAAAAATTCATAGCTCATTTCCTGTACATTTTAGCTACATGGTCCCAATAGACTTTTTTGTGCGTCTCGGGGTGCTACACGTGCCTGCCAATTTTCGTTGCTCTAGCTCAAACGTGCCAGGCTTGGTTTTTATTTTTCTACGCTAGGGGGCGCTATAGAGTCGCGTTGTTATGACGACTTCATAATATCAAATTTTTCGCCGGGCCTGAGGAGTGTGCAAAGTTTGGTGAGTTTTCGTGAATGTTTAGGTACTCAAAAATGCGATTGTTTACGGAGAAAAAGAATAATAATAATAATAATTCGAACGAAAAACAATAGGGACCTCGCAGCGGTCGCTGCTCGGGCCCTAATAATAATAATAATAATAATAATAATAACTAGAGCTGCGAGCAGCTATAAAGGGCCCTCGCAGCCCGGGCCACGTTGGAGTCCTTGCACGTTGGGGTACTTGCACGTTAGGGTACTGGCACGTTGGGGTACTGGCACGTTGGGGTACTGGCATATTGGAAGCAAAATTTCTTTGAAAATGGCATAATAAACGTTTACATGTAGAATATTTTTTTTGCCAGTGTGTGTCAAGCTCAACGGGTTTTGGTGATTGTTAAGACCTGCAAAAATCAGCGTCCTTTTTTATTTTTAGGCAATGAGTTGCCCTGATTGGTATTTTTTGTAAAAGTGTATATATACATCATCGCTCGTTGTACTCATTGCACAATGTTACTTTTATTGTCCAAAGGGGCAATCAAAAATGAATAAAACAAAATGGAAACGTACATACGTTTGGATCGGTGTGAAGCCAGTGAACAATTTGAGTGGTGGAAACTAAAAGAATATTCATAAATGACTTAGCCATCACACTTAGAATGAGTTTACATTTTTTTGTACAAAATACCGTATGTGTTTTTTTTTTTATATAAGCCTCAAGGGCTAGGTGGCGCTGTATTTATAACTGAATGTTGTCATCGAGATACCTTCAGGCCTTGATTATAAGCATACATGTCAAGTGTGGGATTTTTTTTGGAGCATGTACGGTGGAGTTATTAAGCATATCCTACATTCACGATATTGCTTTTAATGTCCACAGAGGCTATCAAAAATAAATAAAAATATATATATGTTTGGATAAGTCTGATGCCAGTGAACATTTTGAGTGGTGGAAACTAAAAGAATATTCATAAATGACTTAGTTATCACACTTAGAATGAGTTTACATTTTTTGTACAAAATACCGTATGTGGGGTATTTTTTTTTTATGCCTCAATGGCTAGGTGGCGCTGCATATATAACTGAATGTTGTCATAGAGATAGCTTCAGGCCTTGACGATAAACATACATGTCAAGTTTTGGATTTTTTGGAGCATGTACCGGGGAGTTATTATGCATATCCTTTTTCAGTGCGAAACACAAATTTTGATGCCCCGCCTTCATCATATAGTATTTCGAAAGGTCAAGATTTTTCCCCCTGTCGTTGGCTCAGGTCTTGACATGGTCCAGGTCAAGTCTTAACTCAGTCAGATGAAACGTGTAGGTGAAGTGGGCAAAAGTCTGCCCCCTGTGAATGTGCAAAAATCGTCAAAAATGGGACATTCAAAAATTCGTAGCTCACTTCCTGTTCATTTTAGCATATGGGTCCAAGAGACTTTTTTGTAGGTCTTGGGCTCCCTCATACACCTAAAAATATTTGTCGTTCTTGCTTAAACGTACAACCGGGGCTGCTTCGTTAAAAACCTCTAGGGGGCGCTATTGAGTCATTTTTGTAAAAATAGCACAATCAACAATAAAATATTGCTAATTTTACCAGGCCAGATGTGTGTGCCAAGTTTCATGAGTTTCTGTGCATGTTTAGACCCTCAAAACTGGCGTTGTTTTCTTGGCGAACAGCGCTTAGCCACACCCACAGCAATTCGCGAAAACTCACAAACTTCGTGTTGTGACATCATGAAGGCCGAAACCCTCATCTGAGCAAATATGAGGTAGGTCCAGTTAACGTGTTTGGAGAAAAACGTAGAAGAAAATTCGTAAGAAAAAAAATTGCCACTAGGTGGCGCTATCAGTTAGATGAAATATAAGTCAGTAGATGTCTTTAGGGCTGGACTCTCATCAAATGTGTGAAATTTTGAGAAGATAGGATCATCTCGGTCAAGTTAATGCAGCTTTTATTTTCACGAAAAATCTTCAGACTTTGCGTCACCGTAGCGGCCACGCCCTTTGGCGAAAAGTTACAATATTCGGTGTGGGGCATGATCAACATCTTAAGGCTTTTCTGACCAATTTTCAAATGGATCCCTTCAACAAGCTCAGCACAGTAGCTAAAAACGTAAAGTATGACATTTATTGTAACCACTAGGTGGCGCTATATGTATAACTGAATTTTATCATATAGATGTTTTCAGGCCGTGACTATTACGTTGCCTGAGAAGTTTGAGATTTTTTGGAGCTTGAACATGGGAGTTATTAAGCATTTGCTCTTTCTGGACAAATGAAATTTTAAAGGCAATATTTGATGCCCCGCCCCTGTCATATAGTATTTCAAAAAGGCAAGATGTTTTGCCCAGTTGTTCTCTCAGGTCTTGAGATGATAAATGCCAAGTTTGAAGTCAATTGGATGAAAAATGTTTGCAAAGGGGGAAAAAGCATGACCACAGTGAATGTGCCAAAATAGGCCAAAATTGTACATAAAAAAATTCATAGCTCACTTCCTGTACATTTTAGCTACATGGTCCCAATAGACTTTTTTGTGCGTCTCGGGGTGCTACACGTGCCTGCCAATTTTTGTTGCTCTAGCTCAAACGTGCCGGGCTTGGTTTTTATTTTTCTACGCTAGGGGGCGCTATCGAGTCGCATTGTTATGACGACTTAATAATATCAAATTTTTCGCCGGGCCTGAGGAGTGTGCAAAGTTCGGTGAGTTTTCGTGAATGTTTAGGTACCCAAAATCGCGATCGTTTGCGGAGAATAAAGAAGAAGAAGAAGAAGAAGAAGAATTTTTACAAAAACAATAGGGACCTCGCAGCGGTCGCTGCTCGGGCCCTAATAATTTTTACAAAAACAATAGGGACCTCGCAGCGGTCGCTGCTCGGGCCCTAATAATAATTTTTACAAAAACAATAGGGACCTCGCAGCGGTCGCTGCTCGGGCCCTAATAATAATAATAATAATAATTTTTACAAAAACAATAGGGACCTCGCAGCAGTCGCTGCTCGGGCCCTAATAATAATAATAATAATTTTTACAAAAACAATAGGGACCTCGCAGCGGTCGCTGCTCGGGCCCTAATAACTAGAGCTGCGAGCAGCTATAAAGGGCCCTCGCAACCCGTGCCACGTTGGGGTATTTGCACGTCGGGGTACTGGCACGTTAGGGTACTGTTTCATAAGAAACCGTCTAAATTGTAAATGTTTTGCCATGCTTTTTGTGTTTGTTCACATTGCTATGGAATGCTTTGTCGAGGTATTCGGCTGATAGGTATGCCTCCCAATATTCACACATCTAGCTGAATCATATAAAAAAAAAAATTCTTTGCAAACAATGCATCGCTACAGCAAAGGCGTGCCACGTTGGGGTACTTGCACGTCGGGGTACTGGCACGTTGGGGTACTGTCAAATAGGACAAGGACCATCTAAAATGTTTTTGACAAGCCTTGTGTGTGCAAAGTTTAATCAAAACGCAAAATATGGTGCGCAATTCCCAAAATAAATTCAAAATGGCGGACTTCCTTTTAGGTTTAGCATACGGCTACAGAATACTTTTTGTAGGTCTTAAGCTAATAGGTATGCCTCCCAGTTTTCACAAATCTAGGTCAAGTCATCTTTAGTTGTGTATCGCTTGAATCATACAATTGGAAATGCTCCATAAAAATGCATAGAGGGCGCTATTGAGCACAACGTTGGGTTACTTGCATGTCAGGGTACTGGCACGTTGGGGTACTGTTACATGGAACAAGGACCATTTAAAATGTTAGTTTTTTCCATGCCTTGTCTGTGCAAAGTTTAATGAAGAAGGCCAAAAATTATGTATAATTCCCAAAATAAAATCAAAATAGCGGACTTCCTCTTTGGTTTGGCAAATGGCTACATAATACTTTTTTGTAGGTCTAGCATAATCATACAATCGGAAATGCTTCATAAAAATGTCTAGAGGGCGCTATTTATTGCAAATTGCACAATAAATCTCTGAAAATTCATGTTCATGACAAGTCTGATGTGTTTGCAAAGTTTCATGAGTTTTCATGTGTATAAAAAAAAAAAAAGCAGCACTTGACAACTGTTACATGGAACAAGGACCATTTAAAATGTTAGTTTTTTCCATGCCTTGTCTGTGCAAAGTTGAATGAAAAAGGCCAAAAATGATGTATAATTCCCAAAATAAAATCAAAATAGCGGACTTCCTCTTTGGTTTGGCAAATGGCTACATAATACTTTTTTGTAGGTCTAGCATAATCATACAATCGGAAATGCTTCATAAAAGGGTCTAGAGGGCGCTATTTATTGCAAATTGCACAATAAATCTCTGAAAATTCATGTTCATGACAAGTCTGATGTGTTTGCAAAGTTCCATGAGTTTTCATGTGTATAAAAAAAAAAAGCAGCACTTGACAAACAATGCATTGCTATGGCAACAGCGTGTTACAAAATAAAAAACTTTAGATTACTTTGCATCTTAAACATCTTAAGATGAAACACACCAAGTTTGAAGACAGTCGGATAAATTTTGTAGGAGGGGTTCGTTAAAATATGACCCCTGAAAGTTTTTCCTTGCCCGGTTGGAGGGTTAGATCAGGGGATGTCGCAACTTGTTTGTGGTTAAGTGCTACAGAAGTAAATGTGTCTTAACAACCTCATGATTGAATGTGTTTTCAATTCTCTAGGATGTGATTGGATTGTATCAATTAAATGTTCTTATAACTGATTCAGTGAGTAGTAAAAATAGTGTGTCAAGTATAGAACCCTCTAAATTACACATTTTGTTCCAGGCTTTATGTGCGTGCATAGTTTGAGTATACACCTAGGTTTAGGCCAGGAGTGTTCAAACCTTTTGCAAAGAGGGCCGGGTATGGTAAGGTGAAAATGTGTGGGGCCTAATCAACCATTTAGTTTAGCCTGACATAATTTTTTTACATGCATATGTAAATATATATATGTGGACAAATGTGTACATATGTCTACAAATTTTTGTAGCTCGAGCTGTTTCGTCCAACTGGGAACGCTGCATTAAGAAGGATTTTTTTTTTTCCTTTGCCAACAGTGCATGCCACGACAACAGCGTGCGACGAAATAAAAAGCTTTCAATAACTTTTCATCGTCAACATCTTAAGATGAATCACACCAAGTTTGAAGATGATCGGATAAACTCTGTAGGAGGAGTTCGTTAAAATAAGACCCCTATGAAATGGCCAAAAAAATGGCAACATGTTCCAAAGTTAATCAAAATGGCAGACTTCCTGTTAGGTTTAGCATATGGTTCAAAAAGAGTTTTTTGTACCTCGAGGGCTGTTACATATGTCTTCAAATTTTGGTCACTCTAGGTGAAACGTACAGCCGGAAATGCTTCATTAAGTAAAAATTTTGAAATGCAAAATTTGATGCCCTGCCTCTGGCGGACTTCCTGTTAGGTTTAGCATATGGCACCAACAGGCTTTTTTGTAGATCATAGTCTGTTACATATGTTTACCAATTTTCGTAGCTCTAGATTAAACGTATAACCGGCAATACTTCAGATGAAACATGCCAAAGAATGAAGACAATCTGATAAGTTTTGTAGAAAATATGAGGCCTATAAAAGGCCCCCAAAAAATGGCTACAAATAGCAAAGTAAATCAAAATGCCGGACTTCCTGTTTGGCTTAGCATATGGTTCTAAAAGACTTTTTTGTACATCGTGGGCTCTTATGTATGCCTCCAAATTATCATAGCGCTAGGTGAAAGGTACAACCGGGAATGCTTCGTTAAAGAGGAGTTTTTTAGCTCAAAAAGTGATGCCCGGCCCTTGCGGGACTTCCTGTTGGGTTTAGCACAAAGCAGCAAGAGACTTTTTTGTACATCGTGGGCTGTTACATATGTCTACAAATTTTCGTAGCTCTAGCTGCTTCGTACAACTGAGAATTCTTCATTAAGAAGAATTTTTTTCCTTTGCAAACAAGTGCATGCCACGACAACAGCGTGCAGCGAAATAAAAAGCTTTCAATAACTTTTCATCTTCAACATCTTAAGATGAATCACACCAAGTTTGAAGATGATCGGATAAACTCTGTAAGAGGAGTTCGTTAAAATAGGACCCCTATGAAATGGCCAAAAAAATGGGAACACGTTCCAAAGTAAATCAAAATGGTGGACTTTCTGTTAGGTTTAGCATATGGTTCAAAAAGAGTTTTTTGTACCTTGAGGGCTGTTACATATGTCTTTAAATTTTGGTAACTCTAGGTGAAACGTACAGCCGGGAATGCTTCATTAAGTAAGAATTTTGAAACTCAAAATTTGATGCCCCGCCTCTGGCGGACTTCCTGTTGGGTTTAGCATATGGCACCAACAGACTTTTTTGTAGGTCATAGTCTGTTACATATGTGTACCAATTTTCGTAGCTCTAGGTTAAACATTCAACCGGCAATACTACGTTTAGTAAGAGTTTTGAAACTCTAAATTTGATGCCCCACCGCCGTCATATAGTATGTCGAAAACTTTAGATTTTTTACCATGGTGTTGTCCCAGGTCTTGAGATGGTACATCCCAAGTTTGAAGTCAATTGGATTAACCGTGTAGGAGAAGCAGGCAAAAGTATGACCCCTGTAAATGTGCAAAAATTGGCCAAAATTGGACATTTAAATACTCATATCTCACTTCCTGTCTATTTTAGGGTACACACATCAAAGAGGTTTTTGTTCATCTGGATGTGCTACAGGTGCCACACAATTTTCATAGCCGTCGGACAATCGTAGCGGGCCAGGGATCTGTTTAACCTATGTAGGTGGCGCTATGGAGCCATTTTTCTGTTATCACCTATGGCGACTTTAAAATATCAAATTTTTCGCCAGGCCTGACGTGTGTGTAAAGTTTGGTGAGTTTTCGTTCACGTTTAGTGTCTCAAAAATGTGATTGTTTGCGGAAAAGAATAATAACAAAAAATAACTAGAGCTGCGAGCAGCTATAAAGGGCCCTCGCAACCTGGGTCACGTTGGGGTACTTGCACGTCGGGGTACTGGCACGTTGGGGTACTGTCAAATCGGACAAGGACCATCTAAAATGTTTTTGACAAGCTTTGTGAGTGCAAAAGGCCAAAGATGGTGTGCAATTCCCAAAATAAATTCAAAATGGCGGACTTCCTTTTAGGTTTAGCATACGGCTACAGAATACTTTTTGTAGGTCTTAAGCTAATAGGTATGCCTCCCAGTTTTCACAAATCTAGGTCAAGTCATCTTTAGTTGTGTATCGCTTGAATCATACAATTGGAAATGCTCCATAAAAATGCATAGAGGGCGCTATTGAGCACAACGTTGGGTTACTTGCACGTCAGGGTACTGGCACGTTGGGGTACTGTTACATGGAACAAGGACCATTTAAAATGTTAGTTTTTTCCATGCCTTGTTTGTGCAAAGTTTAATGAAAGAGGCCAAAAATTATATATAATTCCCAAAATAAAATCAAAATAGCGGACTTCCTCTTTGGTTTGGCAAATGGCTACATAATACTTTTTTGTAGGTATTAGGCTGATAGGGGTCTGTCCTAATTTTCACAAATCTAGCAGAATCATACAATCGGAAATACTTCATAAAAATGTCTAGAGGGCGCTATTTGCAAATTGCACAATAAATCTCTAAAAATTCATGTTCATGACAAGTCTGATGTGTTTGCAAAGTTTCATGAGTTTTCACACATGTATAGATAAAAAAACAAAGCAGCACTTTACTTGGCAAACAATGCATCGCTATAGCAGCAGCGTGCGACAAAATAAAAAACTTTCGATAACTTTGCATCTTAAACATCTTAAGATGAAACACACCAAGTTTGAAGACGGTCGGATGAACTTTGTACGAGGAGTTCGTTAAAATATGACCCCTGAAAAAGGCCACAAAAAATGGCAACAAATCCCATCGTAAATCAAAATGGCGGACTTCCTGTTTGGTTTAGCACATGGTTCCAAGAGACTTTTTTGTACATCGTGGGCTCTTATGTATGCCTGCAAATTATCATCGCGCTAGGTGAAACGTACAACCGGGAATGCTTCGTTAAAGAGGAGTTCTCTAGCTCAAAATGTGATGCCCGGCCCCTGGGGGACTTCCTGTTGGGTTTAGCACATGGCACCAAGAGACTTTTTTGTACATTGTGGGCTGTTACATATGTCTACAAATTTTTGTAGCTCTAGCTACTTCGTACAACTGGGAATGCTTCATTAAGAAGGATTTTTTTCCTTTGCAAAAAGTGCATGCCACGACAACAGCGTGCGACGAAATAAAGAGCTTTCAATAACTTTTTCATCCTCAACATCTTAAGATGAGTCACACCAAGTTTGAAGATGATCGGATAAATTCTGTAGGAGGAGTTCGTTAAAATAAGACCCCTACGAAATGGCCCAAAAAATGGCAACACATTCCAAAGTAAATCAAAATGGCGGACGTCCTGTTAGGTTTAGCATATGGTTCAAAACGAGTTTTTTGTACCTCGAGGGCTGTTATATACCTCTACAAATTTTGGTAACTCTAGGTGAAACGTACAGCCGGGTATGCTTTGTTAAAGAGGAGTTTTTTAGCTCAAAATGTGATGCCCGGCCCCTGGGGGACTTCCTGTTGGGTTTAGCACAGGGCACCAAGAGACTTTTTTTGTACATCTTGGGCTGTTACATATGTCTACAAATTTTCGTAGCTCTCGCTGCTTCGTACAAATGGGAATGCTTCTTTAAGGATATTTTTTTTCCTTTGCAAACAGTGCATGCCATGACAACAGCGTGCGACGAAATACAAAGCTTTCAATAACTTTTCATCTTCAACATCTTAAGATGAATCACACCAAGTTTGAAGATGATCGGATAAACACTGTAGGAGGAGTTCGTTAAAATAAGACCCCAATGAAATGGCCAAAAAAATGGCAACACGTTCCAAAATAAATCAAAATGGCGGACTTCCTGTGAAGTTTAGCATATGGTTCAAAAAGAGTTTTTTGTAGGTCATAGCCTGTTACATATGTGTACCAATTTTCGTAGCTCTAGATTAAACGTACAACCGGCAATGCTTCGTGAAGTAAGAATTTTTAAACTCTAAATTTGATGCGTCGCCGCCGTCATATAGTATATCAAAAACTTTAGATTTTTTACAATGATGTTGTCCCAGGTGTTGAGATGGTCCATCCCAAGTTTGAAGTCAATCGGGTTAACCGTGTAGGAGAAGCGGGCAAAAGTATGACCCCTGTAAATGTGCAAAACTGGGCCAAAATTGGACATTCAGATGATCATACCTCACTTTCTGTCTATTTTAGGGTACACACATCAAAGAGGTTTTTGTTCATCTGGATGTGCTACGGGTGCCACACAATTTTCGTCGCCATAGGACAATCGTAGCGGGACAGGGATCCGTTTAACCTATGTAGGTGGCGCTATGGAGCCATTTTTCTGTTATCATGTATGGCGACTTTAAAATATCAAATTTTTCGCCAGGCCTGATGTGCGTGTAAAGTTTGGTGAGTTTTCGTTCACGTTTAGCGTCTCAAAAATGCGATTGTTTGCGGAAAAGAATAATAACAAAGAAAAAGAAGAAGAAGAATAATAACTAGAGCTGCGAGCAGCTATAAAGGGCCCTCGCAGCCCGGGCCACGTTGGGGTCCTTGCACGTTGGGGTACTTGCACGTTAGGGTACTGGCACGTTGGGGTACTGGCATATTGGAAGCAAAATTTCTTTGAAAATGGCATAATAAACGTTTACATGTAGAATTTTTTTTTTGCCAGTCTGTGTCAAGCTCAACGGGTTTTGGTGATTGTTAAGACCTGCAAAAATCAGCGTCCTTTTTTATTTTTAGGCAATGAGTTGCCCTGATTGGTATTTTTTGTAAAAGTGTATATAGACATCATCGCTCGTTGTACTCATTGCACAATGTTACTTTTATTGTCCAAAGGGGCAATCAAAAATGAATAAAACAAAATGGAAACGTACATACGTTTGGATCGGTGTGAAGCCAGTGAACAATTTGAGTGGTGAAAACTAAAAGAATATTCATAAATGACTTAGTTATCACACTTAGAATGAGTTTACATTTTTTGTACAAAATACCGTATGTGTTTTTTTTTTAATTTATATATTATGCCTCAAGGGCTAGATGGCGCTGTATTTATAACTGAATGTTGTCATAGAGATACCTTCAGGCCTTGATTATAAGCATACATGTCAAGTGTGGGATTTTTTTTGGAGCATGTATCGTGGAGTTATTAAGCATATCCTTCATTCACGATATTGCTTTTAATGTCCACAGAGGCTATCAAAAATAAATAAAAATATATATATGTTTGGATAAGTCTGATGCCAGTGAACATTTTGAGTGGTGGAAACTAAAAGAATATTCATAAATGACTGAGTTATCACACTTAGAATGAGTTTACATTTTTTGTACAAAATACCGTATGTGGGGTATTTTTTTTTATGCCTCAAGGGCTAGGTGGCGCTGCATATATAACTGAATGTTGTCATAGAGATAACTTCAGGCCTTGACGATAAACATACATGTCAAGTTTGGGATTTTTTGGAGCATGTACCGGGGAGTTATCAAGCATATCCTTTTTCATTGCGAAACACAAATTTTGATGCCACGCCCTCATCATATAGTATTTCGAAAAGTCAAGATTTTCCCCCCTGTCGTTGGCTCAGGTCTTGACATTGTCCAGGTCAAGTCTTAACTCAGTCGGATGAAACGTGGAGAAGAAGTGGGCAAAAGTATGCCCCCTGTAAATGTGCAAAAATCATCAAAAATGGGACATTCAAAAATTCGTAGCTCACTTCCTGTTCATTTTAGCATATGGGTCCAAGAGACTTTTATGTAGGTCTTGGGCTCCCTCATACACCTAAAATTTTTCGTAGATCTTGCTTAAACGTACAACCGGGGCTGCTTCGTTAAAATTTTCTAGGGGGCGCTATTGAGTCATTTTTGTAAAAATAGCACAATCAACATTAAAATATTGCTCATTTTACCAGGCCAGATGTGTGTGCCAAGTTTCATGAGTTTCTGTGCATGTTTAGACCCTCAAAACTGGCGTTGTTTTCTTGGCGAACAGCGCTTAGCCACACCCACAGCAATTCGCGAAAACTCACAAACTTCGTGTTGTGACATCATGAAGGCCGAAACCCTCATCTGAGCAAATCTGAGTTAGGTCCAGTTAACGTGTTTGGACAAAAACGTAGAAGAAAATTCGTAAGAAAAAAAAAATGCCACTAGGTGGCGCTATCAGTAAGATGAAATATAAGTTCGTAGATGTCTTTAGGGCTGGACTCTCATCAAATGTGTGATATTTTGAGAAGATAGGATCATCTCGGTCAAGTTAATGCAGCTTTTATTGTCACGAAAAATCTTCAGACTTTGCGTCACCGTAGCGGCCACGCCCTTTGGCGAAAAGTTACAATATTCGGTGTGGGGCATGATCAACATCTTAAGGCTTTTCTGACCAATTTTCAACTGGATCCCTTCAACGAGCTCAGCACTGTAGCTAAAAACGTAAAGTATGACATTTATTTTTACCACTAGGTGGCGCTATATGTATAACTGAATTTTATCATATAGATGTTTTCAGGCCGTGACTATTACGTTTTCTGAGAAGTTTGAGATTTTTCGGAGCTTGAACATGGGAGTTATTAAGCATTTGCTCTTTCTGGACAAATGAAATTTTCAAGGCAATATTTGATGCCCCGCCCCCGTCATATAGTATTTCAAAAAGTCAAGGTTTTTTGCCCAGTTGTTGTCTCAGGTCTTGAGATGATAAATGCCAATTTTGAAGTCAACTGGATGAAAAATGTTTGCAAAGGGGGAAAAAGCATGACCACAGTGAATGTGCCAAAATAGGCCAAAATTGGACATTAAAAAATTCATAGCTTATTTCCTGTACATTTTAGCTACATGGTCCCAATAGACTTTTTTGTGCGTCTCGGGGTGCTACACGTGCCTGCCAATTTTCGTTGCTCTAGCTCAAACGTGCCGGGCTTGGTTATTATTTTTCTACGCTAGGGGGCGCTATAGAGTCGCGTTGTTATGACGCCTTCATAATATAAAATTTTTCGCCGGGCCCGAAGAGTGCGCAAAGTTCGGTGAGTTTTCGTGAATGTTTAGATACCCAAAATCGCGATCGTTTGCGGAGAATAAAGAAGAAGAAGAAGAATAATAATAACTAGAGCTGCGAGCAGCTATAAAGGGCCCTCGCAGCCCGGGCCACGTTGGGGTCCTTGCACGTTGGGGTACTGGCATATTGGAAGCAAAATTTCTTTGAAAATGGCATAATAAACATTTACATGTAGAATATTTTTTTTGCCAGTGTCTGTCAAGCTCAACGGATTTTGGTGATTGTTAAGACCTGCAAAAATCAGCGTCCTTATTTATTTTTAGGCAATGAGTTGCCCTGTTTGGTATTTTTTTGTAAAAGTGTATATACACATCATCGCTCGTTGTACTCATTGCACAATGTTTACTTTTATTGTCCAAAGGGGCAATCAAAAATGAATAAAACAAAATGGAAACGTACATACGTTTGGATCGGTGTGAAGCCAGTGAACAATTTGAGTGGTGGAAACTAAAAGAATATTCATAAATGACTTAGTTATCACACTTAGAATGAGTGTACATTTTTTGTACAAAATACCGTATGTGGGGTATTTTTTTTATTTTTTTTATATAAGCCTCAACGGCTAGGTGGCGCTGTATTTATAACTGAATGTTGTCATCGAGATACCTTCAGGCCTTGATTATAAGCATACATGTCAAGTGTGGGATTTTTTTTGGAGCATGTACCGTGAAGTTATTAAGCATATCCTTCATTCACGATATTGCTTTTAATGTCCACAGAGGCTATCAAAAATAAATAAAAATATATATATGTTTGGATAAGTCTGATGCCAGTGAACATTTTGAGTGGTGGAAATTAAAAGAATATTCATAAATGACTTAGTTATCACACTTAGAATGAGTTTACATTTTTTGTACAAAATACCGTATGTGGGGTATTTTTTTTTTATGCCTCAAGGGCTAGGTGGCGCTGCATATATAACTGAATGTTGTCATAGAGATAGCTTCAGGCCTTGACGATAAACATACATGTCAAGTTTGGGATTTTTTGGAGCATGTACCGGGGAGTTATTAAGCATATCCTTTTTCAGTGCGAAACACAAATTTTGATGCCCCGCCTTCATCATATAGTATTTCGAAAGGTCAAGATTTTTCCCCCTGTCGTTGGCTCAGGTCTTGACATGGTCCAGGTCAAGTCTTAACTCAGTCAGATGAAACGTGTAGGAGAAGTGGGCAAAAGTCTGCCCCCTGTGAATGTGCAAAAATTGTCAAAAATGGGACATTCAAAAATTCGTAGCTCACTTCCTGTTCATTTTAGCATATGGGTCCAAGAGACTTTTTTGTAGGTCTTGGGCTCCCTCATACACCTAAAAATATTCGTCGTTCTTGCTTAAACGTACAACCGGGGCTGCTTCGTTAAAAACTTCTAGGGGGCGCTATTGAGTCATTTTTGTAAAAATAGCACAATCAACAATAAAATATTGCTCATTTTACCAGGCCAGATGTGTGTGCCAAGTTTCATGAGTTTCTGTGCATGTTTAGACCCTCAAAACTGGCGTTGTTTTCTTGGCGAACAGCGCTTAGCCACACCCACAGCAATTCGCGAAAACTCACAAACTTCGTGTTGTGACATCATGAAGGCCGAAACCCTCATCTGAGCAAATATGAGGTAGGTCCAGTTAACGTGTTTGGAGAAAAACGTAGAAGAAAATTCGTAAGAAAAAAAATTGCCACTAGGTGGCGCGATCAGTTAGATGAAATATAAGTTCATAGATGTCTTTAGGGCTGGACTCTCATCAAATGTGTGAAATTTTGAGAAGATAGGATCATCTCGGTCAAGTTAATGCAGCTTTTATTTTCACGAAAAATCTTCAGACTTTGCGTCACCGTAGCGGCCACGCCCTTTGGCGAAAAGTTACAATATTCGGTGTGGGGCATAATCAACATCTTAAGGCTTTTCTGACCAATTTTCAAATGGATCCCTTCAACAAGCTCAGCACAGTAGCTAAAAACGTAAAGTATGACATTTATTGTAACCACTAGGTGGCGCTATATGTATAACTGAATTTGATCATATAGATGTTTTCAGGCCGTGACTATTACGTTGCCTGAGAAGTTTGAGATTTTTTGGAGCTTGAACATGGGAGTTATTAAGCATTTGCTCTTTCTGGACAAATGAAATTTTAAAGGCAATATTTGATGCCCCGCCCCCGTCATATAGTATTTCAAAAAGACAAGATGTTTTGCCCAGTTGTTCTCTCAGGTCTTGAGATGATAAATGCCAAGTTTGAAGTCAATTGGATGAAAAATGTTTGCAAAGGGGGAAAAAGCATGACCACAGTGAATGTGCCAAAATAGGCCAAAATTGGACATAAAAAAATTCATAGCTCACTTCCTGTACATTTTAGCTACATGGTCCCAATAGACTTTTTTTTGCGTCTCGGGGTGCTACACGTGCCTGCCAATTTTTGTTGCTCTAGCTCAAACGTGCCGGGCTTGGTTTATATTTTTCTACGCTAGGGGGCGCTATCGAGTCGCATTGTTATGACGACTTAATAATATCAAATTTTTCGCCGGGCCTGAGGAGTGTGCAAAGTTCGGTGAGTTTTCGTGAATGTTTAGGTACCCAAAATCGCGATCGTTTGCGGAGAATAAAGAAGAAGAATAATAATAATAATAATAATAATAATAATAATAATAATAATAATAATAATAATAATTTTTACAAAAACAATAGGGACCTCGCAGCGGTCGCTGCTCGGGCCCTAACTAGAGCTGCGAGCAGCTATAAAGGGCCCTCGCAGCCCGGGCCACGTTGGAGTCCTTGCACGTTGGGGTACTTGCACGTTAGGGTACTGGCACGTTGGGGTACTGGCATATTGGAAGCAAAATTTATTTGAAAATGGCATAATAAACGTTTACATGTAGAATATTTTTTTTGCCAGTGTGTGTCAAGCTCAACGGGTTTTGGGGATTGTTAAGACCTGCAAAAATCTGCGGCCTTTTCTATTTTTAGGCAATGAGTTGCCCTGATTGGTATTTTTTGTAAAAGTGTATATATACATCATCGCTCGTTGTACTCATTGCACAATGTTACTTTTATTGTCCAAAGGGGCAATCAAAAATGAATAAAACAAAATGGAAACGTACATACGTTTGGATCGGTGTGAAGCCAGTGAACAATTTGAGTGGTGGAAACTAAAAGAATATTCATAAATGACTTAGTCATCACACTTAGAATGAGTTTACATTTTTTGTACAAAATACCGTATGTGGGTTTCTTTTTTTTTTATATAAGCCTCAAGGGCTAGGTGGCGCTGTATTTATAACTGAATGTTGTCATCGAGATACCTTCAGGCCTTGATTATAAGCATACATGTCAAGTGTGGGATTTTTTTTGGAGCATGTACCGTGGAGTTATTAAGCATATCCTTCATTCACGATATTGCTTTTAATGTCCACAGAGGCTATCAAAAATAAATAAAAATATATATATGTTTGGATAAGTCTGATGCCAGTGAACATTTTGAGTGGTGGAAACTAAAAGAATATTCATAAATGACTTAGTTATCACACTTAGAATGAGTTTACATTTTTTGTACAAAATACCGTATGTGGGGTATTTTTTTTTTATGCCTCAAGGGCTAGGTGGCGCTGCATATATAACTGAATGTTGTCATAGAGATAGCTTCAGGCCTTGACGATAAACATACATGTCAAGTTTGGGATTTTTTGGAGCATGTACCGGGGAGTTATTAAGCATATCCTTTTTCAGTGCGAAACACAAATTTTGATGCCCCGCCTTCATCATATAGTATGTCGAAGGGTCAAGATTTTTCCCCCTGTCGTTGGCTCAGGTCTTGACATGGTCCAGGTCAAGTCTTAACTCAGTCAGATGAAACGTGTAGGAGAAGTGGGCAAAAGTCTGCGCCCTGTGAATGTGCAAAAATTGTCAAAAATGGGACATTCAAAAATTCGTAGCTCACTTCCTGTTCATTTTAGCATATGAGTCCAAGAGACTTTTTTGTAGGTCTTGGGCTCCCTCATACACCTAAAAATATTCGTCGATCTTGCTTAAACGTACAACCGGGGCTGCTTCGTTAAAAACTTCTAGGGGGCGCTATTGAGTCATTTTTGTAAAAATAGCACAATCAACAATAAAATATTGCTCATTTTACCAGGCCAGATGTGTGTGCCAAGTTTCATGAGTTTCTGTGCATGTTTAGACCCTCAAAACTGGCGTTGTTTTCTTGGCGAACAGCGCTTAGCCACACCCACAGCAATTCGCGAAAACTCACAAACTTCGTGTTGTGACATCATGAAGGCCGAAACCCTCATCTGAGCAAATATGAGGTAGGTCCAGTTAACGTGTTTGGAGAAAAACGTAGAAGAAAATTCGTAATAAAAAAAATTGCCACTAGGTGGCGCTATCAGTTAGATGAAATATAAGTCAGTAGATGTCTTTAGGGCTGGACTCTCATCAAATGTGTGAAATTTTGAGAAGATAGGATCATCTCGGTCAAGTTAATGCAGCTTTTATTTTCACGAAAAATCTTCAGACTTTGCGTCACCGTAGCGGCCACGCCCTTTGGCGAAAAGTTACAATATTCGGTGTGGGGCATGATCAACATCTTAAGCCTTTTCTGACCAATTTTCAAATGGATCCCTTCAACAAGCTCAGCACAGTAGCTAAAAACGTAAAGTATGACATTTATTGTAACCACTAGGTGGCGCTATATGTATAACTGAATTTTATCATATAGATGTTTTCAGGCCGTGACTATTACGTTGCCTGAGAAGTTTGAGATTTTTTGGAGCTTGAACATGGGAGTTATTAAGCATTTGCTCTTTCTGGACAAATGAAATTTTAAAGGCAATATTTGATGCCCCGCCCCCGTCATATAGTATTTCAAAAAGGCAAGATGTTTTGCCCAGTTTTTCTCTCAGGTCTTGAGATGATAAATGCCAAGTTTGAAGTCAATTGGATGAAAAATGTTTGCAAAGGGGGAAAAAGCATGACCACAGTGAATGTGCCAAAATAGGCCAAAATTGGACATAAAAAAATTCATAGCTCACTTCCTGTACATTTTAGCTACATGGTCCCAATAGACTTTTTTGTGCGTCTCGGGGTGCTACACGTGCCTGCCAATTTTTGTTGCTCTAGCTCAAACGTGCCGGGCTTGGTTTTTATTTTTCTACGCTAGGGGGCGCTATCGAGTCGCATTGTTATGACGACTTAATAATATCAAATTTTTCGCCGGGCCCGAGGAGTGTGCAAAGTTCGGTGAGTTTTCGTGAATGTTTAGGTACCCAAAATCGCGATCGTTTGCGGAGAATAAAGAAGAAGAAGAAGAAGAAGAATAATAATAATAATTTTTACAAAAACAATAGGGACCTCGCAGCGGTCGCTGCTCAGGCCCTAATAATAATAATAATAATTTTTACAAAAACAATAGGGACCTCGCAGCGGTCGCTGCTCGGGCCCTAACTAGAGCTGCGAGCAGCTATAAAGGGCCCTCGCAGCCCGGGCCACGTTGGGGTCCTTGCACGTTGGGGTACTTGCACGTTGGGGTACTGGCACATTGGGGTACTGGCATATTGGAAGCAAAATTTCTTTGAAAATGGCATAATAAACGTTTACATGTCGAATATTTTTTTGCCAGTGTGTGTGTCAAGCTCAACGGGTTTTGGTGATTGTTAAGACCTGCAAAAATCAGCGTCCTTTTTTATTTTTAGGCAATGAGTTGCCCTGATTGGTATTTTTTTGTAAAAGTGTATATACACATCATCGCTCGTTGTACTCATTGCACAATGTTACTTTTATTGTCCAAAGGGGCAATCAAAAATGAATAAAACAAAATGGAAACGTACATACGTTTGGATCAGTGTGAAGCCAGTGAACAATTTGAGTGGTGGAAACTAAAAGAATATTCAGAAATGACTTAGTCATCACACTTAGAATGAGTGTACATTTTTTGTACAAAATACCGTATGTGGGGTATTTTTTATTTTTTAATATAAGCCTCAAGGGCTAGGTGGCGCTGTATTTATAACTGAATGTTGTCATCGAGATACCTTCAGGCCTTGATTATAAGCATACATGTAAAGTGTGGGATTTTTTTTGGAGCATGTACCGTGGAGTTATTAAGCATATCCTTCATTCACGATATTGCTTTTAATGTCCACAGAGGCTATCAAAAATAAATAAAAATATATATATATGTTTGGATAAGTCTGATGCCAGTGAACATTTTGAGTGGTGGAAACTAAAAGAATATTCATAAATGACTTAGTTATCACACTTAGAATGAGTTTACATTTTTTGTACAAAATACCGTATGTGGGGTATTTTTTTTTTATGCCTCAAGGGCTAGGTGGCGCTGCATATATAACTGAATGTTGTCATAGAGATAGCTTCAGGCCTTGACGATAAACATACATGTCAAGTTTGGGATTTTTTGGAGCATGTACCAGGGAGTTATTAAGCATATCCTTTTTCAGTGCGAAACACAAATTTTGATGCCCCGCCTTCATCATATAGTATGTCGAAGGGTCAAGATTTTTCCCCCTGTCGTTGGCTCAGGTCTTGACATGGTCCAGGTCAAGTCTTAACTCAGTCAGATGAAACGTGTAGGAGAAGTGGGCAAAAGTCTGCGCCCTGTGAATGTGCAAAAATTGTCAAAAATGGGACATTCAAAAATTCGTAGCTCACTTCCTGTTCATTTTAGCATATGAGTCCAAGAGACTTTTTTGTAGGTCTTGGGCTCCCTCATACACCTAAAAATATTCGTCGTTCTTGCTTAAACGTACAACCGGGGCTGCTTCGTTAAAAACTTCTAGGGGGCGCTATTGAGTCATTTTTGTAAAAATAGCACAATCAACAATAAAATATTGCTCATTTTACCAGGCCAGATGTGTGTGCCAAGTTTCATGAGTTTCTGTCCATGTTTAGACCCTCAAAACTGGCGTTGTTTTCTTGGCGAACAGCGCTTAGCCACACCCACAGCAATTCGCGAAAACTCACAAACTTCGTGTTGTGACATCATGAAGGCCGAAACCCTCATCTGAGCAAATATGAGGTAGGTCCAGTTAACGTGTTTGGAGAAAAACGTAGAAGAAAATTCGTAATAAAAAAAATTGCCACTAGGTGGCGCTATCAGTTAGATGAAATATAAGTCAGTAGATGTCTTTAGGGCTGGACTCTCATCAAATGTGTGAAATTTTGAGAAGATAGGATCATCTCGGTCAAGTTAATGCAGCTTTTATTTTCACGAAAAATCTTCAGACTTTGTGTCACCGTAGCGGCCACGCCCTTTGGCGAAAAGTTACAATATTCGGTGTGGGGCATGATCAACATCTTAAGCCTTTTCTGACCAATTTTCAAATGGATCCCTTCAACAAGCTCAGCACAGTAGCTAAAAACGTAAAGTATGACATTTATTGTAACCACTAGGTGGCGCTATATGTATAACTGAATTTTATCATATAGATGTTTTCAGGCCGTGACTATTACGTTGCCTGAGAAGTTTGAGATTTTTTGGAGCTTGAACATGGGAGTTATTAAGCATTTGCTCTTTCTGGACAAATGAAATTTTAAAGGCAATATTTGATGCCCCGCCCCCGTCATATAGTATTTCAAAAAGGCAAGATGTTTTGCCCAGTTTTTCTCTCAGGTCTTGAGATGATAAATGCCAAGTTTGAAGTCAATTGGATGAAAAATGTTTGCAAAGGGGGAAAAAGCATGACCACAGTGAATGTGCCAAAATAGGCCAAAATTGGACATAAAAAAATTCATAGCTCACTTCCTGTACATTTTAGCTACATGGTCCCAATAGACTTTTTTGTGCGTCTCGGGGTGCTACACGTGCCTGCCAATTTTTGTTGCTCTAGCTCAAACGTGCCGGGCTTGGTTTTTATTTTTCTACGCTAGGGGGCGCTATCGAGTCGCATTGTTATGACGACTTAATAATATCAAATTTTTCGCCGGGCCCGAGGAGTGTGCAAAGTTCGGTGAGTTTTCGTGAATGTTTAGGTACCCAAAATCGCGATCGTTTGCGGAGAATAAAGAAGAAGAAGAAGAAGAAGAAGAAGAATAATAATTTTTACAAAAACAATAGGGACCTCGCAGACGTTGGGGTCCTTGCACGTTGGGCTACTGGCATATTGGAAGCAAAATTTCTTTGAAAATGGCATAATAAACGTTTACATGTAGAATATTTTTTTTTGCCAGTGTGTGTCAAGCTCAACGGGTTTTGGTGGTTGTTAAGACCTGCAAAAATCAGTGTCCTTTTTTATTTTTAGGCAATGAGTTGCCCTGATTGGTATTTTTTGTAAAAGTGTATATACACATCATCGCTCGTTGTACCCATTGCACAATGTTACTTTTATTGTCCAAAGGGGCAATCAAAAATGAATAAAACAAAATGGAAACGTACATACGTTTGGATCGGTGTGAAGCCAGTGAACAATTTGAGTGGTGGAAACTAAAAGAATATTCATAAATGACTTAGTTATCACACTTAGAATGAGTGTACATTTTTTGTACAAAACACCGTATGTGGGTTTTTATATATATATATATATATATATATATATATATATATATATATATATATATATATATATATATATATATATATATATATATATATATAAATGCCTCAAGGGCTAGGTGGCGCTGTATTTATAACTGAATGTTGTCATAGAGATACCTTCAGGCCTTGATTATAAGCATACATGTCAAGTGTGGGATTTTTTTTGGAGCATGTACCGTGGAGTTATTAAGCATATCCTTCATTCACGATATTGCTTTTAATGTCCATAAAGGCTATCAAAAATAAATAAAAATATATATATGTTTGGATAAGTCTGATGCCAGTGAACATTTTGAGTGGTGGAAACTAAAAGAATATTCATAAATTACTTAGTTATCACACTTAGAATGAGTTTACATTTTTTGTACAAAATACCGTATGTGGGGTATTTTTTTTTTATGCCTCAAGGGCTAGGTGGCGCTGCATATATAACTGAATGTTGTCATAGAGATAACTTCAGGCCTTGACGATAAACATACATGTCAAGTTTGGGATTTTTTGGAGCATGTACCGGGGAGTTATCAAGCATATCCTTTTTCATTGCGAAACACAAATTTTGATGCCCCGCCCTCATCATATAGTATTTTGAAAAGTCAAAATTTTTCCCCCTGTCGTTGGCTCAGGTCTTGACATGGTCCAGGCCAAGTCTTAACTCAGTCGGATGAAACGTGTAGGAGAAGTGGGCAAAAGTCTGCCCCCTGTGAATGTGCAAAAATCGTCAAAAATGGGACATTCAAAAATTCGTAGCTCACTTCCTGTTCATTTTAGCATATGGGTACAAGAGACTTTTTTGTAGGTCTTGGGCTCCCTCATACACCTAAAAATATTCGTCGTTCTTGCTTAAACGTACAACTGGGGCTGTTTCGTTAAAGATTTCTAGGGGGCGCTATTGAGTCATTTTTGTAAAAATAGCACAATCGGCGATAAAAAATTGCTCATTTTGCCAGGCCAGCTGTGTGTGCCAAGTTTCGTGTGTTTCTGTGCCAGTTTAGGCCCTCAAAATTGGCGTTGTTTTCTTGGCGAACAGCGCTTAGCCACGCCCACAGCGACTCGCGAAAACTCACAAACTTCGTGTTGTGACATCATGAAGGCCGAAACCCTCATCTCAGCAAATATGAGGTAGGTCCAGTTAACGTGTTTGGAGAAAAACGTAGAAGAAAATTCGTAAGAAAAAAAATTGCCACTAGGTGGCGCTATCAGTTAGATGAAATGTAAGTTAGTAGATGTCTTTAGAGCTGGACTCTCATCAATTGTGTACAATTTTGAGAAGATAGCATCATCTCGGTCAAGTTAATGCAGCTTTTGTTGTCACGAGAAATCTTCAGACTTTGCGGCACCGTAGCGGCCACGCTCTTTGGCGAAAAGTTACAATATTCGGTGTGGGGCATGATCAACATCTTAAGGCTTTTCTGACCAATTTTCAACTGGATCCCTTCAACGAGCTCAGCACAGTAGCTAAAAACGTAAAGTCTGACAATTATTGTTACCACTGGGTGGCGCTACATGGATAACTGAATTTTATCATATAGATGTTTTCAGGCCGTGACTATTAAGTTGCCTGATAAGTTTGAGATTTTTTGGAGCTTGAACATGGGAGTTATTAAGCATTTGCTCTTTCTGGACAAATGAAATTTTAAAGGCAATATTTGATGCCCCGCCCCCGTCATATAGTATTTCGAAAAGGCAAGATTTTTTCCCCAGTTGTTCTCTCAGGTCTTGAGATGATAAATGCCAAGTTTGAAGTCAATTGGATGAAAAATGTTTGCAAAGGGGGAAAAAGCATGACCACAGTGAATGTGCCAAAATAGGCCAAAATTGGACATTAAAAAATTCATAGCTCACTTCCTGTACATTTTAGCTACATGGTCCCAATAGACTTTTTTGTGCGTCTCGGGGTGCTACACGTGCCTGCCAATTTTCGTTGCTCTAGCTCAAACATGCCGGGCTTGGTTTTTATTTTTCTATGCTAGGGGGCGCTATAGAGTCGCGTTGTTATGACGACTTCATAATATCAAATTTTTCGCCGGGCCTGAGGAGTGTGCAAAGTTTGGTGAGTTTTCGTAAATGTTTAGGTACCCAAAATCGTGATCGTTTACGGAGAAAAAGAATAATAATAATAATAATAATAATAATAATCCGATCGAAAAACAATAGGGACCTCGCAGCGGTAGCTGCTCGGGCCCTAATAATAACTAGAGCTGCGAGCAGCTATAAAGGGCCCTCGCAACCCGGGCCACGTTGGGGTACTTGCACGTCGGGGTACTGGCACGTTGGGGTACTGTCAAATAGGACAAGGACCATCTAAAATGTTTTTGACAAGCCTTGTGTGTGCAAAGTTTAATCAAAACGCAAAATATGGTGCGCAATTCCCAAAATAAATTCAAAATGGCGGACTTCCTTTTAGGTTTAGCATACGGCTACAGAATACTTTTTGTAGGGCTTAAGCTAATAGGTATGCCTCCCAGTTTTCACAAATCTAGGTCAAGTCATCTTTAGTTGTGTATCGCTTGAATCATACAATTGGAAATGCTCCATAAAAATGCATAGAGGGCGCTATTGAGCACAACGTTGGGTTACTTGCACGTCGGGGTACTGGCACGTTGGGGTACTGTTACATGGAACAAGGGCCATTTAAAATGTTAGTTTTTTCCATGCCTTGTCTGTGCAAAGTTTCATGAAAAAGGCCAAAAATGATGTATAATTCCCAAAATAAAATCAAAATAGCGGTCTTCCTCTTTGGTTTGGCAAATGGCTACATAATACTTTTTTGTAGGTCTAGCAAAATCATACAATCGGAAATGCTTCGTAAAAATGTCTAGAGGGCGCTATTTATTGCAAATTGCACAATAAATCTCTGAAAATTCATGTTCATGACAAGTCTGATGTGTTTGCAAAGTTTCATGAGTTTTCATGTGTATAAAAAAAAAAAAAAAGCAGCACTTGACAAACAATGCATTGCTATGGCAACAGCGTGTTACAAAATAAAAAACTTTCGATTACTTTGCATCTTAAACATCTTAAGATGAAACACACCAAGTTTGAAGACAGTCGGATAAATTTTGTAGGAGGGGTTCGTTAAAATATGACCCCTGAAAAAGGCCACAAAAAATGGCAACAAATCCCATCATAAATCAAAATGGCAGACTTCCTGTTTGGTTTAGCACATGGTTCCAAGAGACTTTTTTTTGTACATCATGGGCTCTTATGTATGCCTGCAAATTATCATAGCGCTAGGTGAAACGTACAACCGGGAATGCTTCGTTAAAGAGGAGTTTTTTAGCTCAAAATGTGATGCCCGGCCCCTGGGGGACTTCCTGTTGGGTTTAGCACATGGCACCAAGAGACTTTTTTGTACATCCTGGGCTGTTACATATGTCTACAATTTTTCGTCGCTCTAGCTGCTTCGTACAACTGGGAATGCTTCATTAAGAAGGATTTTTTTCCTTTGCAAAAAGTGCATGCCACGACAACAGCGTGTGATGAAATAAAAAACTTTCAATAACTTTTCATTTTCAACATCTTAAGATGAATCACACCAAGTTTGAAGATGATCGGATAAACTCTGTAGGAGGAGTTTGTTAAAATATGACCCCTATGAAATGGCCAAAAAAAATGGCAACACATTCCAAAGTAAATCAAAATGGCGGACGCCCTGTTAGGTTTAGCATATGGTTCAAAAAGAGTTTTTTGTACCTCGAGGGCTGTTATATACCTCTACAAATGTTGGTAACTCTAGGTGAAACGTACAGCCGGGTATGCTTTGTTAAAGAGGAGTTTTTTAGCTCAAAATGTGATGCCCGGCCCCTGGGGGACTTCCTGTTGGGTTTAGCACAGGGCACCAAGAGACTTTTTTTGTACATCTTGGGCTGTTACATATGTCTACAAATTTTCGTAGCTCTAGCTGCTTCGTACAAATGGGAATGCTTCTTTAAGGATATTTTTTTTCCTTTAAAAACAGTGCATGCCATGACAACAATGTGCGACGAAATACAAAGCTTTCAATAACTTTTCATCTTCAACATCTTAAGATGAATCACACCAAGTTTGAAGATGATCGGATAAACACTGTAGGAGGAGTTCGTTAAAATAAGACCCCAATGAAATGGCCAAAAAAATGGCAACACGTTCCAAAATAAATCAAAATGGTGGACTTCCTGTTAGGTTTAGCATATGGTTCAAAAAGAGTTTTTTGTAGGTCATAGCCTGTTACATATGTGTACCAATTTTCGTAGCTCTAGATTAAACGTACAACCGGCAATGCTTCGTGAAGTAAGAATTTTTAAACTCTAAATTTGATGCGCCGCCGCCGTCATATAGAATATCAAAAACTTTTCATTTTTCACAATGATGTTGTCCCAGGTGTTGAGATGGTACATCCCAAGTTTGAAGTCAATCGGGTTAACCGTGTAGGAGAAGCGGGCAAAAGTATGACCCCTGTAAATGTGCAAAAATTGGCAAAAATTGGACATTTAAATACTCATACCTCACTTTCTGTCTATTTTAGGGTACACACTTCAAAGAGGTTTTTGTTCATTGGGATGTGCTACAGGTGCCACACAATTTTCATAGCCGTCGGACAATCGTAGCGGGACAGGGATCCGTTTAACCTATGTAGGGGGCGCTAAGGAGCCATTTTTCTGTTATCATGTATGGCGACTTTAAAATATCAAATTTTTCGGCAGGCCTGATGTGCGTGTAAAGTTTGGTGAGTTTTCGGTCACGTTTAGTGTCTCAAAAATGCGATTGTTTGCGGAGAAGAATAATAAGAATAAGAATAATAACTAGAGCTGCAAGCAGCTATAAAGGGCCCTCGCAGCCCGGGCCACGTTGGGGTCCTTGCACGTTGGGGTACTTGCACGTTGGGGTACTGGCACGTTGGGGTACTGGCATATTGGAAGCAAAATTTCTTTGAAAATGGCATAATAAACGTTTACATGTAGAATATTTTTTTGCCAGTGTGTGTGTCAAGCTCAACGGGTTTTGGTGATTGTTAAGACCTGCAAAAATCAGCGTCCTTTTTTATTTTTAGGCAATGAGTTGCCCTGATTGGTATTTTTTGTAAAAGTGTATATACACATCATCGCTCGTTGTACTCATTGCACAATGTTACCTTTATTGTCCAAAGGGGCAATCAAAAATGAATAAAACAAAATGGAAACGTACATACGTTTGAATCGGTGTGAAGCCAATGAACAATTTGAGTGGTGGAAGCTAAAAGAATATTCATAAATGACTTAGTTATCACACTTAGAATGAGTGTACATTTTTTGTACAAAATACCGTATGTGGGGTATTTATTTATTTTTTTTATATAAGCCTCAAGGGCTAGGTGGCGCTGTATTTATAACTGAATGTTGTCATAGAGATACCTCCAGGCCTTGATTATAAGCATACATGTCAAGTGTGGGATTTTTTTTTTGAGCATGTACCGTGGAGTTATTAAGCATATCCTTCATTCACGATATTGCTTTTAATGTCCATAGAGGCTATCAAAAATAAATAAAAATATATATATGTTTGGATAAGTCTGATGCCAGTGAACATTTTGAGTGGTGGAAACTAAAAGAATATTCATAAATGACTTAGTTATCACACTTAGAATGAGTTTACATTTTTTGGACAAAATACCGTAAGTGGGGTATTTTTTTTTCATGCCTCAAGGGCTAGGTGGCGCTGCATATATAACTGAATGTTGTCATAGAGATAACTTCAGGCCTTGACGATAAACATACATGTCAAGTTTGGGATTTTTTGGAGCATGTACCGGGGAGTTATCAAGCATATCATTTTTCATTGCGAAACACAAATTTTGATGCCCCGCCCTCATCATATAGTATTTCGAAAAGTAAAAATTTTTCCCCCTGTCTTTGGCTCAGGTCTTGACATGGTCCAGGCCAAGTCTTAACTCAGTCGGATGAAACGTGTAGGAGAAGTGGGCAAAAGTCTGCCCCCTGTGAATGTGCAAAAATCGTCAAAAATGGGACATTCAAAAATTCGTAGCTCACTTCCTGTTCATTTTAGCATATGGTTACAAGAGACTTTTTTGTAGGTCTTGGGCTCCCTCATACACCTAAAAATATTCGTCGTTCTTGCTTAAACGTACAACCGGGGCTGCTTCGTTAAAAATTTCGAGGGGGAGCTATTGAGTCATTTTTGTAAAAATAGCACAATCAACAATAAAATATTACTCATTTTACCAGGCCAGATGTGTGTGCCAAGTTTCAGGAGTTTCTGAGCATGTTTAGACCCTCAAAACTGGCGTTGTTTTCTTGGCGAACAGCGCTTAGCCACGCCCACAGCAATTCGCGAAAACTCACAAACTTCGTGTTGTGACATCATGAAGGCCGAAACCCTCATCTGAGCAAATATGAGGTAGGTCCAGTTAACGTGTTTGGAGAAAAACGTAGAAGAAAATTCGTAAGAAAAAAAATATGCCACTAGGTGGCGCTATCAGTAAGATGAAATATAAGTTCGTAGATGTCTTTAGGGCTGGACTCTCATCAAATGTGTGAAATTTTGAGAAGATAGGATCATCTCGGTCAAGTTAATGCAGCTTTTATTGTCACGAAAAATCTTCAGACTTTGCGTCACCGTAGCGGCCACGCCCTTTGGTGAAAAGTTACAATATTCGGTGTGGGGCATCATCAACATCTTAAGGCTTTTCTGACCAATTTTCAACTGGATCCCTTCAATGAGCTCAGCACAGTAGCTAAAAACGTAAAGTATGACATTTATTGTAACCACTAGGTGGCGCTATATGTATAACTGAATTTTGTCATATAGATGTTTTCAGGCCGTGACTATTACGTTGCCTGAGAAGTTTGAGATTTTTTGGAGCTTGTACATGGGAGTTATTCAGAATTTGCTCTTTCTGGACAAATGAAATTTTAAAGGCAATATTTGATGCCCCGCCCCCGTCATATAGTATTTCGAAAAGGCAAGATTTTTTGCCCAGCTGTTCTCTTAGGTCTTGAGATGATAAATGCCAAGTTTGAAGTCAATGGGATGAAAAATGTTTGCATAGGGGGAAAAAGCATGACCACAGTGAATGTGCCAAAATAGGCCAAAATTGGACATTAAAAAATTCATAGCTCACTTCCTGTACATTTTAGCGACATGGTCCCAATAAACTTTTTTGTGCGTGTCGGGGTGCTACAGGTGCCTGCCAATTTTCGTTGCTTTAGCTCAAACATGCCGGGCTTGGTTTTTATTTTTCTACGCTAGGGGGCGCTATAGAGTCGCGTTGTTATGACGACTTCATAATATCAAATTTTTCGCCGGGCCTGAGGAGTGTGCAAAGTTTGGTGAGTTTTCGTGAATGTTTAGGTACTCAAAAATGCGATCGTTTACGGAGAATAATAATAATAATAATAATAATAATAATAATAATAATAATAATAATAATAATAATTCGAACGAAAAACAATAGGGACCTCGCAGCGGTCGCTGCTCGGGCCCTAATAAGAAGAAGAATTCCTACAAAAACAATAGGGCCTCGCAGCGGCACCGCCGCCGCCGCTGCTCGGGCCCTAATAAGAATTCCTTCAGGAACAATAGGGACCTCGCAGCGGTCGCTGCTCGGGCCCTAAAAAGAACTAGAGCTGCGAGCAGCTATCAAGGGCCCTCGCAGCCCGGGCCACGTTGGAGTCCTTGCACGTTGGGGTACTTGCACGTTAGGGTACTGGCACGTTGGGGTACTGGCATATTGGAAGCAAAATTTCTTTGAAAATGGCATAATAAACGTTTACATGTAGAATATTTTTTTGCCAGTGTGTGTGTCAAGCTCAACGGGTTTTGGTGATTGTTAAGACCTGCAAAAATCAGCGTCCTTTTTTATTTTTAGGCAATGAGTTGCCCTGATTGGTATTTTTTTGTAAAAGTGTATATACACATCATCGCTCGTTGTACTCATTGCACAATGTTACTTTTATTGTCCAAAGGGGCAATCAAAAATGAATAAAACAAAATGGAAACGTACATACGTTTGGATCGGTGTGAAGCCAGTGAACAATTTGAGTGGTGGAAACTAAAAGAATATTCATAAATGACTTAGTTATCACACTTAGAATGAGTGTACATTTTTTGTACAAAATACCGTATGTGGGGTATTTATTTATTTTTTTTATATAAGCCTCAAGGGCTAGGTGGCGCTGTATTTATAACTGAATGTTGTCATAGAGATACCTTCAGGCCTTGATTATAAGCATACATGTCAAGTGTGGGATTTTTTTTTGGAGCATGTACCGTGGAGTTATTAAGCATATCCTTCATTCACGATATTGCTTTTAATGTCCATAGAGGCTATCAAAAATAAATAAAAATATATATATGTTTGGATAAGTCTGATGCCAGTGAACATTTTGAGTGGTGGAAACTAAAAAAATATTCATAAATGACTTAGTTATCACACTTAGAATGAGTGTACATTTTTTGTACAAAATACCGTATGTGGGGTATTTTTTTTTCATGCCTCAAGGGCTAGGTGGCGCTGCATATATAACTGAATGTTGTCATAGAGATAACTTCAGGCCTTGACGATAAACATATATGTCAAGTTTGGGATTTTTTGGAGCATGTACCGGGGAGTTATCAAGCATATCCTTTTTCATTGTGAAACACAAATTTTGATGCCCCGCCCTCATCATATAGTATTTCGAAAAGTCAAAATTTTTCCCCCTGTCGTTGGCTCAGGTCTTGACATGGTCCAGGCCAAGTCTTAACTCAGTCGGATGAAACGTGTGAGAGAAGTGGGCAAAAGTCTGCCCCCTGTGAATGTGCAAAAATCGTCAAAAATGGGACATTCAAAAATTCGTAGCTCACTTCCTGTTCATTTTAGCATATGGGTACAAGAGACGTTTTTGTAGGTCTTGGGCTCCCTCATACACCTAAAAATATTCGGCGTTTTTGCTTAAACGTACAGCCGGGGCTGCTTCGTTAAAAATTTCGAGGGGGCGCTATTGAGTCATTTTTGTAAAAATAGCACAATCAACAATAAAATATTGCTCATTTTACCAGGCCAGATGTGTGTGCCAAGTTTCAGGAGTTTCTGTGCATGTTTAGACCCTCAAAACTGGCGTTGTTTTCTTGGAGAACAGCGCTTAGCCACGCCTACAGCAATTCGCGAAAACTCACAAACTTCGTGTTGTGACATCATGAAGGCCGAAACCCTCCTCTGAGCAAATATGAGGTAGGTCCAGTTAACGTGTTTGGAGAAAAACGTAGAAGAAAATTCGTAAGAAAAAAAATTGCCACTAGGTGGCGCTATCAGTTAGATGAAATGTAAGTTAGTAGATGTCTTTAGAGCTGGACTCTCATCAAATGTGTGAAATTTTGAGAAGATAGGATCATCTCGGTCAAGTTAATGCAGCTTTTATTTTCACGAAAAATCTTCAGATTTTGCGTCACCGTAGCGGCCACGCCCTTTGATGAAAAGTTACAATATTCGGTGTGGGGCATGATCAACATCTTAAGGCTTTTCTGACCAATTTTCAAATGGATCCCTTCAACAAGCTCAGCACAGTAGCTAAAAACGTAAAGTATGACATTTATTGTAACCACTAGGTGGCGCTATATGTATAACTGAATTTTGTCATATAGATGTTTTCAGGCTGTGACTATTACGTTGCCTGAGAAGTTTGAGATTTTTTGGAGCTTCAACATGGGAGTTATTAAGCATTTGCTCTTTCTGGACAAATGAAATTTTAAAGGCAATATTTGATGCTCCGCCCCCGTCGTATAGTATTTCGAAAAGGCAAGATGTTTTGCCCAGCTGTTCTCTTAGGTCTTGAGATGATAAATGCCAAGTTTGAAGTCAATTGGATGAAAAATGTTTGCAAAGGGGGAAAAAGCATGACCACAGTGAATGTGCCAAAATAGGCCAAAATTGGACATTAAAAAATTCATAGCTCACTTCCTGTACATTTTAGCTACATGGTCCCAATAGACTTTTTTGTGCGTCTCGGGGTGCTACACGTGCCTGCCAATTTTCGTTGCTCTAGCTCAAACGTGTCGGGCTTGGTTTTTATTTTTCTACGCTAGGGGGCGCTATAGAGCCGCGTTGTTATAACGACTTCATAATATCAAATTTTTCGCCGGACCTGAGGAGTGTGCAAAGTTTGGTGAGTTTTCGTGAATATTTAGGTACCCAAAATCGCGATTGTTTGCGGAGAATAAAGAAGAAGAAGAAGAATAATAATAACTAGAGCTGCGAGCAGCTATAAAGGGCCCTCGCAGCCCGGGCCACGTTGGAGTCCTTGCACGTTGGGGTACTTGCACGTTAGGGTACTGGCACGTTGGGGTACTGGCACGTTGGGGTACTGGCATATTGGAAGCAAAATTTCTTTGAAAATGGCATAATAAACGTTTACATGTAGAATATTTTTTTTGCCAGTGTGTGTCAAGCTCAACGGGTTTTGGTGATTGTTAAGACCTGCAAAAATCAGCGTCCTTTTTTATTTTTAGGCAATGAGTTGCCCTGATTGATATTTTTTGTAAAAGTGTATATATACATCATCGCTCGTTGTACTCATTGCACAATGTTACTCTTATTGTCCAAAGGGGCAATCAAAAATGAATAAAACAAAATGGAAACGTACATACGTTTGGATCGGTGTGAAGCCAGTGAACAATTTGAGTGGTGGAAACTAAAAGAATATTCATAAATGGCTTAGTCATCACACTTAGAATGAGTTTACATTTTTTTGTACAAAATACCGTATGTGTTTTTTTTTTTTTATATAAGCCTCAAGGGCTATGTGGCGCTGTATTTATAACTGAATGTTGTCATCGAGATACCTTCAGGCCTTGATTATAAGCATACATGTCAAGTGTGGGATTTTTTTTGGAGAATGTACCGTGGAGTTATTATGCATACCCTTCATTCACGATATTGCTTTTAATGTCCACAGAGGCTATCAAAAATAAATAAAAATATATATATGTTTGGATAAGTCTGATGCCAGTGAACATTTTGAGTGGTGGAAACTAAAAGAATATTCATAAATGACTTAGTTATCACACTTAGAATGAGTTTACATTTTTTGTACAAAATACCGTATGTGGGGTATTTTTTTTTATGCCTCAAGGGCTAGGTGACGCTGCATATATAACTGAATGTTGTCATAGAGATAGCTTCAGGCCTTGACGATAAACATACATGTCAAGTTTGGGATTTTTTGGAGCATGTACCGGGGAGTTATTAAGCATATCCTTTTTCAGTGCGAAACACAAATTTTGATGCCCCGCCCTCATCATATAGTATTTCGAAAGGTCAAGATTTTTCCCCCTGTCGTTGGCTCAGGTCTTGACATGGTCCAGGTCAGGTCTTAACTCAGTCGGATGAAACGTGTAGGAGAAGTGGGCAAAAGTCTGCCCCCTGTGAATGTGCAAAAATCGTCAAAAATGGGACATTCAAAAATTCGTAGCTCACTTCCTGTTCATTTTAGTATATGGGTCCAAGAGACTTTTTTGTAGGTCTTGGGCTCCCTCATACACCTAAAAATATTCGTCGTTCTTGCTTAAACGTACAACCGGGGCTGCTTTGTTAAAAACTTCTAGGGGGCGCTATTGAGTCATTTTTTTAAAAATAGCACAATCAACAATAAAATATGGCTCATTTTACCAGGCCAGATGTGTGTGCCAAGTTTCATGAGTTTCTGTGCATGTTTAGACCCTCAAAACTGGCGTTGTTTTCTTGGCGAACAGCGCTTAGCCACACCCACAGCAATTCGCGAAAACTCACAAACTTCGTGTTGTGACATCATGAAGGCCGAAACCCTCATCTGAGCAAATATGAGGTAGGTCCAGTTAACGTGTTTGGAGAAAAACGTAGAAGAAAATTCGTAAGAAAAAAAATTGCCACTAGGTGGCGCTATCAGTTAGATGAAATATAAGTCAGTAGATGTCTTTAGGGCTGGACTCTCATCAAATGTGTGAAATTTTGAGAAGATAGGATCATCTCGGTCAAGTTAATGCAGCTTTTATTTTCACGAAAAATCTTCAGACTTTGCGTCACCGTAGCGGCCACGCCCTTTGGTGAAAAGTTACAATATTCGGTGTGGGGCATGATCAACATCTTAAGGCTTTTCTGACCAATTTTCAAATGGATCCCTTCAACAAGCTCAGCACAGTAGCTAAAAACGTAAAGTATGACATTTATTGTAACCACTAGGTGGCGCTATATGTATAACTGAATTTTATCATTTCGATGTTTTCAGGCCGTGACTATTACGTTGCCTGAGAAGTTTGAGATTTTTTGGAGCTTGAACATGGGAGTTATTAAGCATTTGCTCTTTCTGGACAAATGAAATTTTAAAGGCAATATTTGATGCCCCGCCCCTGTCATATAGTATTTCAAAAAGGCAAGATGTTTTGCCCAGTTGTTCTCTCAGGTCTTAAGATGATAAATGCCAAGTTTGAAGTCAATTGGATGAAAAATGTTTGCAAAGGGGGAAAAAGCATGACCACAGTGAATGTGCCAAAATAGGCCAAAATTGGACGTAAAAAAATTCATAGCTCACTTCCTGTACATTTTAGCTACATGGTCCCAATAGACTTTTTTGTGCGTCTCGGGGTGCTACACGTGCCTGCCAATTTTTGTTGCTCTAGCTCAAACGTGCCGGGCTTGGTTTTTATTTTTCTACGCTAGGGGGCGCTATCGAGTCGCATTGTTATGACGACTTAATAATATCAAATTTTTCGCCGGGCCTGAGGAGTGTGCAAAGTTCGGTGAGTTTTCGTGAATGTTTAGGTACCCAAAATCGCGATCGTTTGCGGAGAATAAAGAAGAAGAATAATAATAATAATAATAATAATAATAATAATAATAATAATAATAATAATTTTTACAAAAACAATAGGGACCTCGCAGCGGTCGCTGCTCGGGCCCTAATAATAATAATAATAATAATAATAATAATTTCTACAAAAACAATAGGGACCTCGCAGCGGTCGCTGCTCGGGCCCTAATAATAATAAGAATTCCTTGAAAAACAATAGTTATATTATATATTATTATAATAATTATATTATTATAATAATCCGATCGAAAAACAATAGCGGTAGCTGCTCGGGCCCTAATAATTCTTACAAAAACAAGAGGGACCTCGCAGCGGTCGCTGCTCGGGCCCTAATAATAATAATAATTTTTACAAAAACAATAGGGACCTCGCAGCGGTCGCTGCTCGGGCCCTAATAATAATAATAATAATAATAATAATAATTTTTACAAAAACAATAGGGACCTCGCAGCGGTCGCTGCTCGGGCCCTAATAATTTTTACAAAAACAATAGGGACCTCGCAGCGGTCGCTGCTCGGGCCCTAATAATTTTTACAAAAACAATAGGGACCTCGCAGCGGTCGCTGCTCGGGCCCTAAAAAGGCAGGAAAAAGCTGTGTCAAAAAAGAGGAAAGGATAATTCAGCATTTGATTCATTTATTTTTCATTTTTTGCAGCTGCTGCACATGAAGAGCAACAAATACCTGACGGTGAATAAGCGTTTGCCAGCGCTTCTGGAGAAGAACGCAATGCGCGTCACGCTGGATGGCACCGGCAATGAAGGCTCCTGGCTCTTCATACAACCTTTCTGGAAGCTGCGTGCCAATGGAGATAATGTAGGCATTACATTTGAAACATCAAATGGCTAGTTGTATAATGTATATTCGGGGTGTAACGTTTCACTGGAATCATGTTTCGGTCTCATCAGACCACAGGACATTGTTCCAGTAATGAATATCCTTAGTCTGTTTGTGTGTGTGTGTGTGTGTGTGTGTGTGTGTGTGTGTGTGTGTGTGTGTGTGCACGGGGGTGCGTGTGCGCGTGCGTGCGTGTGGTGGTGGTGGTGGGGGGGGGGGGGGGGGGGGCGGGAGCCTCGCGCACGGTGCGAGCCCGTTGTGACCTCGTTTAAGCTTGTTAACACAAGTCCATTAAATAACGCAAATGTACTTCTCCAAACCCATCTTCTTCTCGTTACAAAGTGTTTTACATGTGAAACATTCGACTAGAAATTCTTTCCAAGCATTGTGGAGAAGGAGTGAAGCCACGAAGCAACTGCTTTTCATCCCAAATTTCCTCTGAAGGGACAGGGGGAGTAGTTCCCTCACTAAAGTAGGAACCGGAGCAAAACAACACCTAAACACAATGGTTCAGTTTTTTGTTTGCTACCCACGTTAACATAAATGTGAAAGATACATTTTCACTCAATTTTACATTCTGTATATAAAAAAAATGAATCATGAATACAAAACATGCTCCCATCATCAAAATTATTCGTGACTACATATTTTTGAATGTCACACTTAGCACAGCCAATAACAGTGATTGCCACAATCATCAATTTGCATTAAAAGCAAAATGACAGAAAAATCTCTTTATACTTAACCATTTTAATCAAAATCACTACTGGTGTGAGTATAGTAATTTCTGATGCGCTGGACGGGCCCTGACGGCATCACTGTGTTTTGTTTTGTGGAGCTACGCGCTATTGGCTGTTACGTTGTTGTTCTTGAGCCTGCTGTTTTGTGCTAAATCAGTTGATTAAAGAGAGCCGTTAGTGACACACTTGGTCTGGTTCTTTCGCCAGCATTACATTGCTGTCAGAAATGAAAACGACGCCCGAAGGTATGGCAAAACGAAAGGAATGTGACGGCGGTCGCTCGCGAGTCAAGGAGGAAGTGGTGGATGGCGCTTACGATGGCGCGTGGAGCCGTGATGTGAACGAGCATTTTGCCCACCTGAGGCGGACCGCTAGGAAAATGGCGTTTGATACTGGGTTTGGCCCAGTGAATGCGGAGGAGAGAGCAGGTGCAACTAGCGATGGCAGCCCCCATTGTACCCATCAGCATGTCAAGACGCCAAAACACTCTGGTAAGGCTGACTGGGAGGCTTTCCATGCCAATTTGAACTTTTGGCGCGGGCTGCGAGCTGGTCTGAGAGGAATAAGGCACTACAGCTGGCCATGTGCTTCACGGAGGAAGCGTTGTCCTGCTTGTTGCTGCTTAGTCCTGCTGAAAGAGTTGACTATGGGGCTTTAGTTGGAGCCCTACAACGACGTTTTGGACAATGCAGTCAGCCCAATGTTCTTCGCTCAGAGCTGTCTAACAGGCAAAGACAGCCTGGTGAGCCACTTCGTGTCCTGGCTAACGACATTGAAACCTTATCGAGGCGTGCATATGTCCATATGCCCACTGACGTGCAGAGCGAGTTGGCCAGGGACCAGTTCATCCGGGCCATTACCCCTAGAGACCTGCGCATACAGACTCAATTGGCGCAGGCGCTGGAGCTGGCCGTGGAGAGAGAAGTCATAGGGGACACCTCAGCGAGTGACCATGTGGAAGGTGACCATGTTGTGTGTTCTGCTGCACAGGTGGACCATGACCGGGAGAAACCAGCACGGGTAAATGAGTTGACTGAACTTATTCGTGCTAGCACACTGTAGTCACCACGCAGCAGTACTCGTTCCCGCAGGGGCCCTCCAGTGTATTGGGTGTGTGGTCAGACTGGCCACATAAGTGTGCAGTGTCCCAAGAGGGCTGGTACTCAGGGAAACTCCCCGGGGTCTGTGTAGGGCGGATGGCACAGACCCCGGCACCTGTGATCCCAAATCACCTTGTTTCCTGGAGAGGGAGCCCAACTACACAGACGGGGGAGCGGGGCTCCACTCTCCCCAGAAGCAGATGACAGCGCTGAATCTGTGAGGGTGGTGGGCTGGACTCATCCGGGGGACTTTTGCCATGTCCCCATCACCCTGGCGGGGGCTCCTTGTATAGCCCTTGTCGACACTGGTTCCACTGCAACAGTGTTGAGACCTGATGTGTTCCCGGCTGGAGCACCGTTGGAATCCACTGCAGTCAAACTCCGAACAGTAACTGGCGAGCTAACCCCTATGCTTGGAAGAGGGGTGTGGCTATACAAGTCGGGGGACTGCTCATGTGCTTTCGGGTGTGGGTCGCAGCTGCATGGGATCCCTGCATCATAGGGTTGGACTTTCTGCGTACAGCTCGCTGTGTGCTGGACCTGGGAGAAAACACATTGTACTTTCCAGGGGGCCCCACGGTTGAAATGGTGCACCCCACCCAGGACGCGAAGTCACTGCTGCCAACGTTGGAGCAGCAGAGGCACAGTGTGAGTTTGACACCCCTCTTCAAGCTGTCCCTCCTGTATCTTGACCGCCCACCTCAGACGCTCATATTGGACTGCACCCGTCTTCCCCGGCCCCACAACCCATGACGGGGCAAGCGGACAGGGTACACAGCAGGACAGCAGTCAGAGAAGTGTGAAAGCGCAGCTGTGATGGTTTGGAACCTGGACAACAGGAAATGTTGTGGCAATTGTTGCGGGACTTTAAGGACATTTTTGCACTTACAGAAGAGGAGGTGGGTCTGAGGGACTTGGTGCAGCATGAAATTGACACCGGTGATGCAAGGCCCATCAAAACACGTGCCCGTTGCCTTCCCCTAGCACTTCAGGCAGAAGCGGACAGCGCCATTGATGAGATGTTGAAAGCGGGCATCATTGAGCCATCTGACAGCCCATGGGCCTCGGGGGTTGTCATGGTCAACAAGAACAAGACGGTGAAGAAGAGGTTCTGTGTGGATTATAGACCCTTGAACAGTGTGACAAAAAACAAAAAAAACAAAAAAAAAGACTCCTACCCGCTGCCCCGCATTGATAAGTCTCTGGATCTGGTGTCTGGCTCGTCCTGGTTTTCCTCATTGGACCTTCGCAGTGGATATTGGCACGTGCCTCTTAGCCCTGAAGCCAGGTCAAAGACTGCTTTCTGTACCAGAAGAGGGTTGTGGTAGTTTTGTGTGCTCTGTTTTGGCCTATACAGTGCACCAGCTACATTTGAGCGGCTTATGGAAAAAATGCTGGCTGGCATTCCACGGCGGGAATGTTTGGTGTATTAGGATGACGTCTTGTTCCATGGGAACTCCTTCCATACAGCCTTGGGGGCCCTGCAACGGGTCCTGGAGAGAATTTCCACCTCTGGTCTCAAGCTTCACCCTGACAAGTGCTGCTTTATGAGAAGAGAGCTGGAGTTTCTGGGACACAAAGTGGGAGGGGAGGGCATTAGCACTTTGGAGGAAAAAGTGCAGGCCATGAGGGACTGGCCCGTTCCAAACAACTTGCGTGAGCTGACGAGCTTCCTGAGGCTAACATCCTACTACAGGAGATTCTCCTGTATAGCCGCGCCGCCCTTCCACCTGCAGCGGAAGGACAATCATTTTGATTGGACGCCGGAGTGCGTACAGGCTTTTGGGTCTCTGAAGAGGGCGTTGAGTCCCCCATTCTCATTCCCCCGCATCCTAATCTGCCATTCACCTTGGACACGGACACCAGCAATGTTGGAATGGGGGTAGTTTTGAGTCAAGTGGGGACGGTGGGGGAGAAAGTAGTGACATACTTCAGCAAAACCTTCAACAAGGCTGAACGGCGATATTGTGTCACTCGACGGGAACTGCTTGCTATTGGGCGAGACATACACCACTTTCGATATTATCTGTGCGGCTTGCCCTTCACTGTACGCACTGACCACGCTGCACTCCAGTGGCTTTTGTCCTTTAAAGAACCCGAAGGGCAGATTGCACGCTGGCTTGAAGAATTGGCGCCATATGTCTTTCGAGTGGAGCACAGGGCTGGAGCTCGCCATGCTAGCTTTGTCGCAACGCCCTTGTGCTCTTGCTGGCTGCCGCTGCTGTGAGAGGAGAGAGCCCCGCGAGAAAGAAATCAGGGGTGAGGAGCAGGAGCCCGCGCATGATCAGATCGAGCCTGTATGCAGAGAGGTGCAAGTTGCAGACGCACCTGAATGGAGGAAACATCAAGAACAGGACACTGATCTATGACCCGTATTACAATGGGTCGAGTCGGGTCAAATGCCACAGTGGGAGGAGGTAGCTGGGCACTCGCCTGCCACTAAAGGACTGTATGCAAAGAGCGGGGCTCTCCGGGTGAGGGATGGAGTGCTCCAGAGAGCCTGGAAGGAACCAGCTACTGGGGAGCAGAGGTGGCAGGTGGTTGTCCCCAAGGCCCTGAGAGAGACTGTGTTGAAGGCTTCTCATGGGACTGCGTGTGCAGGGCACTTCGGTGTGTCAAAAACACTTCGCCGACTCCGGCAAAGTTTCTATTGGGGTCAGCTCAGGAGAGATGTTGAGGACTTTTGTCGCCGCTGTGACCTTTGCACTGCACACAAAGGTCCTCCAGATCAGTCTCACGCCCTTCTCCAACAGCTGGCAGTGGGGGCCCCTATGGAGAGTTGCAGTGGACATAATGGGCCCATTTCCACATACCGACAAGGGCAACCGTTATGTACTAGCTGCTATGGACTACTTTACGAAGTGGCCGGAAGCGTATGCCATCGCAGACCAAGAGGCAAAGACTGTTGCAGATGCTCTTGTGGAGGGAAGGTTTACAAGGTTCGGGGCCGCCGAAGTCATTCACAGCGACCAGGGCCGAAACTTTGAGTCGGCTGTGTTAACTGCAATGTGCGAGCGACTAGGAATGCGCCACTGCCACCCCCCTGCCCAGTTTTTCTCCCGCACTGATGTTGTACACCTCCTCTCCTCTTCATTCCGTCTCTCCGTGACATTCTAACGTCTGCCATGGCGCTAAAGCAGGCATGCGCAGTGAGCGGTGTCCTCTCTCTCTTTGTTGTTTGTTTCAGAGTTTAACGACCCCATTACAAGGTAATTGTTTGATTGACGCTAATATGCGAAGTTGACGCTCCCTCCAAAAGCAAACGGTCGGCACTCGCACCGTGGGGGTGGGGTGTTGTAGGGGGATGAACAGCTCTCGATAAAGACTCAGTTCCCATCGTTCACGTTGAAGAGCCGTTCAAAAGACTCGATTCGTTCGTGACCGACACATCACTACTCATCATGTAAACATGTCTGTGTACGTTATCAAATCAAAACGTTATCAAAAGGACAGCTGCAGCATTTGAAACAGCATTTGTGCTGAGTGCTGAGAAACCGACACTCTGCTGCAACAACAACAGATACATCAGTATGGAACTAATTAGCTGGTCTCTAAGTGTTTTTGACAAAATCTTTTCTACGATGAGACCTGGACCAGGTCAGCGCCCATGTCCAAGTGGAACTTTCAAGTCTGGATATGCTGAGGACAGCTGGTCTAAACGGAGGCCTTGTGTCTGACGACACTGGAAGTCGAAGACGTCAAGGACCTCTATCTGCTTGCTGTGCTGGTGGCTGCACTGATGCTGCTGGGGATTGGAGCCTTGTCTGATCGCCAGAAGAATGCAGAGCAAACAGCTTCGGCCACTCTGAGCTCCATTACTGGTGTGCAACGGCCTAACTAAGTCCTGTGATGATATTGCTCTGGTGAAAAACGACCTAGCAGCATTCAACATTGCCATGACCAGAATGAGGAGAGACATGGCCACAAAGTTGCTTGATCTGGAGAGAAAAGCACGACGTGAGATAGTGGTGAACAGGAATTGGGATGAAGATGGATCTGACTGAAGGGTGGTCGGACGCATGGCTTCCATTGTGATCAGTTGTCTAAAGCTACTGGACTGAAACAATCTACATGGAACCCAATCAACATGTGATCAACAAGCTACAGCACTGAATCAAACTATATTGGTGAAGATGAACTGATTGAACTATTAACAACTACATATGACCTGAATCACCAAACTCAATCAACTGGATTAATTAACATGGATTAATTGATTGAAAATTCTACAACATAAAATTTTCCTCAGCTGACTTTTAATTTATAGTTAATTTTGGACATGTCATGTTTCTTCCTAGTTAATAGAAAATATGGGGTTTGCTGAAGACCTCTATTTAAGCATCGATTTCTGATTATAGCAGCTGTTTGTACTGCATATGTGTCAAGTCAACACCTGCAACATTTAAAATACACAGAAGAAAGAATGAGAAGACACAAGGATTTGATTACTCGCGAGGAGAAGCTGACAGAGAGTTGTGCGCAGATCACAAGCTCCCAGCCCCTTCTGACACAACTCCCTACTTCTCCTCTTTTATTTGGGATTCCCTAACATACACAATAGGCTACACACTTGCCTCTGAGGAAAATGGGAGTACTGGCAGCAATGTGATAAGCAACTCCAGCAGTCGTAAAATACAGAGGACATCCTTTAAATCGTCACGACTACTAATCCTTGAAGGCTGTAGTTCTTCATTCCCACATTCCAGATGTCCTCAGGTTGAATAAACATGCAGCAGCTCCAAACCCATAGTGAAATACTGAATACATAGTTGGCAATTAACTATGTAATAAGAGAAAATATAGAATAATATATACACAATAACTCTAACATTCCCCCCTGTTTATTATATATTTGCTCAAAGTCTCAGATCACCTATGAGTTACTTCAATTAGATTTTCAACTGCAGGATCATATTTACGAAAACAAATACATTTACACTCAGAGGCAATGTTAATCTTTAGTCATAGTCGGCTGGATTTGAAAATAATTCAAGCATATCATAATGTACATTATCCAATGTTTCTTTATGTAATTCTCAGCATTAATAATTCAACCAGCTGTCTCTCTTCCTCTTCATGATGGCCCCAAAAATCAAAATCAAAAAGACAGCCCCAACTGCGTCTGATCGCATCTTACGCTCCATTTGATTCAGGAAAGGGACTCGTCTCCTTGAGTTGTCCCTTCTGACACATCCTGCACAGTGAGACAGGTCCTGGACTTCACAGCGGTTGGGGGAACTTTGAGGGTAGCAAACAATGTGCTCCCAAAGTCTTCACTGACTTACTTGGTCAGACTTTTCACAGCGAGTCAAGCTGCTTGTTTCTCCTCTGACCTCACTTCAGTCAGGCTTCGTTCCGCAACCTGGCAAGCTGTTAGTCAATGGTACCTGTTTTGTGCCATGTGATAGGTGAATCCAGGAGAGTCGTTCAGCGATCTTCACAACCTTCGGGGCCAACAACACTTACAAGGGCCTTCCCACCTTAGGCTGGACCTTTAATCAAAGTCAGTCACTACCCTTGATGGGAGGCTTGCCTTCCTGCTGAGATAGAGAGTCATCTGGCATTTGATTAAACATTTTCACTTCCTTATCATTTAAACAATCTTCTCATATAGTCACTTGAATAAATTTCTTTCATCTGTACGGCTTAACAGGTTATTACAATAGGCAAATTTAAATGGTCCACCACACGAAATTTCAAACGAGCTTAACTGTCTTGTTCCTTTTACAATTTCCCAAATCACTTAATCATCAATTATCTTATCTCCATGCTTTGATCATGTATTTTTCTCGCTTTTCTGTTTTTCCCTTAAACAATGTAACATATAAAGGGACTTTCATTCATTACTCCAAATAACTAGTACGTCATATAGAGACATGATCTGTTCACACAATGCTTCTGCCATAATAATAACATCCAGTTGTTTTTCTGGAACAATTTCAACTCATTGTTACATTTTTTAAGACCATCAATCAGTACTTGTTAATATTGACATTGTCTTACTTTTTGTTCAATTCCATAAAATCCATAGCCACTAACAAAAATGGTAAAATATTAGAAACATCAATTCCATGTATAACAAAATTCTAAAACAAAATTCCAAAAACATAAAAACTTAAAAAATTTAAAATATAAAATTTACATGCGGTATTGCCGTATTGTTACCAACTCCCCCCGTTTGAGACATTTTTATGGCTCACAACTCAAAATCATTATCCAAGCCACTTCATATAAATCTTATGCTGCATGCAATTTAAAATAATTTCACAATATTTACAAAAGGTTTTCATTTTTCCTTTTTTTTCTTTTCCACTACAGTGTTCCCTCGTATATCAGTGGGTTAACCTTCATACAGTCATTTTCCTCTTCCAAAAAATTACACAGCTGTACAAAAATCCACAAAATCAGCACTTTTTTTCTTTTCTTTTTTTTTTTTTTTTTAAACAACTATGGAATTTAAAACAATTGGGACCCTGTAGCCTTCACCGCTCTGGCCCTAATTTGCGAAAGAACACTGTAGTTTACATGTCTTGGACGGATAGAATTTTATAGTCTACCCATAGCATAGTAGTAGTCTGGCATTTCTTCAAAACTAATTGTATCATACTACATCTTGTATTGTTTACAACCATATAATCAAGTTTAAATGTAACACATCTTTCCCAAAGCCATATGTAGTTAATAATAAAGCCACCATGAATATCAATCATCTTGTACACAATTAATATAAAATACTGGCTTAAATTCTACTTCATGCATTCTAAACAAAACTCATAACCATGTCAGCAATCAATTGTCTGTTCAAATGGCCTTCCAATATCTTCGTAAAGCCACTACTATCATTGTTCAATTTAAATCACAAACTGCATTTTTCACATTCATCTATCTATTAAAATTTGTCAAACATTGTCGTTGTTATCAGTATCTCAATTCAATTTCAGTAGTAGAATTGTTAGCATAATTATCCACCCAATTCATGTATAATTATATATGTATAATCACAAACATCAAAAGTTCATAACAGGTCACAATTTCACTCAGGAATTTAAGATATCATTTTGTAATTTGTTTCAAATCTTAGGGCCGACAAAATTACTTCGTTTTATCGTTGGGTCTCCATCATAACCACTTTACAATCAAAACAATCTCAATATTACACCCTTGTTGCACAAAAGTGTAATACACCTTTATTTACATCATTCTCCAATTTCTTCTTTCTTTTAAGTTGTTGCTGGTTTTCATTTCACAGCTCAATTTTCTTTCATGCCATAGAAGAATTTTGTCCATGCAAGTCAAAATCTGACTTCCCAAATGTACCCAAACAATTTCGAATTGCTTGAGAGGGTATTGTGGGACATTCACAATATCCTTGTAGTAATAATATATATATGTATGTATATTTCCCTTCCAGTGCAAATTTAGACCAGAATATACAATTTGGGTGTACTGTTATAGTACTTATTCATTCCTCAAATTTTCATCAAGAATCCAAATTATCTAATAATATATTTCCAGTTAGTAAGTTTAGTATTTTCAATCAGCACTTCTGCCCTTTGCGAGTCCTTAATCACTAGTCTAATTTATCTCCAATTCAGCATTTTACTCAAATAAATCATCTTTAGCATAGATGATATCTGGTCTGTTTGCTCTGATTTCCACTTACTTACATGTTGTCAAGAAACCCAACATCAGAATGAATGGATGATGAATTCATAAGGAAGCAGGTTAAACAGTTCTTCCTATTTAGTTTTAAAGAAAAACAAAAGTTCTGTCATCTCCATTTGTTCTGCCATAATTGTTATATGCAGTGTCACTGTATCAAACTCATCATCAGTTTACAGGTAGTCAGTCAACTGTGACACTCGTAGGTGTGGCATTGTTTTCGTTCTCACATTTATGCTCAGAGTGACATAGCTTATCATCTCCCTTCTTTACAATCAGTTCCCTCGCTTTTTGTAGTAAGGCGTCAGCTACCATTTAAGAATTTATTTAGGATATAGACTACGTCGTAAAAATGCAAAGATCCTACACCTTTCACATAGCGATATCCCTTTTTCTACTCAGCTTATCTTTTTATTACCATGTTGCCATCTAATGTAGACACCAAGACTAGGTCTAATCCAATGTAATATAATTCTGCTTACTGGTTTCGTTTCATCTTTGTTTTTTATGTTCACCTTGTTCAAATAAATGGCCGTTTTTCCACCAACAACAATTACCAGGGCAATAAAAATTCCTCATGGGGCATCCAAGTACTATCTCGGCAGCAGGGTCTCACTAACCTAAGGTGGTTACTTTGAGGGGTCAGTATTTTTACAGCAGCTCGTCTCAATCAAACTCATTTAAATTAATTACAGAGAACTCTAAGACACTGTAAAAACACAATTCTAAATTCCCTGCTGAACTTTTGCAACCAAAAACTCACTTTACCCAGAACTCAAAGATCCTGGGCTTGTTGGTGGAAAAGCAACTATTAATAATTGTGCTCCTTTAAGAACATTCAAATTCAATTATAAATGCCATTTTTTTCTTCTTCATCAAATTCAAATCTCAGCTATTTATTTATTTTAAATAACTCACCACTAATAAAAGGTTTGCCTTCTAAACCATTTTAATAATCTTTTCCCTTCAATGCCTATTTTACTTATCAGGTTCTGGTGAGGGAGAATTTGTTAAATTCCACAGTCAATCACAGCAGGAGCTAAATCAGAATTCAATTAGGAAAACATTCCTCCGTGTAACTAATCTTTTATACAAACTTCAGGACTATATTCAAAACGACATTGTAAAGGCTCTTTCTTACAATTTTATGTTGTTCTCTAATCTGGATCTGCATGAGTCACACCAAATCTATTAGTAAATATAAACACCACAGTAATGAATTTTTAGAACATTTAACTCCTAGTAAGTATTTTCAAGTCAGTCAATAAGGTTTAAATTACTACCTGTTAAAAAGTCATGAAATCATTGCATTTCCATATAGAAGCTTCTACTATCAGTGTGATATCAAGGCCTTCCCCATTTGGCAATTTGACAAATGGTGCCATTACACACTTTACAATATAGTCATAGCTGAAAACCATCATTACTTACTTAATTCAAAGTTTCAAATTTCTTTAAACTAGTATTTAGTAGACTAGATTAGCATTATTTATCAAATAATCTATATCATTTTAAACTATCTATTTTATACTTTTGAGGGTAATTTCTTAACTCAGTGTCCTCTAACGTTACACCTTCCTGTCTTATCATCATCTACACCACCACAACTTGTTCTAAACACTTCACAAATCCCACTTTAAAATCATCCACTAATTCATCTTCTCTTTATCCAGTTGTTCTAATTCTACCATAATCAATTCTACTTTCACGTTTCTCTCTTACTTTTATCATTTCCCATGCTCAAAACAGTCCAACAAAAAGGATTTTTTTTTTTTTTTTGTCAGAAGTCCAACAACTTGTCATCAATCACCTACTTAACTCACTCTCAAACAATTAGCTTTACCATCCAAAAACAAAATACACAATTTTCACCTGAGGACCGGGTGATGACCCTTTCTGGGACCACTTTTTGGTCCACGCACCTCATATTTGATACAGACCAAAATTTCTCAATTTCACCGTTTTTAACATAGTTATGTTAGACACGATCTAACAACCCCTTATACACAATTTAAACCCTTTTAAGCCGTCGTCTTTAGACAATATGACACACAGACACATACAAGAGCTCACAGAGACAAACACAGTGAGAAGCCACACACATACACTTTTACAGACAATACACTTATGCCTCGATATCATTAGGCTGTTAAAGCTCCAACTTTCCATTTCATTTTATTCCTTATTTAATATTGTAGTGGATTACCATTATTATTGTTATTATTTTTACTATTGTAAATTAAGCTGGCCAGCAAAAGTATATCTTGTAATCCACGTATTTCAATGCTATATTTTAGATGGATCTAATTTTTCTATGAACATCCAATCCTTACTGGATAGTTCATCTTATAGCTCACCTTTTACTGTTTATTTTCCCCCATTTTATATGAATTTGGTACAGTCCGTGAACCTAGAGTTTCCTAGGGACTGATAGGTTCAAATAACAGGGTGACAATAAATTTCTCACTGTGGTAATTCTCAAGCTTCTACCCAATAGGGCGGAGAATTCTTGCCTTTGCTTCCACAATGAGTTGTCACTTACAATCCTGTTTGTTTAAAATGAAGTAAGTATCAAATGACACTACACTTCCATTCACTTCACACACTCACACAAGGCCCTTTTATTTTCTGCGTTTCACGGAATTTAAGTACGTACACGACTCCGGCATCGTCTCTTTACACGGACGTTACTGGGCTCCGTTCCCTTTACTTGCCATTGACTAGTATTCACAAGGTTTTTCCTCCCACACAGTACCTTCGTGCAGGCTGCGACAGTACCTTCGCGCAGATTTTACGTCGACATTCACTTCACACTTTCCCCCGGAAAGTAAATTTTTTCTCACCCAGATGTCTTCTCGTCCTTTGGATTCCCGTCAGCCTTCCAGATCCCAGTCACAGAGACGAAAATCCAGTCCCAGAAAAGGGTAGTATTTGCCGTGGCCACGGTCTTCCTGGAGGTCGACTCTGCAACTGGAATCCTTTAGGCGTCCTGGGATCCGGCTCGAAAGGACCAAGTTAATGTCAAGTCAACACCTGCAACATTTAAAATACACAGAAGAAAGAATGAGAAGACACAAGGATTTGATTACTCGCGAGGAGAAGCTGACAGAGAGTTGTGCGCAGATCACAAGCTCCCAGCCCCTTCTGACACAACTCCCTACTTCTCCTCTTTTATTTGGGATTCCCTAACATACACAATAGGCCACACACTTGCCTCTGAGGAAAATGGGAGTACTGGCAGCAATGTGATAAGCAACTCCAGCAGTCGTAAAATACAGAGGACATCCTTTAAATCGTCACGACTACTAATCCTTGAAGGCTGTAGTTCTTCATTCCCACATTCCAGATGTCTTCAGGTTGAATAAACATGCAGCAGCTCCAAACCCATAGTGAAATACTGAATACATAGTTGGCAATTAACTATGTAATAAGAGAAAATATAGAATAATATATACACAATAACTCTAACAATATGTCCACAACTCTTTTGGCAGTTCCATTCTGATGGGGTGAGAAAGGAGCTGAGGTTTCGTGTTTGGTAGCGTTTTGACTGAGCATGGACTGAAACAAAGAATATGTAAATTCTGTTCCATTATCTGATCTTGTGCATTTAAGTTTCCTATAAGGGGCAACATCTGCTATAAATCTTAACCATAGCTTTGACTGTGTCACTCTTGGTTTTTGGAAAATAAGTGAAAATAGCTCCTGAATAGTCATCTCTAAATGCCAGAGCAAATCTGAAACCCATCTTTTCCTGCTGGTTCTATAGGTCCAGCTAAGTCTGCATGAACAAGTTCTAAAATGTTTTTAGCTTTTTCATCAGGAGCTGTGTTTCTGCTCTGTGCAAATTTACCTCTGTTACATTTCTGACTTTTCCCTTCAATTTTCATACCTTCTGTGACAATTTCCAGCTTTCACACGTCATCATAATTACAGTGACCCAATATTTCATGCCATGTTTGGACATCATAACACACATTGCGCTCATCTATATCGTTTTGAATAGTACTCAGATAATATAGTCTGTCTTTTGTGTTAATGTAAAAAATCAGACCATTTTTGTGGATGAGTCGGTTTTGTCCCTCTTTAAAGATGACTGTGGCTCCCTGCGCTGTTGCCGCTGTGACTGAAAAAACATCTTGAGAATGACGGGATGTAGAGTGCCTCCATCGGGTCCACGTCGACATTGCGGCCTTCACTGTTCCTTATGCGCACTTTGGCGGTGCCTTTCTTCAGCGCAATCCCGCTTGTCCGCACTCCGTCAGCCAACTCAAGAATTATGGCTCTGAGGCTTGAAGCTTGGATCAAACTCCTCGAACTTCTCGATGTCAGTGATGATGTGATTTGTCGCTCCTGAGTCGACCATGAGGCCCTTCACCTTCACCGTGCTGACAGGCTCGTGCACCTTAAATGCGAACGTGTGGTCCTCCTCGTCCACCGCTTGCTTCACCACTGTCTTTGCTCTCTGCGCTCTCCGATCGACGCGCACTCCGCAGCTTTGTGGCCTTTTTGTCCACAATTAATGCAGCAACGTTAACGACCACAATCTTGAGAACTGTTTTTAAACGAGTGTCGTGGCTACGTGTAACGTTGCAACTGCCCAACACTGACAGTTAGTCGTTTTTGTGGTTCGTCTCATTGTGGTCAGTCATCATCCACCATCTCTCACCAATCTTTTACTCATTATTTGATATTTTGTGTATTTGAGGGCAACCAGCTGGGTGTGAGGCCAGTGATAATTTCATCGAAGAAAATTTTTCGGCATAATTTTCGTCACAATTTTTTTTTTTTTCAGACGAAATTAAACGAAAACTAAAACAGAGGCCATTCATTGAGACTATAACAATAACTACAATTGACTGACAATTTCGTCAATGATGAAAATGAAAACAACACAGTGACGAAAAGTGACACAATCCAGTCGGAATTTGATTAAAAAAATTGGATTAAAAATAAAATACAATCAGATGACTAAATTATGACTAAAACTTCAATTTTAGTCAGAAGACATAACATTTCTTGATAAAATTAACATTGCTACAGGCTTTAGTTAAGGATAATAATATTACAAACATCAAAATGTAAGCGCTATTGTAAGTGAATTATAATTCATAATTGTAACAATCATGTTTGGGTGCCTACAGGTGGTGGTGGGAGACAAAGTGATATTGAACCCAGTCAATGCCGGCCAGCCGCTTCATGCATCAAACTACGAGCTGAGTGACCACCCGGGCTGTAAGGAGGTGTGAGCGCCACTTCAGCTGTATGTCACCCTCAAAGCACACAACCACGCCCCTTTGACTCTGTAGGTGTGCGTGGGTGTGCGTGTGCATGTGATCATGTACATGTGTGCGCCCCCTACAGGTCAACTCTGTCAACTGCAACACCAGCTGGAAGATCAACTTGTTCATGATGTTCAGTGACCACAGGGATGAAGTGCTCAAAGGCGTGAGTCATATTATCAACCACAGTTTGCCTTTCACAACCAAAGCGGAGCGTGTTGACTATGGAGGACCAAAAGTGCCAACATTAAATAAATAAATACACCATCAAATAATTAAATAAAAGTGTCATTAATTCATTAAAAGTGTCATTAATTCATTAAATGTGTCATTAATTAAATTCAGTATGATTATTTATTTATTTAATTATTTCATGGCCACTGTGTTGCAGTGTTTTGTGAATTTATTTTATCTGTCAAACTCGGCCATCAAAGTTTGGTGGTCCTAACACCTGATTGGTCAATCTGCTCACCGAGGCAAATCCATTTCGGCTCTCTCTTTGCACAGCTCGACTACTTCCTGAACTGAATACCACATTTTTGTTTCCTGTCTTTCATGAGTGGACAAACTGATTAATCCAGGTGTGTCTGTCCAATGTTGCTGTAGTTACTGAGATCAGGGACACCTGGATTAATCAGCTTGTCCACTCATGAAAGACAGGAAATGAAGGACTGGTGTTGAGTTCAGGAAGTAATGGATTTGTGCAAAGAGCCCATGGATGCGGAGTGAGTAGCTAGTAAACACAATTGATAGGCTGGGTGGCACTTTTCACCTAAATAGTTGCGTTTCCATTAGACATTAGATTTACGCTTTCATGAGGTGCTTTTTGAGACATGTTGAAATGGAAGTACTTCGCAAAATTTAAATGGAAACACTTTTTTTTCTGCATTTCCTACTAGTCATGTGACTCCGCCCGTCACGGAAAAAAAGGAAGTAGGAAGTACAGGGCCACTCGCTTTTGTGTCCGAATTTTTTGGCACAACAAGTCTTATTAAGCACAACGAAAGAGCCAAGGCTGCCGTGGCTCCTTTTTTTTCTTTTCTTTTTTCTATCAGTGCCCTGAAGCCACAACGGTGGCCACTCGCCAGTCCGCCACTCTCTAAATGCTCTATTGAACAACTACTGCAAATTCAACAACAAACATCCATCCATCCATCCATTTTCTTGACCGCTTATTCCTCACAAGGGTCGCGGGGGGTGCTGGCGCCTATCTCAGCTGGCTCTGGGCAGTAGGCGGGGGACACCCTGAACTGGTTGCCAGTCAATCGCAGGGCACACAGAGACGAACAACCATCCACACTTACAAGCACACCTAGGGACAATTGGGAACGCCCAATTAACCTGCCATGCATGTCTTTGGAATGTGGGAGGAGACCGGAGTACCCGGAGAAGACCCACGCGGGCACGGGGAGAACATGCAAACTCCACCCAGGAAGGCCGAAGCCTGGACTCGAACCCGAGTCCTCAGAACTGGGAGGCGGACGTGCTAACCACTCGGCCACCGTGCCGCCCCAACAACAAACATCACCAATCAAAACATTGCAACAACAAAAAACTAACAAAAAAACACAAAACAAAATTAGCATTTATGTATGTAAAACGTTACTAACAATAGCAAATTTAAATTCAGCTCAACTTTATTTCGAGAGCACTTAAAAAAAAAATCTTTATGAAAACTGCTGTAGCCTACATGGAGTAAAAAGAAGTATTGTTCCGATACCGTTTTTTTGGCTCCCAATACCGATACCGATACCCAGCTTTGCAGTTTCGGCCGATACCGATACCATACCGATACTTAAGGTTTTTTTTCTTCAACATGAAAAAGCTGTCCTGCCATTGGTTCAGAGCATTCAAGAGCCAATAGTATATCTTAGATCGGCATGCAGTGAACATGTCACATATTTTCAAATCAAATCACTTTACTTCACTCTTTAAAATAAAAGAAATGAAAGGGGACAGGAAGAAGTAAAAATTGTTTTGTCTGCCCCTAATCAACAGACACAAAAAAGAAACAACACAAAATCAATGACAGCAAGCGGTCAAGACGCTTTTGGTGTTACAATACCACCAAACAATTAAAAAATAATTCAACTGCATGTTCTTTTATGATATATATTTTTGCAATAAATATGCTTTTATACATTTTTTAAAAATACAAATAGATTGAGAAGATTTTGCTTTACAATCCAAATTGTTCCATAGACTGACACCTTGAGTTGAAATACATCGTTCTTTTTGTTTTGTTCTGTATTTAGGTTTAGAGAAAATATATATTCCTCTTAATTTATACTCACTTTCCCTTTTTATAAGTCTAGTTTGTATATTAACTGGTAGAATTTCACGGTAGGCTTTATACAATATTTTAAGGCGGTTAAACTCCATCAATTCATTAAATTTCAAAATCTTTAGTTGTATAAATAATGGATTTGTGTGGTCTCTGTATCCACAACCCAAAATAACACGGATTGCACGTTTCTGTATAAGAAAAATGTGTTCGGTTTAAATTTTAGCAGCACACCCCCACACTTCAATGCAATAGGTCAGGTATGGAACAATCAATGAATTGTATAACAATAACAAAGCATCCTTGTTCAACGATTCTTTAACCTTGTGTAAAACAGCTACAGTTTGGGATACCTTAGATTTAACATATTCTATATGTGATTTCCATGTTAAATGTTCATCGATAATAATACCTAGAAACTTTATTTCATTTATCCTTTCTATTTCCATTCCCTGCACTGTCAGAGTTACTTCAATATCCATATTTTTACAACTGAATATCATAAATCTGGTTTTATTCATATTTATATTAATATGTTGGCATTAAACCACTTCATAATGTTCTTGAACTCTTTCTCTATTACATGTAATACATTATATATATTTTTCCCAGCAAAAAATAGAGCGGTATCATCTGCAAACAAAATACATTTTAACAATTTTGAAATGGTTGTAATATCATTTACATTAAAAAAATAAAAAAATAAATAAAAAGTACTTGCCCCAGAATTGATCCCTGGGGCACCCCACAAGTTACATAACTGTGTTTTGAGGCCTATTATTAAATTCAACATATTGTTTTCTATTTTTTTTTTAAATAACTGGCAACCCATTGGTGTGCGACACCTCTTATACCATATTTAAACAATTTATACAGTAATATCTCATGATCTAAGGTGTTAAATGCTTTTTGTAAATCCACAAAAACACTGACTAAAACATGTTTTTTATCCATGGCTGTGCAAATTTCTTTGGTTAACTCCATTAATGCCATGGTAGTTGAGTGATTGGAGCGAAACCCATATTGACTATTGCCTAAAACTTTGTACTTATCTATAAATGTATTTAATCTTGTCATATACAATTTTTCCAGTATCTTCGAGAGCTGTGGGAGCAGAGATATAGGTCTATAATTTGAAAAATCATTCTTATTTCCTTTTTTGAAGAGTGGGACTACTTTAGCTATTTTCATTTGTTCTGGGAAAATTCCCGTTATAAATGATAAATTACAAATGTACGTGAAAGGCTCTATGATCACGTCAATGGTTTGCTTTATCAGTGACATATTCATGTCTGTGTAATCATTTGATTTTTTACTAGCAAAATTTTGAACAATGTTCATAATTTCACTAGCTAGTACAGCCTCGAGAAAAATACTATTAACTATTATTATACTATTACTTGGTATTATTCCATAATTAATTTTTATATTAGGGATATTTTGTGACTGATGGGGCAATATTCACAAAGTGGTCATTGAATTGGTTTGCAATTTCCTCTTTATCTTGAATTACAAAATCGTCCTTAATAAAATAATTTGGATAGATTAGTTTTATCTTACCTTTATTCAAGACTTTATTCATGATACCCCAAGTATTTTTTGGACTACACTTGTTTTTTTCTAATAATTTGGTGAAGTAATCCATTTTTTGTCTTCTTAAGATGGATACAAGTTTATTTTTGTATATTTTATACTTAGACTCTGCATCTTGTGTTCTATGTTTGAGAAACATTCTATATAGGAAATTCTTTTTTTTTTTTTACAAGCATTTTTCAACCCATTTGTCATCCAAGGATTATTTGCTCTACTTTGTGCATTAATTGTAATCTTCTTACAATATTTATTGTATGAATTTGTAAGTGTAGTCATATTTTACAGAAATTAAAAAATGCTTGAGTAAAATAAATAAATTCCAAATTATAGCCATATCAGAGACATGGCTTGATAATGAGAAAATAAGCGATATAGAAATGGAAGGATATGAATTGTTTACAATGAATAGGGAAAACAGAAGGGGAGGAGGAGTTGCAATATATGTTGATAAGGTTTTCAAATGTAGTAAAATTGAACATCTAACTACTACTGTGGATAATGTAATGGAATGTATAACTATTGAAGTTCACATAAAAAAATGTATCAAACGTAATTATAAGTTGTATATATAGGACACCAGGATCATGTCTTTATACATTTAATGATAAGTTAACAGATATCCTTAGTTATACAAATGATAAAAAATTGCGAATATTGTGTGGTGATTTTAACATTGATTTATTGAATCCTAATGGACATCAGAAAACAACTGATTTTATAAATATGATGTATAGTAATAGTTTATTTCCTGTTATTATAAAACCTAGTAGAGTAACAATCGATACAGCTACAATAATTGGTAATATATTTACAAATTAAATTGACCTTAAAATAGAAAGTGGACTCCTTATTAATGATATAAGTGATCACCTCCCGATCTTTGCAATTTTTTATGATTATTTTGATAAAAAAAAATGAAGCCGACTACTTACACATTTGAAACTAGAGTAAGAACACCGCGCTCCATGGCTGCCTTTAAGTTGGATTTAGAGAAACACAACTGGTCTGAGGTTTATTCAAATAACGATCCCAATACCGCATATAGTGAATGTCAGTCTACCATTATTTCTTTATATAATAAACATTGTCCATTAATTAAAATTACAAGAAAGTATAAAGGTCGACATGGATGACGAAGGGGATACAGAATGCATGTAAAAAGAAAAATAATTTATACAAAAGATTTATTAAATTGAGAACTGTGGAAGCTGAAACAAAGTACAAGATCTATAAAAATAAATTAGCAAATATTATTCGAATAAGTAAGAAAGATTATTACCATGCATTATTAGAACAGAATAAAAGCAATACTACACAAGAAATATGGAAAACACTAAATCATGTAATTAAAAAAAGTTCTAAAAAAAACAAATTATCCACAATATTTTATAAAAGATAACAATATGGTAATTGATGAAATTTCTGACATAGCTAATAATTTTAATGAATATTTGGTTAACGTGGGCAGCAACTTGGCAAACAAAATCCCAGAGCCAAGAAACAAATATGAAATAGATAAGAACATCGTAAATAACTCATCCACAATGTTTCTTAATGATGTTAATGATATAGAAGTATTAAATGTTGTGAAAACATTAAAAAATAAAAAGTCCACTGACTGTCTTAACATTGATATGGCATTAGTAAAAAGTATTATAGAATATATTGTACAACCTTTTACATATATTTGCAATTTGTCATTTAAAACTGGTATATTTCTATCAAAAATGAAGATAGCCAAAGTCATTCCAATTTATAAAAGTGGAGAAAGACACACGTTTAATAACTACAGACCAATATCATTGTTGCCACCGTTCTCAAAAATTTTAGAAAAATTATTTTCATATAGACTGGATAATTTTATTGAGAAACATAAGCTCTTAAGTGAAACTCAATATGGGTTCAGAGAAAAACGGACCACCTCAATGGCAGTCATGGAGCTTGTAGAAGCAATATCTACCAATATAGATAATAAAAAATTTACTGTTGGGATTTTTATGGATTTAAAAAAAAGCTTTTGATACTATAGATCATTCTATATTAATGAATAAATTAGAGAGATATGGAATAAGAGGTTTAGCTTATAAGTGGATGAAAAGTTATTTGGATAATAGATATCAGTATGTGCAGTTTAATAATGTACAATTAGAACACATGAAGATCACTCATGGAGTTCCCCAAGGGTCTGTGCTCGGCCCTAAGTAATTTATACTGTATATAAATGATATTTGCTGTGCCTCAAAAATATTGAAAAGTGTCTTATTTGCTGATGATACAACTTTCTACTGTTCAGGAGAAAACCTGAAGCAGCTTCTGACTACTGCGGCGTATGAATTGAATATATTAAAAAACTGGTTTGATGTGAATAAATTATCATTGAATTTAAATAAAACCAAGTTCATAGTTTTTGGCACTAGACACATCACTCATCAAGTCAAAATTATGGTGAATTCAATTGAAATAGAAAGGGTGTATGAAAATAAATTCCTTAGAGTTGTTATCGATGATAAATTATGTTGGAAGCCACACATAGAAACTGTTAAAAGGAAAATGTCAAAAATAATAGGGATACTCTATAAAAGTAAGGATGTTTTAAACATGAAATCATTATATACGTTATACAGTTCATTATTATTACCATATTTGACCTATTGTGTGGAATTCTGGGGAATGGCATATAAAACAAATACTAACACCGTTTTCAAATTGCAAAAGAAAGCTATAAGAATTATTAATCGATCAAAATATACAGAACCAACACATCCACTATTTATTAAATTAAATGCAATGAAATTTTATGACTTGATGGATTTTAAAATAGCACAAATAATGTATAAAATTTATAACAATTTACTCTGCCACAGTACTCAGAAGTCGTTTGAAATTAGACACAGTCCTTATGATATAAGGGGTACAAGTGTCTACAAAAAACCCAAAACAAGAACAAATATTAAGCAAAGGTGTGTATCTGTAAAAGGTGTTGATTTGTGGAATCATTTGGGAATTGATCTGAAAAATTTTGACTCACTTCTGGACTTTAAAAAAATGTTTAAAAGTAAAGTTAAAAAAAATTACCTATGTCAGACCAGAATATGAAAATTGTATATGTGAGTATGTGTAAATGATTTGGATAGGTATTATGGTATATGTTTATGAAATTTATGTATATATGTTTTTGGTAAATGTGAATATGTCTAAGTGCACTTGTGTATATATATATATAACTTGGTTTATATATATATATATATATATATATTTTTTTTTTAAATAGTAAATTAGTATTGTATTAATAATGAAATAAGTTTAAATATATTTAGTAAAAGGGGTAAGACTAGATAAGTTTCTAACTTCTTCCTACTCCCTTTTGAACATGTAAGTTATGATTGATTGAATGATTATTTTATTGGGATTTTCTTTTCTTTTGATTCTGTTGTCGTTGTGTTTTTCTTATCTCTGCTGTTTACCTGTTTATATGTTCAATAAATTAGAGAGAGAAAAAAAAAAAAGAATTGTAGGCTTTATTCAAGTCATTAGTATATACGTGATCCCAGTTCTGCCTCTTCAAATCTTCTCTTAGAAGTTCTACTGCTTTTCTAGATGTATCCCTTATTATGATTGGAGTTTCCTCTCGTACAGTGTTTATATTTAATTTTTCATAGATTGTAAATACAGGTAAATGATCACTTATGTCTATTGTAAATATACCACTTGTTAGTTCACCATGTATGTTTGTATATATATTATCAAGGATAGAAGCACTGTGGGTAGTAATCCTAGTAGGTTGAGATATCATAGGGCATAAACCTGCAATTTCCATATAGTTCTTAAAATCATTTGTTGTTGCAGCATTTCCCGAGTCAATATTAAAATCACCACATACAATTATTGATTTGTTTGTAACATCTTCAAGCAGTTCTATAATTCTATCAGTAAATAAATCAGCTTGTGGCCCAGGAGGTCTATATACACAAGTAATTAATCTATTTTTATTCATATCATTTACTATTTCTATAGTTAATACTTCCATCAAATTAATCTCACTCATGCTCTTCTGTTTTATGATCTTAAATTCAAACTTGAGTCAACGTAGAGAGCAACGCCTCCACCAGTCTTATCCAATCTATTAACATAGTACATGTTATATCCTTCAATCTGGACATGATCAATTTGACTTTCCTTTAATATTAGTGAATGTCGTGCACCAGCAAGACACAAGATGCTGCATCCAAAATCCTATATTAGTGTTGGAATTAATGGTATCGGCATGTTACTTGTGAGTAGTCACTGATACCGATACCACTGTTTTTACGATACCAGTATCGGTATCGGAACAACACTAGTAAAAAGCAAACATACGGAAAAAAAACCATAAAATTAACAACATACAAACAGTAAACACTATCACATTCCAAATCAATGTCGACACTCGTGTCGGCCTAAAAGCCAGCAGATGTCGCTGTTTCACTTGCTGCCCGCTCCACTGCAGTTTCCAGGCATCATAAACAAAGACTTCTTGGGGTGCATTCAGACCAGAAAAGTCGTTTAGTCCTCTTGTTTGGTCCGGACCAAAAGCGGACTTTCGTTTTTTTTCCGTTTGGTGCGGTTCGTATTCACACTGTGCTTTTTTGCAAGCGGAATATATTGTGTAATCACGCCGACCCACGTGACGATCCGTGCTCCCATTGGACAAAAATGACGAGGGCTGTACGCGTATAAAAACAGCGGAAAACGTGAAATTCTGACGTGCTGCATTACTGCGCTGCATATTTGAGGTTCCGCCACGCTGTTGCTAATTTTGGAACATATCGTCGATTGCGTGTAGTAAACGGAGGAGCAGTTGCGCTCCGCTTACCCCGCCCCCACCACAACATGCTGACAGAAGCGTGGCTAAACAGAATATGGATGATTATGAATGAATTTAGCACAATATTCACTCCCGGGCAAAATTTCCCCCCGCAATACTTGACTGCGATGGCTTGTTCAGCCCAAAAAGGCGCATATGTCAGCAGTTGGAGCGGATCAGCCGTGGTTTGTATTCAGACTGCAAAACGAACCTCACCGAGTGCGTTTGGAAGCGGACCGAGACCACTTCGAAAGGTCAGTCTCGGTCCACTTGTTTAGTCCGCACCAGGATTCGTTTGTGTGTGTTCAGACCTGCACAAAAGGTCCGCACCAACGTGAGAAACGAACTCTGGTCCGTTTAAAGCGGACCAAACAGTGCAGGTCTGAATACACCCTTAAATCTCCCTGCATCTATCTACAATATTTTTTCTAATAGAATTTGAGATGTATTTTAAATCCCTTAAATGTATCAAGTCTGAAACACGCAAACAATTTATTCGCGTGACGTTGCATGATGTGACCGCCTACAGGAACTGCGAGATCTCGCGAGAGTCGAGGCGGGACGTTACGAGAACTACACCTCAGAAGCAAATCACTCTTCAATGGAAACACCTACAAGGAAAAATTGTACTTTATCGAAATAGAAGAAATATCGCTTTTATTTTGATGTTGGTTTTGCACAACAACAAGCCTCGATCACTCAATATCAGCAAAAAATCCATCACCGTAGCCGCCATGTTTCTAACCACTCCAGGACGAAGCAGTCGATGAGACAAGATTGAGTGAATCAGCCCTTAGCCCCGCCCACTGACTTTTGATGGGCGAGTTTGACAGATAAAATAAATTCACGAAACACCGCAACACAGTGACCATGAAATAATTAAATAGAGAAATAATGAAATAAATGAATAAATAAATAAATATCTAAATAAATATATGAATAAATATATAAATCAATAATCATACTGAATTTAATGAATTAATGACACATTTAATGAATTAATGACACTTTTATTTAATTATTTAATAGTGTATTTATTTATTTAATGTTGGCACTTTTGGTCCTCCATAGTTGACCTCCTCAGTTCATTCATGGGCTTTGTCTGTCTAGTAAGTCTAGTGAGATTAAGTGTTCCTTACTTACACCAGGATATGTGAACATTTTTATTTTATTTTTATTTTTTTTACCTTTTACCACGACACACCAATACATTATTTTCATTACTAGTCTGTTTTTTTGCTCCTCAATCATGTTGAGGGAAACTTTCTGACGTGTGGCATGCATGTGTGTCTGCACAGAAAAAAAGTAGCCTCATGGAGTAAGTCATGGACATAAGCTTGTTTTTCAGCAAACAAAAGCTCCATTTTGAAGTAGTTGTCTTAAAGACAAGACCTAAAAAGGCAGAGTCAGACTAGTGCTAAAGTCAATTTGTTTTGTTATGTATGTAATATGTTTTATATGATGTCTGCACTTCACCCATACACAGACTTGTACATGCATTATTATTAATTGTAGATTCTAGCGCATTTCTTTTTTGATGTGTATGTTATTTTTTATAATATAGTACAGACAAGCAATATATAGTCAAACAAACATTCTGTATTAAGTTAATGTCTGTTAATACATTTTATATGGTGTGTGTTTCATTTAAAAGAACATTTCAAAAACAAGTCCAAGGTCCATTTTTGTTAATTCGCACTGTAAACCAGGGGTCCCCAAACTTTTTCCTGTGAGGGCCAGATAACGTTTCCCTTCTCTGATGGGGTCCCGGGGTTAGTTTGTTACAGAAAAAAAGTGTGACGATTGCAGGGGTGCCTAAACGTAAACATTCCTTGTTTTCTAAAAAGTCACATATAACCAAATATTATTAACACTTTATGCAATCTTTCCAGAAAAAAAGTCCATGGAACATTAAGTTTTTGTTGTGCCGTGCACAATCCTATCAGGTAAAAGTTCAACTTGTCAAAGCAGAACCTCTCACTTAAATGATGAATATGAGCAGTCTCAAACTTTTAGGTTCCATTTGGCTTGTAGGAACCATTGTTTGCCACTCTCTCGCATCAACTTCCCTGTGAAAATCACAAAGCAAGCGTGCTAAGAAACCGAACTAAAGTGATACAGCACCTGCATGTAGCACAAAATATTTCACTACCTTCACCACTCTTTGTTTTATTTTATCACAGTAGATTTTTATTAGGGCCCGAGCAGCGACCGCTGCGAGGTCCCTCTTGTTTTTCGTTCGGATTCTTCTTCTTGTTGTTCTTTATTCTCTGTAAACGATCGCGATTTTGGGGACCTAAACATTCACGAAAACTCACCAAACTTTGGACATTTTAATAATAAAAATAAAATAAATAATTGAATTTAGGTAGGACATAATCCACAATTTAATGATGTGAGCTACTGATTGTAGTTATTGAATCTCAAACTCCGCCAATTCTTCCACTCTTTTCAGGATGCAGATATTTTTTTCAGCTGGTGAGTTTTCTTTTGCTTAAAAGAAGATTCAACAGTCTTTTGTCCACGTTTTCGATAAGTCAATTTTTTCTCTTTTTCTTCCTGTCAACAAACCGGATCTGAACTACTGGTAGTCGTGTCCCCAGAAGTAAGAAGCTAAACGCACATCTGAATGTGCGCTGGATCCACAATTAATCCCAAATCTCTGAGTTGAGTTGTCACCTGCTGTTCCACAGTCTCGTTCACTGAAGTTTGATCAGAATCATTCGCACTTGTGCCGGCCGCAGCTCTCACCGGAGGGCCGTGGTGTGGCTTTATTTTGATACCCGTAACTATCACATCGTTGATACGAAGATTCTGTTCCAAATCATCCACTTTTTGCTCCAAGGCGACAATGTGTCGATCTTTTTCTTCGTTTCTTTCCTCAACTGCTGAATGTCCTGTAGAAATGGCTCAATGTTCTTTTTCATTTCAAGTATCTGGTGACCATTTGGTTGAGTTTTGCAAGAGAAGATTTGATCTCATCTCGTCAGCTCTTTTTCCGCCAGGCATGTTGCAACAATGTAGTTAAAAATCCCAATGTAAAAATCAGCAAGACAGTGGAAAAAAAAAATCACGAGCAAGTGCGGGAGCAAGTACAGACACGTCCTCCCTCGACAGATGCATCCTTGAAAATGGAAGAATTTAAAATCTGCTCCTCTAATGTATAGACCTGGACACACTGCACAGTCAAGTAGTATATAGGTAATGCAAGAGGTGCATTGGTGTTCGAAGTGTTTCTCCTTTTGGGCAACAGTTGACAAGATCTTGCTTCCTTTTAATGCACAGATTAGGACACAAATTTACTGTATTCTTTGATTGTACTTTCATTGTGTGTTAATACAGAATGTACTTGTGTTAATACTGGCTGGAGACCTTCACACATATTCACTCTTTATTTGTGTGAAGGCTGGAGGCCTTCACACATATGTTATTACATACATATATACATATGTTATTCTTCTTCTTCTTCTTCTTCTTCTTCTTCTTATTCCGGCCACTTTTTTGACGTGTAACTACTTCCACATAATTCATCCGATTTTCACTCTTCCAATTTCAAACTATTCCTAAAATTCACGCGACGCGCGCTTGTATTTTTATTATTCCGACGATTCACGCCTTACCCAGAATTCCCGATTTCGTACCCGATTTTTCCTCATTATTCTTAATGGGTGATTCTACATTTTCCATTTACTTCCACATTATTCATCCGATTCACATCATTCCAGCTTCAATATATTTCAGCATTTCACGCCATGAGCTATTCCAGCTTTTCAGGTTCAAAATTCACACCTTACCCACAATTCCCAATTTCGTACCCGATTATTTCCCACATTCTACATTTTCCATTTACTTCCACATCATTCATCCGATTCACATCATTCCAACTTCAATATATTCCAGCATTTCACGCCATGAGCTATTCCAGCTTTTCAGGTTCAAAATTCACACCTTACCCACAATTCCCGATTTCGTACCCGATTATTTCCCACATTCTACATTTTCCATTTACTTCCACATCATTCATCCTATTCACATCATTCCAACTTCAATATATTCCAGCAATTCATGCCATGAGCTATTCCAGCTTTTCAGTTCCAAAATTCACGCGTTACCCACAATTCTCGATTTCGCACACGATTATTTCCCACATTCTACATTTTCCATTTACTTCCACATTATTCATCCGATTAACTTCATTCCAACTTCAATATATTCCACCAATTCATGCCATGAGCTCTTCCAACTTTTCAGTTCCAAAATTCATGCGTTACCCACAATTCTCGATTTCGCACCCGATTATTTCCCACATTCTACATTTTCCATTTACTTCCACATTCATCCGATTCACTTCATTCCAGCTTCAATATATTCCACCATTTCATGCCATGACCTCTTCCAGCTTTTCAGTGCCAAAATTCACGTGTTACCCAAAATTCTCGATTTCGCACCCGATTATTTCCCACATTCTACATTTTCCATTTACTTCCACATTATTCATCCGATTCACTTCATTCCAACTTCCATATATTTCACCATTTTATGCCATGAGCTCTTCCAGCTATTCAGTTCCAAAATTCACGTGTTACCCACAATTCTCGATTTCGCACCCGATTATTTCCCACATTCTACGTTTTCCATTTATTTCCACATTATTCATGCGATTCACTTCATTCCAACTTCAATATATTCCACCATTTCATGCCATGAGATCTTCCAGCTTTTCAGTTCCAAAATTCACGTGTTACCCACAATTCTCGATTTCGCACCTGATTATTTCCCACATTCTACATGGGCGATTCTACATTTCACATTTACTTCCACATTATTCATCCGGTTCACTTCATTCCAACTTCAATTTATTCCACCAATTCATGCCATGAGTTCTTCCATCTTACCACCTAATTTACCACGCACAGCGGCCATTTTCCAACTTACCATGCACAACAGCCATTTTAGACAAATGATATGCCCAGGTTTCTTGCCAACCTGGCCCCCCAAGGCGGCGGCCATTTTGGCCAATTGATTAGGTATGCCTGTGATTCTTGCCAGGATATTCCCCGACCTGAACAGGAAGTGACCTATATCAACAGGAAGTGACCTAAATTAAACAGGAAGTGACCTAAAATCAACAGGAAGTGACCCGATTTCAATAGGAAATGACCCAATTTCAACAGGAAGTGACCTAATATCAACAGGAAGTGACCCGATTTCAACAGGAAGTGACCTGAAATAACAGGAAGTGAGCATGCTAAGTTAGCATTAGCATACTAGCTTAATCATGCTAATGCTAATGTTAGCTTAGCATGCTAATGCTAATGTTAGCTTAACATGCTAATACTAAGCTAGCATGCTAATACTAATGTTAGCATGCTAATGTTAAGCTAGTATGCTAATGCTCATGTTAGCTTAGCATGCTAATGCTCAGCTAGCATGCTAATGTTAGCTTAGCATGCTAATGTTAGCATGCTAATGCTAAGCTAGTATGCTAATGCTAATGTTAGCTTAGCATGCTAATGTTAAGTCAGCTTAGCATGCTCATGCTAATGTTAGCTTAGCTTGCTAATGCTAATGTTAGCTTAGCATGCAAATGCTAATGTTAGAATACTAATGCTAATGTTTGCTTAGCATGCTAATGTTAGCTTAGCATGCTACTGCTAATGCTAAGTTAGCATGCTAACACTAATGTTAGCTTAGCATGCTAACACTAATGTTAACTTAGCATGCTAATGCTAATGTTAGCATTAGCATGCTAATGTTAGCTTAGCATGCTAATGCTAATGTTAAGTTAGCATGCTAATGCTAATATTAGCAATAGCATGCTAATGCTAGCTTAGTATACTAATGCAAATGTGACCTGATTTCAACAAAGTGACTATTACTCCATTGCTTATTAAGTTTGCCACTCCTTACACCATTGCTACTCGATTCTACCCTCCTTACTTCATTGCTTACTTAATTCTTCTCACTTTACTCCATTGCTTACCCGATTACTTGCTACTTCCTCCATTTCTTACTTGATTTCTTCCTTGTTTTCTTGTTTCTTGCTGATTTATTTTTACTTTTGTGGTATTTGTCTTCCTTCAACTGCTTCTAGATTTCTGGATGAATTTAAACCATTCCAACTTCAGCATGTTAAGCTCATTCCATGTCATTCAGTATCATTCAACATCATTCAACATCATTCAGCATCATTCAACATTATTCCAAATCATTCCACAGGTATGTATTCAGCTCTCCAGCCTTCACACGCCATTTCCCCAGAAATGGCATTTCTAGTTCTTCTTCTTCTTCTTCTTTTTCTTCTTCTTCTTATTCCGCCCACTTTTTTGACGTGTAACTACTTCCACATAATTCATACGATTTTCGCCATTCCAATTTCAAACTATTCCTAAAATTTACGCGACACGCGCTTGTATTATTCCTACGATTCAGGCCTTACCCACAATTCCCGATTTCGTACCCGATTTTTCCCCATTATTCTTAATGGGAGATTCTACATTTCACATTTACTTCCACATTATTCATTCGATTCACTTCATTCCAACTTCACGACATTCCAGTATTTCATGCTATGAGCGATTCCAGCTTTTCAGTTCCAAAATTCACAATTTCCGATTTCGTAGCCGATTATTCCCACATTATACATTTTCCATTTACTTCTGCATTATTCATCTGATTTACTTCATTCCAACTTCAGTACATTCCAGTATTTCATGCTCTGAGCGATTCCTGCTTTTCAGCTCCAAAATTTACAATTTTCGATTTCGTAGCCGATTATTCCCACATTCTACATTTTGGAGATTCTACATTTTACATTTACTTCCACATTATTCATCCGATTCACTTCATTCCAACTTCAGTACATTCCAGTAATTCATGCTATGAGCGATTCCTGCTTTTCAGTTCCAAAATTTACAATTTCCGATTTCGTAGCCGATTATTCCTGCATTATACATTTTCCATTTACTTCCACATTATTCATCCGATTTACTTCATTCCAACTTCAATATATATTCCAGTAATTCACACAATGAGCTCTTCCAGCTTTTCAGTTCCAAAATTCACAATTTCCGATTTCGTTGCCGATTATTCCCACATTCTACACTTTCTATTTACTTCCACATTATTCATCCGATGTACTTAATTCCAAATTCAGTACATTCCAGTAATTCATGCTATGAGCTATTCCAGCTTTTCAGTTCCATAATTCACAATTTTCAATTTCATACATTTTATACATTTACTTCCACATTATTCATCCGATTCACTTCATTCCAACTTCAATATATTCCAGCAATTCATGCTATGAGCGATTCCGGCTTTTCAGTTCCAAAATTCACAATTTCCGATTTCGTAGCCGATTATTCCCACATTATACATTTTGCATTTACTTCCTCATTATTCATCTGATTTACTTCATTCCAACTTCAGTACATTCCAGTATTTCATGCTCTGAGCGATTCCTGCTTTTCAGTTCCAAAATTCACAATTTCTGATTTCGTAGCCGATTATTCCCACATTATACATTTTCCATTTACTTCCGCATTATTCATCTGATTTACTTCATTCCAACTTCAGTACATTCCAGTATTTCATGCTCTGAGCGATTCCTGCTTTTCAGTTCCAAAATTTACAATTTTCGATTTCGTAGCTGATTATTCCCACATTCCACACTTTCTATTTACTTCCACATTATTCATCTGATTTACTTAATTCCAACTTCAGTACATTCCAGTAATTCATGCTATGAGCTATTCCAGCTTTTCAGTTCCAAAATTCACAATTTCCAATTTTATAGCCTGATTATTCCCACATTCTACACTTTCCATTTACTTCCACATTCATGTGATTTACTTCATTCCAACTTCAGTACATTCCAGTAATTCCTGCTATGAGCTATTCCAGCTTTTCAGTTCCAAAATTCACAATTTCCAATTTCATAGCCGATTATTCCCACATTCTACACTTTCCATTTACTTCCACATTCATACGATTTACTTCATTCCAACTTCAGTTCATTCCAGTAATTCATGCTATGAGCTATTCCAGCTTTTCAGTTCCAAAATTCACAATTTCCGATTTCGTAGGCGATTATTCCCATATTCTACACTTTCCCTTTACTTCCACGTTATTCATCCGATTGACTTCATTCCAACTTCAGTACATTCCAGCTTAGTTGCCTGCTGCATGGAGAACCTGGATTCAAATACAGTGCGGGTAACTCTTTAGTAGGAATGCAATATTTAATACTAATCATAGTCACTAATAATTATTTCACATTCATTACTTTTGATGTCATTTGGCTTCTAAATTATCCGTTCTATATTCAAGGCAAGGCCTTGCTCTGATTTGCACCCAGCCCCACTAGCTCACCTGGTCAGTAACTTGAGTGTGGTGGCATTTTTACACCCACGCCCGGGTTCGAATCTCGGTGGGGATTTTTTTTTGTCACTCCCAACTTTCATTTCAGACATGGATATTTTCCAATTGTTTTACATAAAACAATTAATGTACTCAACCTCAGTGCATCCATCAATTATGTAAATAATGTCAAAAAAAGAAAAAAAAAGTGAGGAAGTTTAAAACAATAAAAATATTGCCATAGACTTTGTTACAGCTGTGGTGGTCATGTGGTTGTGTTCTTTGTCCTGTAATCAGGAGGTTGTTGGTTCAAATCCCACCTCTGACTGTGTATACTTCTACATTTTTTTTTAAACTAAAACTTTTGTCTTTTCATTTATAATTCATCCATAATTTCTGATTTGTAATTTACAACCAATTTATCTTTCTTTATTCATTTAACATACATTTTATTCAATGCATTCGTTCAATGACACATTCGCTGCTTCCATTTTACAACTTCAATGATGGCACCAAGTCTCCTGTGGGTCAGTGGCTAGATAGAGTGGCAGTGCAGTAGCTCATTGAACAGTAAACAGGAGGTGAGGTTTCAATACCAATCTCAGACTGGTTTAATTTGAACTTCTGTCTTTTCATTTATAATTCATTAAAAATTTCTCATATGTAATTTACAACCAATTTATCTTTCTTTATTCATTTAACATACGTTTTATTTAATGCATTCAATTTAATGTTCATAGACACGCTGGTTCAGCAAGACATCTCTCAATTACATTTCACAACACTTCAATGACAGCAACAACTCTCCTGTGGGTCAGTGGATACAGTGGCAGTGCAGTAGATCATTGAGCAGTGATCAGGAGGCGAGGGTTTGATACCACTGTCAGACTGCCAGGTGCATAGCAAAGACAGCCCTACGAATGGTTCGCCGGTTCAATCCCCGGATAGAGCGACTTTTTTTTCTTCTTAGTTTCGTCATAATACAACAAGTTAACATCTATTTCGTTAAATGTCATTTGACAAACTATTTCTTCAAAATTAATCCATATTGCATAATGCATTCTATAATTTCATTGAAGTGATTGAACATGTGACCCCATTATTCAGCATCATATGTCACTTTTCAATATAGATACACTATAAGCCATGAGTTTTGAGCCAGACATGTTAGGTCAGTGGATAGCTTAGTTGCCTGCCGCATGGAGAACCTGGGTTCAAATACAGTGCGGGAAACTCTTTAGTAGGAATGCAATATTTAATACTAATCATTGTCACTAATAATTATTTCACATCCATTACTTTTGATGTAATTTGTCATTATTAAGTTTTGTTTCTATATATTATCCGTTCTATATTCAAGGCAAGGCAAGTTTATTTGTGTAGCACATTTCCTACACAAGGCAACTTAATGTGCTTTCCACAAGGAAAGACAACACATTAGCATCAACAATCACAGTAGTTAACATTCAGAGCAAAGAAAAGAAAGCAATTAACAATGTTGAAACCTCATTATTATAACATTGGAGCAGTTGCTTGTGTACTTCCTCCATGGTTCAGTGGGTACAACACTGATTACTATCCATGAGTTTGCTGGTACGATATCAGTCTCGTCCCTTTATTTTTTATTATGATTATTTTTAAGTTCAAACTGAAATCCCTTGACAACAGCCATTTTCTTTTGTCAAAAATTGTAAAATGTGGCTTGGTAATGCTTGTGATGTTCATATCACATTTATGCTAAGCGATATAAATTTAAACCAACTTACTAAATACAATACTATGTATTGTCATAGTCAACTGCATGTCCATGATAGCTGAATGGTTAAAGCAATGGATTGGCCTGTGGGAGATCATGGTTCGATCCCTTGTTGGGAAACGTTTTAGCACAACTTTGATTTCATGTAGTAGTCATTGTATAATTCTTTATAGTTGCGCTTCGTAATAATTTGACACAAAATATCTTCACAAAAGTGTTTTACTTTGCATTTCACTCCCAAACACGTGTACATGTTCTTTTTTTTCTTTTTTTTTCTTTTTTTTTTTTAACACAAGAGCAGAGAGAAAGCTTTGACAAGCAGCTTGACAGAAAGTGGTGGCTTCAACCATTGGTAGTTATTAGGTTCCATGTTTCAAAATCGGCCAGCAGGTGGCAGCAGAGTATTAGCAATCAGCCAAGGCCATGTTGCAGACAATTCTTTTTGCCAGTGTCCATTCAGTGTTCAGCATCAGATGTCACTTTTAAATATGACGACACCAAAAGCCATGACTTTTAGCCCGACAAGTTAGGTCATCAATATTATTGATACCTCGACAGTATCGATACCGGATCAATACTGGCACTAAAATATTGATCTAATTAGTTTAGTTTCAGTTTGGCTCAACTTTGTAGTAGATTGCATGAACACATACAGTATTGTACTCAAAAAATATTCTTTTGTTTTTTTGGTTTTATATTTGTTGTTGTTCACTACAATTACATAAAATGTCACAATCATTTAACTACAAGTTACTCCTTAATAATTACTAGTAATACTACTACTGTTTCTACGACTACTACTACTACTACTACTACTACTATTATTACTAGTAATTAATAGGTAATTACTTTGTAATTTTCACAGTTTCTTTGTTTCCTTCATTAGCATTCCGCTATTAGCATTCGGCTTAGCATTCAGCTATTAGCATTCAGCTTTCAGCATTCCCAATCGTGTCATCCTTTGATCACCACAACCCGTGTGAGTTGCGAATGATTGCTGGTCTGCAAAAACTTGTTTGAACCAGTCTGTGGGGTGCAACAAAATGTTGGGGTTGGGTCTTTAAGCCACGCAAACTATTATCGTTGCATGAAAATGCCCCCCACCCCGTGAAAAAAAAATCTAATAAAATTTGGGGGCACCATCTCACTTTTAAGCTTAGGGCACCCAAAGGGGTAGCGGCGGCACGGGATATGTTGCCTGAAATAAACAAAACAAAAAAATAAAAAAACAAAACAAGAAAACAAGTCACCCTATCAGTCATCCCAAGCTTTTTGGGTGGGCTACAATGGTAACAAGCTGGTGCAACCAAGAAACGTGCCCTCATTTCATCTGGCTGTTGTACACAACATTTTGTCAAAATGGGCAACAAATGGTCGTGCAGCTGCTTCTTCAATGTAGAACATTCCTGTTCCAACATGTGATCAGCTTTCACCCAATCTGTAACACAATAAGAACAATGTAAAGACAATTTAATCCTTAGCAGTTCATGGAGAGCTATGAAACGAGCATTTGAAGTAACATTCATTCAAGCATTGTTGTATAAAGCGGCCTTAAGCCTCAGTTTGAACTTGGTTAAACTTTCTCAAAATACATTTTATGTACGATAAACAAAATAGCTGTTATCTGTACATGCAAACAGACAAAACCATCCAATAAATCTAAATTGAGCTGAGTAGGAGAGAAAAAAAAATCAGTTTGACAAATTATATTTTCTGGCTTTAGTGAGGACTTGACTTCTGGCTGACAATTACATAAACTGGAGGTATGAAGGACTGTATATGAAGGTAATTTGTCAGAGTATGAGTGGGAAACCACAATTGTGATAAGACACGCTTTGCTAAGTGTCCTTCGCCGAGAAATCAGCCTTGGCCAGCGTGCATGGGACGATCCCTCCACACAGTAATTTTCAGCGACTGTCGCAGTGTTCGATCAGCTGACAAGTCATCTAAATACTTTGATAATGCCACAGTAATAGAAATTGATGATCAATGTTGTCCATCTGTGCATGCAGCACGTGAGAATTCATCCAAGATGGTGGCTGTAAAAAAAATCTCCCGAGAATGCCTTGTGTTTTTATCACATTTATATTTATATCTATAGCATATATATATATATCTGTCTATAGCAAGTGACCAATTGAAAGTCCATTCATATGTAAGACTGTGCGGCAGTGTTGTCCTTGGCGCAGTGTGCAGAGTCTTCCCGCAACTCCGAAAGCCTGCCACTACCTTCCGCTCACATTAATTTATGAATGCAGCCTGCAGCTCTGTATTTATTCTTCATTTAGAATTTTAAAAGTTACATTTATTAAGTTTAACAAGTGTTTAAATGGATGGGAACCGTATGGGGTTTGGACTGGCTTAATAGAGTTCTAAATCCCCTTCTACAAAATAAACTAATTAATAATATAATCAACCTACACTTTGTAGAAATTTACCTACTGCTGTGAGGCTTGGAATGTATGATATGTATGATTTATCGGTATAATAAAAACATCCATCTTGTTTTGTTTTCCTTGTGTGATTTTGACATGCCTGCTTCTGTCTCATACAAACTTGGGTTAGATATTGAATCTTATTTTTAAAGGGAGTGCAGACATCATCATCACATTGAGCAGTTGTTGGGTTTAGCCACAGTAACTAAGGGTGGAAGCATCTTAGTGAAAGGTTTCTTTCTTAGTTAGATTCAGATGTCAGCATGATGAAAAATAAGAACAAAGCTGCCGAACATTTTGACAGGACACCGTTGTTTCCCACAGGGCGATGTGGTTCGTTTGTTTCATGCTGAACAGGAGAAGTTTCTAACATGCGACGAGTACAAGAACCAACTTCACGTTTTCCTGCGCACAACCTTGAGACAATCAGCCACGTCGGCTACCAGTTCCAACGCTTTGTGGGAGGTTGAGGTAGGAATAGCTTTGTTCAAAAAGTACTTCCTGGTAATTCTATAAGTCTGCTTCCTCTTCTTGTGTACCGATTGCTCCTCCAGGTTGTCCATCATGATCCGTGTCGTGGAGGGGCAGGACACTGGAACAGTTTGTATCGCTTCAAACACCTTGCCACTGGAAACTACCTGGCAGCAGAGGTAAGCTTTACAGTTAAACCACCGACTCACAAATCCATTTGAATGTTACTAATTGTACTTTTGTTGATAAAACACACACGAGAGTTAAAAATAATAATAATAATAATATATTGTAGTGCAGTTACACTGTTAATAAGCCTGTGACGTGTACTAATCATTAGGGCCCGAGCAGCGACCGCTGCGAGGTCCCTATTGTTTTTGTAAAAATTATTATTATTATTAGGGCCCGAGCAGCTACCGCTGCGAGGTCCCTATTGTTTTTCGATCGTATTATTATTATTATTATTATTATTATTATTAGGGCCCGAGCAGCTACCGCTGCGAGGTCCCTATTGTTTTTCGATCGGATTATTAGGGCCCGAGCAGCGACCGCTGCGAGGTCCCTATTGTTTTTGTAAAAATTATTATTATTATTATTATTATTATTATTATTATTATTAGGGCCCGAGCAGCGACTGCTGCGAGGTCCCTCTTGTTTTTCTAAGAATTCTTCTTCTTCTTCTTCTTCTCCGAAAACGATCGCATTTTTGAGGACCTGAACATTTACGAAAACTCACCAAACTTTGCAATCTCTTCGGGCCCGGCGAAAAATTTGATATTAAGTAGTTGCCATAATAATGCGACTCTATAGCGCCCCCTAGCGTAGAAAAATAAAAACCAATCCCGGCCCGTTTGATCTAGAGCTACGAAAATTGGCAGGCACGTGTAGCACCCCGAGACGCACAAAAAAAGTCAGTGGAAGCCATTTCCTAAAATGTACAGGGAGTGAGCTATGAATTTTTGATTGTCCAATTTTGGCCCATTTTGGCACATTCACTGTGGTCATGCTTTTTCCCCCTTTGCAAACATTTTTCATCCAATTGACTTCAAACTTGCCATGTATCATCTCAAGACCTGAGACAACAACTGGGAAAAAAAATCTTGACTTTTTGGAATACTATATGACGGGGGCGGGGCATCAAATATTGATTTTAAAATTTAATTTGTCCAGAAAGACAAAATGCTGAATAACTCCCATGAACAAGCTCCAAAAAATCTCAAACTTCTCACGCAACTTAATAGTCACGGCCTGAAAACATCTATATGATACAATTCTGTTATATATATAGCGCCACCTAGTGGTGACAATAAATGTCATACTTTACGTTTTTAGCTACTGTGCCAAGCTCTTTGAAGGGATCCAGTTGAAAATTGGTCAGACAAGCCTTAAGATGTTGATCATGCCCCACACCGAATATTGTAACTTTTCGCCAAAGGGCGTGGCCGCTACGGTGCCGCAAAGTCTGGTAATTTTTCGTGGCAATAAAAGCTGCTTTTACTTGACCCAGGTATCTTCTCAAAATTTCACACATTTGATGAGAGTCCAGCCCCTAAGACATCTACGAACTTATATTTCATCTTACTGATAGCGCCACCTTCTGGCAATTTTTTTTCTTACGATTTTTCTTCAATGTTTTTCTCCAACCACATTAACTGCACCTACCTCATATTTGCTCAGATGAGGGTTTCGGTCTTCATGATGTCACAACACGAAGTTTGTGAGTTTTCGCGAATCGCTGTGGCCGTGGCTAAGCGCTGTTCGCCAAGAAAACAACACCAATTTTGAGGGCCTAAACCGGCATAGAAACGCATGAAACTTGGCACACACATCTGGCCTGGCAAAATGAGCGATATTTTATCCTGGATTGTGCTATTTTTACAAAAATGACTCAATAGCGCCCCCTAGAAAATTTTAATGAAGCATCCCCGGTTGTACGTTTAAGCATTATCTACGAATATTTTTAGGTCTATGAGGGAGCCCAAGACCTACAAAAATGTCTCTTGGACCCATATGCTAAAATGAACAGGAAGTGAGCTACGAATTTTTGAATGTCCCATTTTTTACGATTTTAGCACATTTACAGGGGGCATACTTTTGCCCACTTCTCCTACACGTTTCATCCGACTGACTTCAGTCTTGACCTGGGCTATGTCAAGACCTGAGCCAACGTCAGGGAGAAAAATCTTGACTTTTCTAAATACTATATGATGAGGGCGGGGCATCAAAATTTGTGTTTCGCAATGAAAAATGATATGCTTAATAACTCTCCGGTACATGCTCCAAAAAATCCCAAACTTGACATGTATGTTTATAGTCAAGGCCTGAAGCTATCTCTATGACAACATTCAGTTATATATGCAGCGCCACCTAGCCCTTGAGGCATGAAAAAAAAATACCCCACTTACGGTATTTTTACAAAAATTGTAAACTCATTCTCAGTGTGATCACGAAGTAATTTCCACCACTCAAAATGTTGGCCCGGGCTGCGAGGGCCCTTTATAGCTGCTCGCAGCTCTAGTTAGGGCCCGAGCAGCGACCGCTGTGAGGTCCCTCTTGTTTTTGTAAGAATTATTATTATTATTCTTCTCCGTAAACGATCACATTTTTGAGGGCCTAAACATTTACGAAAACTCACCAAACTTTGCAGTCTCTTCGGGCCCGGCGAAAAATTTGATATTATGTAGTTGTCATAACAATGCGACTCTATAGCGCCCCCTAGCGTAGAAAAATAAAAACCATTCCCGGCCCGTTTGACCTAGAGCTACGAAAATTGTCGGCAAAAAATTTGATATTTTAAAGTCGCCATACATGATAACAGAAAAATGGCTCCTTAGCGCCCCCTACATAGGTTAAACGGATCCCTGTCCCGCTACGATTGTCCGACGGCTATGAAAATTGTGTGGCACCTGTAGCACATCCCAATGAACAAAAACCTCTTTGAAGTGTGTACCCTAAAATAGACAGAAAGTGAGGTATGAGTATTTAAATGTCCAATTTTTGCCAATTTTTGCACATTTACAGGGGTCATACTTTTGCCCGCTTCTCCTACACGGTTAACCCGATTGACTTCAAACTTGGGATGTACCATCTCAACACCTGGGACAACATCATTGTGAAAAATGAAAAGTTTTTGATATACTATATGACGGCGGCGGCGCATCAAATTTAGAGTTTAAAAATTCTTACTTCACGAAGCATTGCCGGTTGTACGTTTAATCTAGAGCTACGAAAATTGGTACACATATGTAACAGGCTATGACCTACAAAAAACTCTTTTTGAACCATATGCTAAACCTAACAGGAAGTCCACCATTTTGATTTATTTTGGAACGTGTTGCCATTTTTTTTGGCCATTTCATTGGGGTCTTATTTTAACGAACTCCTCCTACAGTGTTTATCCGATCATCTTCAAACTTGGTGTGATTCATCTTAAGATGTTGAAGATGAAAAGTTATTGAAAGCTTTGTATTTCGTCGCACACTGTTGTCATGGCATGCACTGTTTTTAAAGGAAAAAAAATATCCTTAAAGAAGCATTCCCATTTGTACGAAGCAGCTAGAGCTACGAAAATTTGTAGACATATGTAACAGCCCAAGATGTACAAAAAAGTCTCTTGGTGCCCTGTGCTAAACCCAACAGGAAGTCCCCCAGGGGCCGGGCATCACATTTTGAGCTAAAAAACTCCTCTTTAACAAAGCATACCCGGCTGTATGTTTCACATAGAGTTACCAAAATTTGTAGAGGTATATAACAGCCCTCGAGGTACAAAAAACTCTTTTTGAACCATATGCTAAACCTAACAGGACGTCCGCCATTTTGATTTACTTTGGAATGTGTTGCCATTTTTTTTGGCCATTTCATAGGGGTCATATTTTAACAAACTCCTCCTACAGAGTTTATCCGATCATCTTCAAACTTGGTGTGATTCATCTTAAGATGTTGAAAATGAAAAGTTATTGAAAGTTTTTTATTTCGTCACACGCTGTTGTCGTGGCATGCACTTTTTGCAAAGGAAAAGAAATCTTATTAATGAAGCATTCCCAGTTGTACGAAGCAGCTAGAGCGACGAAAAATTGTAGACATATGTAACAGTCCAGGATGTACAAAAAAGTCTCTTGGTGCCATGTGCTTAACCTAACAGGAAGTCCCCCAGGGGCCGGGCATCACATTTTGAGCTAAAAAACTCCTCTTTAACGAAGCATTCCCGGTTGTACGTTTCACCTAGCGCTATGATAATTTGCAGGCATACATAAGAGCCCATGATGTACAAAAAAGTCTCTTGGAACCATGTGCTAAACCAAACAGGAAGTCTGCCATTTTGATTTATGATGGGATTTGTTGCCATTTTTTGTGGCCTTTTTCAGGGGTCATATTTTAACGAACCCCTCCTACAAAATTTATCCGACTGTCTTCAAACTTGGTGTGTTTCATCTTAAGATGTTTAAGATGCAAAGTAATCGAAAGGTTTTTTATTTTGTAACACGCTGTTGCCATAGCAATGCATTGTTTGTCAAGTGCTGCTTTTTTTTTTTTTATACACATGAAAACTCATGAAACTTTGCAAACACATCAGACTTGTCATGAACATGAATTTTTAGAGATTTATTGTGCAATTTGCAATAAATAGCGCCCTCTAGACATTTTTATGAAGCATTTCCGATTGTATGATTATGCTAGACCTACAAAAAAGTATTATGTAGCCATTTGCCAAACCAAAGAGGAAGTCCGCTATTTGGATTTTATTTTGGGAATTATACATCATTTTTGGCCTTTTTCATTAAACTTTGCACAGACAAGGCATGGAAAAAACTAACATTTTAAATGGTCCTTGTTCCATGTAACAGTTGTCAAGTGCTGCTTTTTTTTTTTTTTATACACATGAAAACTCATGAAACTTTGCAAACACATCAGACTTGTCATGAACATGAATTTTTAGAGATTTATTGTGCAATTTGCAATAAATAGCGCCCTCTAGACATTTTTATGAAGCATTTCCGATTGTATGATTATGCTTGACCTACAAAAAAGTATTATGTAGCCATTTGCCAAACCAAAGAGGAAGTCCGCTATTTTGATTTTATTTTGGGAATTATACATCATTTTTGGCCTTTTTCATTAAACTTTGCACAGACAAGGCATGGAAAAAACTAACATTTTAAATGGTCCTTGTTCCATGTAACAGTACCCCAACGTGCCAGTACCCTGACGTGCAAGTAACCCAACGTTGTGCTCAATAGCGCCCTCTATGCATTTTTATGGAGCATTTCCAATTGTATGATTCAAGCGATACACAACTAAAGTTGACTTGACCAAGATTTATGAAAACTGGGAGGCATACCTATTAGCTTAAGACCTACAAAAGGTATTCTGTAGCCGTATGCTAAACCTAAAAGGAAGTCCACCATTTTGAATTTATTTTGGGAATTGCACACCATATTTTGCGTTTTGATTAAACTTTGCACACACAAGGCTTGTCAAAAACATTTTAGATGGTCCTTGTCCTATTTGACAGTACCCCAACGTGCCAGTACCCCGACGTGCAAGTACCCCAACGTGGCCCGGGTTGCGAGGGCCCTTTATAGCTGCTCGCAGCTCTAGTTAGGGCCCGAGCAGCGACCGCTGCGAGGTCCCTATTGTTTTTGTAAAAATTCTTCTTCTTCTTCTTCTTCTTCTTCTTCTTTATTCTCCGCAAACAATCGCGATTTTGGGTACCTAAATATTCACGAAAACTCACCGAACTTTGCACACTCCTCAGGTCTGGCGAAAAATTTGATATTATGAAGTCGTTATAACAACGCGACTCTATAGCGCCCCCTAGCATAGAAAAATAAAAACCAAGCCCGGCACGTTTGAGCTAGAGCAACGAAAATTGGCAGGCACGTGTAGCACCCCGAGACGCACAAAAAAGTCTATTGGGACCATGTAGCTAAAATGTACAGGAAGTGAGCTATGAATTTTTTAATGTCCAACTTTGGCCTATTTTGGCACATTCACTGTGGTCATGCTTTTTCCCCCTATGCAAACATTTTTCATCCCATTGACTTCAAACTTGGCATTTATCATCTCAAGACCTAAGAGAACAGTTGGGCAAAAAGACTTGCCTTTTCGAAATACTATATGACGGGGGCGGGGCATCAAATATTGCCTTTAAAATTTCATTTTTCCAGAAAGAGCAAATGCTGAATAACTCCCATGTACAAGCTCCAAAAAATCTCAAACTTCTCAGGCAACGTAATAGTCACGGCCTGAAAACATCTATATGACAAAATTCAGTTATACATATAGCGCCACCTAGTGGTTACAATAAATGTCATACTTTACGTTTTTAGCTACTGTGCTGAGCTCGTTGAAGGGATCCAGTTGAAAATTGGTCAGAAAAGCCTTAAGATGTTGATGATGCCCCACACCGAATATTGTAACTTTTCGCCAAAGGGCGTGGCCGGTCCGGTGACGCAAAGTCTGAAGATTTTTCGTGACAATAAAAGTGCATTAACTTGACCGAGATGATCCTATCTTCTCAAAATTTCACACATTTGATGAGAGTCCAGCTCTAAAGACATCTACTAACTTACATTTCATCTAACTGATAGCGCCACCTAGTGGCAATTTCTTTTCTTACGAATTTTCTTCTACGTTTTTCTCCAAACACGTTAACTGGACCTACCTCATATTTGCTCAGATGAGGGTTTCGGCCTTCATGATGTCACAACACGAAGTTTGTGAGTTTTCGCGAATTGCTGTGGGCGTGGCTAAGCGCTGTTCGCCAAGAAAACAACGCCAGTTTTGAGGGTCTAAACATGTACAGAAACTCCTGAAACTTGGCACACACATCTGGCCTGGTAAAATGAGCAATATTTAATTGTTGATTGTGCTATTTTTACAAAAATGACTCAATAGCGCCCCCTCAAAATTTTTTTAACGAAGCAGCCCCGGTTGTACGTTTAAGCAAGAACGACGAATATTTTTAGGTGTATGAGGGAGCCCAAGCCCTACATAAAAGTCTCTTGTACCCATATGCTAAAATGAACAGGAAGTGAGCTACGAATTTTTGAATGTCACATTTTTGACGATTTTTTCACATTCACAGGGGGCAGACTTTTGCCCACTTCTCCTACACGTTTCATCCGACTGAGTTAAGACTTGGCCTGGACCATGTCAAGACCGGAGCCAACGACAGGGGGAAAAATTTTGACTTTTCGAAATACTATATGATGAGGGCGGGGCATCAAAATTTGTGTTTCGCAATGAAAAAGGATATGCTTGATAACTCCCAAATGCTCCATGCTCCAAAAAATCCCAAACTTGACATGTATGTTTATCGTCAAGGCCTGAAGTTATCTCTATGACAACATTCAGTTATATATGCAGCGCCACCTAGCCCTTGAGGCATGAAAAAAAAATACCCCACATACGGTATTTTGTACAAAAAATGTAAACTCATTCTAAGTGTGATAACTAAGTCATTTATGAATATTCTTTTAGTTTCCACCACTCAAAATGTTCACTGGCATCAGACTTATCCAAACATATATATATTTTTATTTATTTTTGATAGCCTCTGTGGACATTAAAAGCAATATCGTGAATGAAGGATATGCTTAATAACTCCACGGTACATGCTCCAAAAAAAATCCCACGCTTGACATGTATGCTTATAATCAAGGCCTGAAGGTATCTCTATGACAACATTCAGTTATAAATACAGCGCCACCGAGCCCTTGAGGCTCATATAAAAAAAATAAATAAATACCCCACATACGGTATTTTGTACAAAAAATGTAAACTCATTCTAAGTGTGATAACTAAGTCATTTATGAATATTCTTTTAGTTTCCACCACTCAAATTGTTCACTGGCTTCACACCGATCCAAACGTATGTACGTTTCCATTTTGTTTTATTCATTTTTGATTGCCCCTTTGGAGAATAAAAGTAACATAGTGCAATGAGTACAACAAGCGATGATGTGTATATACACTTTTACAAAAAATACCAATCAGGGCAACTCATTGCCTAAAAATAAAAAAGGACGCTGATTTTTGCAGGTCTTAACAATCACCAAAACCCGTTGAGCTTGACACACACACTGGCAAAAAAATATTCTACATGTAAACGTTTATTATGCCATTTTCAAAGAAATTTTGCTTCCAAGATGCCAGTACCCCAACGTGCAAGGACCCCAACGTGGCCCGGGCTGCGAGGGCCCTTTATAGCTGCTCGCAGCTCTAGTTAGGGCCCGAGCAGCGACCGCTGCGAGGTCCCTATTGTTTTTCGTTCGAATTATTATTATTATTAGGGCCCGAGCAGCGACCGCTGCGAGGTCCCTCTTGTTTTTGTAAGAATGATTATTAGGGCCCGAGCAGCGACCGCTGCGAGGTCCCTATTGTTTTTGTAAAAATTATTATTATTAGGGCCCGAGCAGCTACCGCTGCGAGGTCCCTATTGTTTTTCGATCGGATTATTATTATTATTATTATTATTATGTGACTGCTGCCCGCAAAGCAGTAGCGAAGCTACTGCTGCGGAGCAGTCACATATTACTATCCAGAAAAAACCCGTTTATTATTCCGTCTTATTCTTCACATTTTTTCAGACAAAATGCGGGTCGTACCGTTGAACGTACCGGCATAAATGAGGTATCAAAAGATGCGTCTCGATCTGACTCGGCGGGGAACCATTTTTTTCGGAATTTCGAGTTACCATGGCGACGCAATTTCCCAAAAACCCCGCCAAAAAGTCCCATAGGAATGAATGGAGAAGGGGGAAAAACATCGACAAATTTAACACCTTTTTTGAAGCCACGCTGCGTGCACATACATTGGCCGACCGAGACGATTTTTAGCTCATTTTGTTGCAATTTTTCCCATCTTTAGCTCTGTGGCGAAATTTTTTTTAAGAAATGTAAGCGCTCCCTCCTGTGCGGGTTCAAAGACAGGGTGTGAAATGAAGAAAAAAAGGCTTTTTACATTAGTGTGTATTGCGTTTGCTAGAGTGGAGCAATCAGCACTAGAGTGGAGAGACAAAAAAATTTCTTTAGAAAAATTTCACTTCAACTCGTCACCGTGGCCACAATATTTGCTCAGTAAACATCAAATTTGGATATTTTGTAGTCACAAGGGTCTTCTTTCTGACAAACCCACTTTTGTGCGGCAAAGGTGTCATTTAGTACCTTTTATTTATACTTGAAGCGAGGGGAAGTCGCACTTTTTCGCCCATTGAGCCCCATGTTATTTTCGCCGCCTTTTTTTGTTATTTTTTTTTAAAAGTCGCACGTTTTCAACCTGCTCTAATTTGGTCATTTTTTATCCGATTTAAAAAATGAGAACATGCTTGCGTTCCCCAAAGCCTTGCCGTTCTAACGGGGCATTTCTGAAATCTGTATCTTAAACCGTTGAGTCGTGAGAGCCTTTTGTTCGAGGTGTGCGCTTTCTCATAGAACTCAATTGAAGCAAAATGTTCGCCCACCTGGTAATTACGAAATGTGTGTGCGTGAATGCGCATATTTGTTAAAGTGACAGTAACCCATTTTCAGTTTATTGATTATGGCTTAACTTCCACATTTCTTGATCAATTAAAACCATTCGAATTTTAAACTCTTCAGATCATTCCCTATTTTCGCTTAATAAAAAAAAATCAAAGCACAATATTATATTTTTGTTTATGAAATGTAATGTAATGAACTGCTATTTAAATGGTGCTTTTTGAGCTATTCTGCCCACTCTCTCACTTCTGCACAGCAACTGCCTCAGCCAATCAAAGCTGCTTGTTGTCATCCACGCCTGGAATTTCCCCACCACCGCCCACACACTGTGGCGGCCATCTTGGCCAGGGATTCTCACACTACTGTCCATACAGAGCGGCGGCCATCTTGGCCAGGGATTCTCACACTGCTGCCGATATAGAGCGGCGGCCATCTTGGCCAATTGCTGAGCTTGGCCAGGGATTCTCACACTACTGCCCATACAGACCGGCGGCCATCTTGGCCAATTGATTAGCTTGTCCAGGGATTCTCACACTACTGTCCATACAGAGTGGCGGCCATCTTGGCCAATTGATTGGCTAGGCCAGGGATTCTCACACTACTGCCCACACAGAGTGGCGGCCATCTTGGCCAATTGTTGAGGTGCACCCAGGATTCTCGGCCTCTGCCCGCATGGAGCGGCGGCCATTTTGGTCAATTGATTAGCTAGGCCAGGGATTCTCACACTACTGCCCACACACAGCGGCGGCCATCTTTGCCAATTGATTAGCTTGGCCAGGGATTCTCACACTACTGTCCATACGGAGCGGCGGCCATCTTGGCCAATTGATTGGCTCGGCCAGGGATTCTCACACTACTGCCCACACACAGAGTGGCGGCCATCTTGTCCAATTGTTGAGGTGCACCTAGGATTCTTGGCCCCTTAGTGGCGGCCATCTTGGCCAATTGAATAGGTATGACAGGGATTGACCTAATTTCAACAGGAAGTGACCCAGACAGACCTAAATTCAACAGGAAGTGACTTAATTTCAGTAGGAAATGACCTAAAAATGACCTGATAGCAACAGGAAGTGACTTAATTTGAACAGGAAGTGACTTAATTTCAACAGGAATTGACCCAGAACTGACCTAAAATAAACAGGAAGTGACCCGATTTCAACAGGAAGTGACCTAATATCAACAGGAAGTGACCCGACTTCAACAGGAAGTGACCTGATTTCAACAGGAAGTGAGCATGCTAGTGCTAAATTAGCATGTTAATGTTAGATTAGGATGCTAATGCTAGGTTAGAATGTTAATGCTAATGCTAAGTTAGCATGCTAATGTTAGCTGAGCATGCTAATGCTAAGTTAGCATGCTAATGCTAGTTTGTCATGCTAATGCTAAGTTAGCATGCTAATGCTAATGCTAAATTAGCATGCTAATGCTAAGTTAGCATGCTAATGCTAAGTTAGCATGCTAATGCTAAGTTAACATGCTAATCTTAGCTTAGCATGCTTATGCTAAGTTAGCATGCTAACGCTAGTGTGTCATGCTAATGCTAAGTTAGCATGCTAATGCTAATATTAAGTTAGCATGCAAATGCTATGTTAGCATGCTAATGCTACGTTAGCATGCTAATGCTAAGTTAGCATGCTAATGCTAAGTTAGCATGATAATGCTAATGTTAGGTTAGCATGATAATGCTAAGTTAGCATGCTGATGCTAAGTTAGCACGCTAATGCTAATGTTAGCTTAGCATGCTAATCCTCATGCAAAGTTAACATGTAGGAAGTGACCCAGAACGGACCAGTGCATTCGGCTTTCCACCTTGCAAGAGTCAGCAGTCACATCCAAAATTTCCGCGGGAATTTTTCTAGTTATTATTATTATTATTCTTCTTCTCCGTAAACGATCACGATTTTGGGTACCTAAACATTTACGAAAACTCACCAAACTTTGCACACTCCTCAGGCCCGGCGAAAAATTTGATATTATGAAGTCGTCATAACAACGCGACTCTATAGCGCCCCCTAGCATAGAAAAATAAAAACCAAGCCCGGCATGTTTGAGCTAGAGCAACGAAAATTGGCAGGCACGTGTAGCACCCCGAGACGCACAAAAAAGTCTATTGGGACCATGTAGCTAAAATGTACAGGAAGTGAGCTATGAATTTTTTAATGTCCAATTTTGGCCTATTTTGGCACATTCACTGTGGTCATGCTTTTTCCCCCTTTGCAAACATTTTTCATCCAATTGACTTCAAACTTGGCATTTATCATCTCAAGACCTGAGAGAACAACTGGGGAAAAAATCTTGCCTTTTCGAAATACTATATGACGGGGGCGGGGCATCAAATATTGCCTTTAAAATTTCATTTGTCCAGAAAGAGCAAATGCTTAATAACTCCCATGTTCAAGCTCCAAAAAATCTCAAACTTATCAGGCAACCTAATAGTCACGGCCTGAAAACATCTATATGATAAAATTCAGTTATCCATGTAGCGCCACCTAGTGGTAACAATAATTGTCATACTTTACGTTTTTAGCTACTGTGCTGAGCTCGTTGAAGGGATCCAGTTGAAAATTGGTCAGAAAAGCCTTAAGATGTTGATCATGCCCCACACCGAATATTGTAACTTTCGCCAAAGGGCGTGGCCGCTACGGTGCCGCAAAGTCTGAAGATTTCTCGTGACAACAAAAGCTGCATTAACTTGACCGAGATGATGCTATCTTCTCAAAATTTTACACAATTGATGAGAGTCCAGCCCTAAAGACATCTACAAACTTATATTTCATCTTACTGATAGCGCCACCTACTGGCAATTTTTTTTCTTACGATTTTTCTTCAATGTTTTTCTCCAACCATGTTAACTGGACCTACCTCATATTTGCTCAGATGAGGGTGTCGGCCTTCATGCTGTCACAACACGAAGTTTGTGAGTTTTCGCGAGTCGCTGTGGGCGTGGCTAAGCGCTGTTCGCCAAGAAAACAACGCCAATTTTGAGGGCCTAAACTGGCACAGAAACACACGAAACTTGGCACACACAGCTGGCCTGGCAAAATGAGCAATTTTTTATCGGCGATTGTGCTATTTTTACAAAAATGACTCAATAGCGCCCCCTAGAAATCTTTAACGAAACAGCCCCAGTTGTACGTTTAAGCAAGAACGACGAATATTTTTAGGTGTATGAGGGAGCCCAAGACCTACAAAAAAGTCTCTTGTACCCATATGCTAAAATGAACAGGAAGTGAGCTACGAATTTTTGAATGTCCCATTTTTGACGATTTTTGCACATTCACAGGGGGCAGACTTTTGCCCACTTCTCCTACACGTTTCATCCGACTGAGTTAAGACTTGGCCTGGACCATGTCAAGACCTGAGCCAACGACAGGGGGAAAAATTTTGACTTTTCAAAATACTATATGATGAGGGCGGGGCATCAAAATTTGTGTTTCGCAATGAAAAAGGATATGCTTGATAACTCCCCGGTACATGCTCCAAAAAATCCCAAACTTGACATGTATGTTTATCGTCAAGGCCTGAAGTTATCTCTATGACAACATTCAGTTATATATGCAGCGCCACCTAGCCCTTGAGGCATAAAAAAAAAATACCCCACATACGGTATTTTGTACAAAAAATGTAAACTCATTCTAAGTGTGATAACTAAGTCATTTATGAATATTCTTTTAGTTTCCACCACTCAAAATGTTCACTGGCATCAGACTTATCCAAACATATATATATTTTTATTTATTTTTGATAGCCTTTATGGACATTAAAAGCAATATCGTGAATGAAGGATATGCTTAATAACTCCACGGTACATGCTCCAAAAAAAATCCCACACTTGACATGTATGCTTATAATCAAGGCCTGAAGGTATCTCTATGACAACATTCAGTTATAAATACAGCGCCACCTAGCCCTTGAGGCATTTATATATATATATAAAAAAAAAACCACATACAGTGTTTTGTACAAAAAATGTACACTCATTCTAAGTGTGATAACTAAGTCATTTATGAATATTCTTTTAGTTTCCACCACTCAAATTGTTCACTGGCTTCACACCGATCCAAACGTATGTACGTTTCCATTTTGTTTTATTCATTTTTGATTGCCCCTTTGGACAATAAAAGTAACATTGTGCAATGAGTACAACGAGCGATGATGTGTATATACACTTTTACAAAAAATACCAATCAGGGCAACTCATTGCCTAAAAATAAAAAAGGACGCTGATTTTTGCAGGTCTTAACAACCACCAAAACCCGTTGAGCTTGACACACACTTGCAAAAAAAAATATTCTACATGTTAACGTTTATTATGCCATTTTCAAAGAAATTTTGCTTCCAATATGCCAGTACCCCAACGTGTAAGGACCCCAACGTGGCCCGGGCTGCGAGGGCCATTTATAGCTGCTCGCAGCTCTAGTTATTATTATTATTCTTCTTCTTCTTCTTCTTCTTCTTCTTTATTCTCCGCAAACAATCGCGATTTTGGGTACCTAAATATTCACGAAAACTCACCGAACTTTGCACACTCCTCAGGTCCGGCGAAAAATTTGATATTATGAAGTCGTTATTAACAACGCGACTCTATAGCGCCCCCTAGCGTAGAAAAATAAAAACCAAGCCCGGCACGTTTGAGCTAGAGCAACAAAAATTGGCAGGCACGTGTAGCACCCCGAGACGCACAAAAAAAGTCTATTGGGACCATGTAGCTAAAATGTACAGGAAGTGAGCTATGAATTTTTTAATGTCCAATTTTGGCCTATTTTGGCACATTCACTGTGGTCATGCTTTTTCCCCCTTTGCAAACATTTTTCATCCAATTGACTTCAAACTTGGCATTTATCATCTCAAGACCTGAGAGAAAAACTGGGCAAAACATCTTGCCTTTTTGAAATACTATATGACGGGGGCGGGGCATCAAATATTGCCTTTAAAATTTCATTTGTCCAGAAAGAGCAAATGCTTAATAACTCCCATGTTCAAGCTCCAAAAAATCTCAAACTTCTCAGGCAACGTAATAGTCACGGCCTGAAAACATCTATATGATAAAATTCAGTTATACATATAGCGCCACCTAGTGGTTACAATAAATGTCATACTTTACGTTTTTAGCTACTGTGCTGAGCTCGTTGAAGGGATCCAGTTGAAAATTGGTCAGAAAAGCCTTAAGATGTTGATGATGCCCCACACCGAATATTGTAACTTTTCGCCAAAGGGCGTGGCCGCTACGGTGACGCAAAGTCTGAAGATTTTTCGTGACAATAAAAGCTGCATTAACTTGACCGAGATGATCCTATCTTCTCAAAATTTCACACATTTGATGAGAGTCCAGCTCTAAAGACATCTACTAACTTACATTTCATCTAACTGATAGCGCCACCTAGTGGCAATTTTTTTTCTTACGAATTTTCTTCTACGTTTTTCTCCAAACACGTTAACTGGACCTCCCTCATATTTGCTCAGATGAGGGTTTCGGCCTTCATGATGTCACAACACGAAGTTTGTGAGTTTTCGCGAATTGCTGTGGGCGTGGCTAAGCGCTGTTCGCCAAGAAAACAACGCCAGTTTTGAGGGTCTAAACATGCACAGAAACTCCTGAAACTTGGCACACACATCTGGCCTCGTAAAATGAGCAATATTTTATTGTTGATTGTGCTATTTTTACAAAAATGACTCAATAGCGCCCCCTCGAAATTTTTAACGAAGCAGCCCCGGTTGTACGTTTAAGCAAGAACGACGAATATTTTCAGGGGTATGAGGGAGCCCAAGACCTACAAAAAAGTCTCTTGTACCCATATGCTAAAATGAACAGGAAGTGAGCTACGAATTTTTGAATGTCCCATTTTTGACGATTTTTGCACATTCACAGGGGGCAGACTTTTGCCCACCTCTCCTACACGTTTCATCCGACTGAGTTAAGACTTGGCCTGGACCATGTCAAGACCTGAGCCAACGACAGAGGGAAAATTTTTGACTTTTCGAAATACTATGTGATGAGGGCGGGGCATCAAAATTTGTGTTTCGCAATGAAAAAGGATATGCTTGATAACTCCCCGGTACATGCTCCAAAAAATCCCAAACTTGACATGTATGTTTATCGTCAAGGCCTGAAGTTATCTCTATGAGAACATTCAGTTATATATGCAGCGCCACCTAGCCCTTGAGGCATGAAAAAAAAATACCCCACATACGGTATTTTGTACAAAAAATGTAAACTCATTCTAAGTGTGATAACGAAGTCATTTATGAATATTCTTTTAGTTTCCACCACTCAAAATGTTCACTGGCATCAGACTTATCCAAACATATATATATTTTTATTTATTTTTGATAGCCTCTATGGACATTAAAAGCAATATCGTGAATGAAGCATATGCTTAATAACTCCACGGTACATGCTCCAAAAAAAATCCCACACTTGACATGTATGCTTATAATCAAGGCCTGAAGGTATCTCTATGACAACATTCAGTTATAAATACAGCGCCACCTAGCCGTTGAGGCTTATATATAAAAAAAACAAAAAAACACATACGGTATTTTGTACAAAAAATGTAAACTCATTCTAAGTGTGATAACTAAGTCATTTATGAATATTCTTTTAGTTTCCACCACTCAAATTGTTCACTGGCTTCACACCGATCCAAACGTATGTACGTTTCCATTTTGTTTTATTCATTTTTGATTGCCCCTTTGGACAATAAAAGTAACATTGTGCAATGAGTACAACGAGCGATGATGTATATATACACTTTTACAAAAAATACCAATCAGGGCAACTCATTGCCTAAAAATAAATAAGGACGCAGATTTTTGCAGGTCTTAACAATCACCAAAACCCGTTGAGCTTGACAGACACTGGCAAAAAAAATATTCTACATGTAAACGTTTATTATGCCATTTTCAAAGAAATTTTGCTTCCAATATGCCAGTACCCCAACGTGCCAGTACCCTAACGTGCAAGTACCCCAACGTGCAAGGACCCCAACGTGGCCCGGGCTGCGAGGGCCCTTTATAGCTGCTCGCAGCTCTAGTTATTCTTCTTCTTCTTTATTCTCCGCAAACGATCGCATTTTTGAGGGCCTAAACATTTACGAAAACTCACCAAACTTTGCAGTCTCTTCGGGCCCGGCGAAAAATTTGATATTATGTAGTTGTCATAACAACGCGACTCTATAGCGCCACCTAGCGTAGAAAAATAAAAACCAATCTCGGCCCGTTTGAGCTAGAGCTACGAAAATTGGCAGGCACGTGTAGCACTCCGAGACGCACAAAAAAGTCAGTGGAAGCCATTTCCTAAAATGTACAGGAAGTGAGCTATGAATTTTTTAATGTCCAATTTTGGCCTATTTTGGCACATTCACTGTGGTCATACTTTTTCCCCCTATGCAAACATTTTTCATCCCATTGACTTTAAACTTGGCATTTATCATCTCAAGACCTAAGAGTACAACTAGGCAAAAAATCTTGCCTTTTCGAAATACTATATGACGGGGGCGGGGCATCAAATATTGCCTTTAAAATTTCATTTGTCCAGAAAGAGCAAATGCTGAATAACTCCCATGTACAAGCTCCAAAAAATCTCAAACTTCTCAGGCAACGTAATAGTCACGGCCTGAAAACACCTATATGAAAAAATTCAGTTATACATATAGCGCCACCTAGTGGTTACAATAAATGTCATACTTTATGTTTTTAGCTACTGTGCTGAGCTCGTTGAAGGGATCCAGTTGAAAATTGGTCAGAAAAGCCTTAAGATGTTGATGATGCCCCACACCGAATATTGTAACTTTTCGCCAAAGGGAGTGGCCGCTACGGTGACGCAAATTCTGAAGATTTTTCGTGACAATAAAAGCTGCATGAACTTGACCGAGATGATCCTATCTTCTCAAAATTTCACACATTTGATGAGAGTCCAGCCCTAAAGACATCTACGAACTTATATTTCATCTAACTGATAGCGCCACCTAGTGGCAATTTATTTTCTTACGAATTTTCTTGTACATTTTTCTCCAAACACGTTAACTGGACCAACCTCATATTTGCTCAGATGGGGGTTTCGGCCTTCATGATGTCACAACACGAAGTTTGTGAGTTTTCGCGAATCGCTGTGGGCGTGGCTAAGCACTGTTCGCCAAGAAAACAACGCTAGTTTTGATGGTCTAAACATGCGCAGAAACTCATGAAACTTGGCACACACATCTGGCCTGGCAAAATGAGCAATATTTTATCATGTATTGTCCTATTTTTACAAAAATGACTCAATAGCGCCCCCTAGAAATCTTTAACGAAGCAGCCCCGATTGTATGTTTAAGCAAGATCTACGAAAATTTTTAGGTGTATGAGGGAGCCAAAGACCTACAAAAAAGTCTCTTGGACCCATGTGCTAAAATGAACAGGAAGTGAGCTACGAATTTTTGAATGTCCCATTTTTGACGATTTTTGCACATTTTCAGGGGGCATACTTTTGCCCACTTCTCCTACACGTTTCATCCGACTGAGTTAAGACTTGACCTGGACCATGTCAAGACCTGAGCCAACAACAGACGGAAAAATCTTGACTTTTGGAAATACTATATGATGAGGGCGGGGCATCAAAATTTGTGTTTCGCACTGAAAAAGGATATGCTTAATAACTTCCCGATACATGCTCCAAAAAATCCCAAACTTGACATGTATGTTTATCGTCAAGGCCTGAAGGTATCTCTATGACAACATTCAGTTATATATGCAGCGCCACCTAGCCCTTGAGGCATGAAAAAAAAATACCCCACTTACGGTATTTTGTACAAAAAATGTAAACTCATTCTAAGTGTGATAACTCAGTCATTTAGGAATATTCTTTTACTTTCCACCACTCAAAATATTCACTGGCATCAGACCTAACCAAACATACATATTTTTGTTATTTAGTTTTATGTATTTTTGATAGCCTCTATGGACATTAAAAGCAATATCGTGAATGAAGGCTATGCTTAATAACTCCCAGGTACATGCTCCAAAAAATCCCATATTTGAAATGTATATTTATAGTCAAGGCCTGAAGGTATCTCTATGACAAAATTCAGTTATAAATACAGCGCCACCTAGTCCTTGAGGCTTAAAAAAAAAATGCCTCACTTACGGTATTTTTGCAAAAATTGTAGACTCATTGTAAGTGTGATAACTAAGTCATTTATGAATATTCTTTTACTTTCCACCACTCAATATGTTCACTGGCATCAGACCGATCCAAACATACGTATTTTTGATTTAGTTTTATTTATTTTTTTGATCGCCTCTATGGACAATAAAAGCAACATTGAGTACGAGCGATGATGTGTGTATATATACTTTTACGAAAAATACCAATCAGGGCAACTCATTGCCTAAAAATAAAAAAAAGACGCTGATTTTTGCAGATCTTAACAATCACCAAAACCCATTGAGCTTGACACACTCATCACACCTGGCAAAAAAAAAAAAATAATCCACATGTTTATCATGCCATTTTCAAAGAAATTCTGCTTCCAATGTGCCAGTACCCCAATGTGCAAGTTCCCCAACGTACAAGTACCCCAACGTGGCCCGGGCTGCGAGGGCCCTTTATAGCTGCTCGCAGCTCTAGTTAGGGCCCGAGCAGCGACCGCTGCGAGGTCCCTATTGTTTTTGTAAAAATTATTATTATTAGGGCCCGAGCAGCGACCGCTGCGAGGTCCCTATTGTTTTTGTAAAAATTATTATTATTATTATTATTATTATTAGGGCCCGAGCAGCGACCGCTGCGAGGTCCCTATTGTTTTTGTAAAAATTATTATTATTATTAGGGCCCGAGCAGCGACCGCTGCGAGGTCCCTATTGTTTTTGTAAAAATTATTATTAGGGCCCGAGCAGCTACCGCTGCGAGGTCCCTATTGTTTTTCGATCGGATTATTATTATTATTATTATTATTATTATTATTATTATTATTATTATTCTCCGTAAACGATCACGATTTTGGGTACCTAAACATTTACGAAAACTCACCAAACTTTGCACACTCCTCAGGCCCGGCGAAAAATTTGATATTATGAAGTCGTCATAACAACGCGACTCTATAGCGCCCCCTAGCATAGAAAAATAAAAACCAAGCCCGGCATGTTTGAGCTAGAGCAACGAAAATTGGCAGGCACGTGTAGCACCCCGAGACGCACAAAAAAGTCTATTGGGACCATGTAGCTAAAATGTACAGGAAGTGAGCTATGAATTTTTTAATGTCCAATTTTGGCCTATTTTGGCACATTCACTGTGGTCATGCTTTTGACCCCTTTGCAAACATTTTTCATCCAATTGACTTCAAACTTGGCATTTATCATCTCAAGACCTGAGAGAACAACTGGGGAAAAAATCTTGCCTTTTCGAAATACTATATGACGGGGGCGGGGCATCAAATATTGCCTTTAAAATTTCATTTGTCCAGAAAGAGCAAATGCTTAATAACTCCCATGTTCAAGCTCCAAAAAATCTCAAACTTATCAGGCAACTTAATAGTCACGGCCTGAAAACATCTATATGATAAAATTCAGTTATCCATGTAGCGCCACCTAGTGGTAACAATAATTGTCATACTTTACGTTTTTAGCTACTGTGCTGAGCTAGTTGAAGGGATCCAGTTGAAAATTGGTCAGAAAAGCCTTAAGATGTTGATCATGCCCCACACCGAATATTGTAACTTTTCGCCAAAGGGCGTGGCCGCTACGGTGCCGCAAAGTCTGAAGATTTCTCGTGACAACAAAAGCTGCATTAACTTGACCGAGATGATGCTATCTTCTCAAAATTTTACACAATTGATGAGAGTCCAGCCCTAAAGACATCTACAAACTTATATTTCATCTTACTGATAGCGCCACCTACTGGCAATTTTTTTTCTTACGATTTTTCTTCAATGTTTTTCTCCAACCATGTTAACTGGACCTAGCTCATATTTGCTCAGATGAGGGTGTCGGCCTTCATGCTGTCACAACATGAAGTTTGTGAGTTTTCGCGAATCGCTGTGGGCGTGGCTAAGCGCTGTTCGCCAAGAAAACAACGCCAATTTTGAGGGCCTAAACTGCCACAGAAACACACGAAACTTGGCACACACAGCTGGCCTGGCAAAATGAGCAATTTTTTATCGTCGATTGTGCTATTTTTACAAAAATGACTCAATAGCGCCCCCTAGAAATCTTTAACGAAACAGCCCCAGTTGTACGTTTAAGCAAGAGCTACAACATTTTTTAGGTGTATGAGGAAGCCCAAGACCTACAAAAAAGTCACTTGGACCCATATGCTAAAATGAACAGGAAGTGAGCTACGAATTTTTGAATGTCCCATTTTTGACGATTTTTGCACATTTACAGGGGGCATACTTTTGCCCACTTCTCCTACACGTTTCATCCGACTGACTTCAGACTTGACCTGGACCATGTCAAGACCTGAGCCAACGACAGGGGGAAAAATCTTGACTTTTCGAAATACTATATGATGAAGGCGGGGCATCAAAATTTGTGTTTCGCACTGAAAAAGGATATGCTTAATAACTCCCCGGTACATGCTCCAAAAAATCCCAAACTTGACATGTATGTTTATCATCAAGGCCTGAAAGTATCTCTATGACAACATTCAGTTATATATGCAGCGCCACCTAGCCCTTGAGGCATAAAAAAAAAATACCCCACATACGGTATTTTGTACAAAAAATGTAAACTCATTCTAAGTGTGATAACTAAGTCATTTATGAATATTCTTTTAGTTTCCACCACTCAAAATGTTCACTGGCATCAGACTTATCCAAACATATATATATTTTTATTTATTTTTGATAGCCTCTGTGGACATTAAAAGCAATATCGTGAATGAAGGATATGCTTAATAACTCCCTGGTGCATGCTTCAAAAAATCCCAAACTTGACATGTATATTTATAGTCAAGGCGTGAAGGTATCTCTATGACAAAATTCAGTTATAAATACAGCGCCACCTAGCCCTTGAGGCATATATATATATATATATATATATAAAAATAATAATACCCCACATACGGTATTTTGTACAAAAAATGTACACTCATTCTAAGTGTGACAAATGTTGAGGGTTTCGGCCTTCATGATGTCACAACACGAAGTTTGTGAGTTTTCGCGAATTGCTGTGGGCGTGGCTAAGCGCTGTTCGCCAAGAAAACAACGCCAGTTTTGAGGGTCTAAACATGCACAGAAACTCATGAAACTTGGCACACACATCTGGCCTGGTAAAATGAGCAATATTTTATTGTTGATTGTGCTATTTTTACAAAAATGACTCAATAGCGCCCCCTAGAAATTTTTAACGAAGCAGCCCCGGTTGTACGTTTAAGCAAGAACGACGAATATTTTTAGGTGTATGAGGGAGCCCAAGACCTACAAAAAAGTCTCTTGGGCCTACATGCTAAAATGAACAGGAAGTGAGCTACGAATTTTTGAATGTCCCATTTTTGACGATATTTGCACATTTACAGGGGGCATACTTTTGCCCACTTCTCCTACACGTTTCATCCGACTGACTTCAGACTTGACCTGGACCATGTCAAAACCTGAGCCAACGACAGGGGGGAAAATCTTGACTTCTCGAAATACTATATGATGAAGGCGGGGCATCAAACTTTGTGTTTCGAACTGAAAAAGGATATGCTTAATAACTTCCCAGTACATCCTCCAAAAATTCCCAAACTTGACATGTATGCTCATAGTCAAGGCCTGAAGGTATCTCTATGACAACATTCAGTTATATATGCAGCGCCACCTAGCCCTTGAGGCAAAACAAAAAAATACCCCACATACGGTATTTTGTACAAAAAATGTAAACTCATTCTAAGTGTGATAACTAAGTCATTTATGAATATTCTTTTACTTTCCACCACTCAAAATTTTCACTAGCATCAGACCTATCCAAACATACGTATTTTTTATTTAGTTTTATTTATTTTTGATAGCCTCTATTGACGTTAAAAGCAGTAACGTGAATGAAGGATATGCTGAATAACTCCCCGGTACATGCTCCAAAAAATCCCACACTTAACATGTATATTTATAGTCAAGGCCTGAAGGTATCTCTATGACAAAATTCAGTGATAAATACTGCGCCACCTAGTCCTTGAGGCATTAAAAAAAAAAAAAAAAAAAAAAAAAAAAAAAAACGGTATTTTGAACAAAATTTGTGAACTCGTAAGTGTTATAACTAAGTCATTTATGAATATTCTTTTACTTTCCACTACTCAAGATGTTCACTGGTATCAGACCGATCCAAACAACAGTAGTTTTTTTATTCAGTTTCATTTTTTTTTATCGCCTCTATGGACAATAAAAGCAACATTGTGCAATGAGTACAAGCGATGATGGGTATACATACTTTTGCAAAAAAAAAAACAGTCAGGTCAACTCATTCCCTAAAAATAAAAAATGAAGCTGATTTTTGCACATCTTGACAATCACCAAAACACATTGAGCTTGTCACACACATCACACCTGGCAAAAAAAAAATCACATGTAAAGGTTTGTCATGCCATGTTCAAAGAAATTTTGCTCATAATGTGCCAGTACCCCAACGTGCGAGTACCCCAACGTGCAAGTTCCCCAACGTGCAAGTACCCCAACGTGGCCCGGGCTGCGAGGGCCCTTTATAGCTGCTCGCAGCTCTAGTTATTATTATTCTTCTTCTTCTTCTTCTTTATTCTCCGCAAACGATCGCGATTTTGGGTACCTAAACATTCACGAAAACTCACCGAACTTTGCACACTCCTCAGGCCCGGCGAAAAATTTGATATTATTAAGTCGTCATAACAATGCGACTCGATAGCGCCCCCTAGCGTAGAAAAATAAAAACCAAGCCCGGCACGTTTGAGCTAGAGCAACGAAAATTGGCAGGCACGTGTAGCACCCCGAGATGCACAAAAAAGTCTATTGGGACCATGTAGCTAAAATGTACAGGAAGTGAGCTATGAATTTTTTTATGTCCAATTTTGGCCTATTTTGGCACATTCACTGTGGTCATGCTTTTTCCCCCTTTGCAAACATTTTTCATCCAATTGACTTCAAACTTGGCATTTATCATCTCAAGACCTGAGAGAAAAACTGGGCAAAACATCTTGCCTTTTTGAAATACTATATGACGGGGGCGGGGCATCAAATATTGCCTTTAAAATTTCATTTGTCCAGAAAGAGCAAATGCTTAATAACTCCCATGTTCAAGCTCCAAAAAATCTCAAACTTCTCAGGCAACGTAATAGTCACGGCCTGAAAACATCTATATGATAAAATTCAGTTATACATATAGCGCCACCTAGTGGTTACAATAAATGTCATACGTTACGTTTTTAGCTACTGTGCTGAGCTTGTTGAAGGGATCCATTTGAAAATTGGTCAGAAAAGGCTTAAGATGTTGATCATGCCCCACATCGAATATTGTAACTTTTCGCCAAAGGGCGTGGCCGCTACGGTGACGCAAAGTCTGAAGATTTTTCGTGAAAATAAAAGCTGCATTAACTTGACTGAGATGATCCTATCTTCTCAAAATTTCACACATTTGATGAGAGTCCAGCACTAAAGACATCTACTGACTTATATTTCATCTAACTGATAGCGCCACCTAGTGGCAATTTTTTTTATTCCGAATTTTCTTCTACGTTTTTCTCCAAACAAGTTAACTGGACCTACCTCATATTTGCTCAGATGAGGGTTTCGGCCTTCATGATGTCACAACACGAAGTTTGTGAGTTTTCGCGAATTGCTGTGGGTGTGGCTAAGCGCTGTTCGCCAAGAAAACAACGCCAGTTTTGAGGGTCTAAACATGCACATAAACTCATGAAACTTGGCACACACATCTGGCCTGGTAAAATGAGCAATATTTTATTGTTGATTGTGCTATTTTTACAAAAATGACTCAATAGCGCCCTCTAGAAGTTTTTAACGAAGCAGCCCCGGTTGTACGTTTAAGCAAGAACGACGAATATTTTTAGGTGTATGAGGGAGCCCAAGACCTACAAAAAAAGTCTCTTGGACCCATATGCTAAAATGAACAGGAAGTGAGCTACGAATTTTTGAATGTCCCATTTTTGCACATTCACAGGGCGCAGACTTTTGCCCACTTCTCCTACACGTTTCATTTGACTGAGTTAAGACTTGACCTGGACCATGTCAAGACCTGAGCCAACGACAGGGGGAAAAATCTTGACCTTTCGAAATACTATATGATGAAGGCGGGGCATCAAAATTTGTGTTTCGCACTGAAAAAGGATATGCTTAATAACTCCCCGGTACATGCTCCAAAAAATCCCAAACTTGACATGTATGTTTATCGTCAAGGCCTGAAGCTATCTCTATGACAACATTCAGTTATATATGCAGCGCCACCTAGCCCTTGAGGCATAAAAAAAAAATACCCCACATACGGTATTTTGTACAAAAAATGTAAACTCATTCTAAGTGTGATAACTAAGTCATTTATGAATATTCTTTTAGTTTCCACCACTCAAAATGTTCACTGGCATCAGACTTATCCAAACATATATATATTTTTATTTATTTTTGATAGCCTCTGTGGACATTAAAAGCAATATCGTGAATGAAGGATATGCTTAATAACTCCACGGTACATGCTCCAAAAAAAATCCCACACTTTACATGTATGCTTATAATCAAGGCCTGAAGGTATCTCGAAGACAACATTCAGTTATAAATACAGCGCCACCTAGCCCTTGAGGCTTATATATAAAAAAAAAACCCACATACGGTATTTTGTACAAAAAAATGTAAACTCATTCTAAGTGTGATGACTAAGTCATTTCTGAATATTCTTTTAGTTTCCACCACTCAAATTGTTCACTGGCTTCACACCGATCCAAACGTATGTACGTTTCCATTTTGTTTTATTCATTTTTGATTGCCCCTTTGGACAATAAAAGTAACATTGTGCAATGAGTACAACGAGCGATGATGTATATATACACTTTTACAAAAAATACCAATCAGGGCAACTCATTGCCTAAAAATAAAAAAGGACGCTGATTTTTGCAGGTCTTAACAATCACCAAAACCCATTGAGCTTGACACACACTGGCAAAAAAAATATTCTACATGTAAACGTTTATTATGCCATTTTCAAAGAAATTTTGCTTCCAATATGCCAGTACCCCAACGTGCCAGTACCCTAACGTGCAAGTACCCCAACGTGCAAGGACTCCAACGTGGCCCGGGCTGCGAGGGCCCTTTATAGCTGCTCGCAGCTCTAGTTATTATTATTCTTCTTTATTCTCCGCAAACAATCGCGATTTTGGGTACCTAAATATTCACGAAAACTCACCGAACTTTGCACACTCCTCAGGTCCGGCGAAAAATTTGATATTATGAAGTCGTTATAACAACGCGACTCTATAGCGCCCCCTAGCGTAGAAAAATAATAACCAAGCCCGGCACGTTTGAGCTAGAGCAACGAAAATTGGCAGGCACGTGTAACACCCCGAGACGCACAAAAAAGTCTATTGGGACCATGTAGCTAAAATGTACAGGAAGTGAGCTATGAATTTTTTAATGTCCAATTTTGGCCTATTTTGGCACATTCACTGTGGTCATGCTTTTTCCCCCTTTACAAACATTTTTCATCCAATTGACTTCAAACTTGGCATTTATCATCTCAAGACCTGAGAGAACAGCTGGGCAAAACATCTTGCCTTTTCGAAATACTATATGACGGGGGCGGAGCATCAAATATTGCCTTTAAAATTTCATTTGTCCAGAAAGAGCAAATGCTTAATAACTCCCATGTTCAAGCTCCAAAAAATCTCAAACTTCTCAGGCAATGTAATAGTCACGGTCTGAAAACATCTATATGATAAAATTCAGTTATACATGTAGCGCCACCTAGTGGTTACAATAAATGTCATACTTTACGTTTTTAGCTACTGTGCTGAGCTTGTTGAAGGGATCCATTTGAAAATTGGTCAGAAAAGCCTTAAGATGTTGATCATGCCCCACACCGAATATTGTTACTTTTCGCCAAAGGGCGTGGCCGCTACGGTGATGCAAAGTCTGAAGATTTTTCGTGAAAATAAAAGCTGCATTAACTTGACCGAGATGATCCTATCTTCTCAAAATTTCACACATTTGATGAGAGTCCAGCCCTAAAGACGTCTACTGACTTATATTTCATCTAACTGATAGCGCCACCTAGTGGCAATTTTTTTTCTTACGAATTTTCTTCTACGTTTTTCTCCAAACACGTTAACTGGACCTACCTCATATTTGCTCAGATGAGGGTTTCGGCCTTCATGATGTCACAACACGAAGTTTGTGAGTTTTCGCGAATTGCTGTGGGTGTGGCTAAGCGCTGTTTGCCAAGAAAACAACGCCAATTTTGAGAGCCTAAACTGGCACAGAAACACATGAAACTTGGCACACACATCTGGCCTGGCAAAATGAGCAATATTTTATCGTGGATTGTGCTATTTTTACAAAAATGACTCAATAGCGCCCCCTAGAATTTTTTAACGAAGCAGCCCCGCTTGTACGTTGAAGCAAGATCTTTGGAAATTTTTAGGTGTATGAGGGAGACCAAGACATACAAAAAAGTCTCTTGGACCCATGTGCTAAAATGAACAGGAAGTGAGCTACGAATTTTTGAATGTCCCATTTTTTACGATTTTAGCACATTTACAGGGGGCATAATTTTGCCCACTTCTCCTACACGTTTCATCCGACTGACTTCAGACTTGACCTGGGCCATGTCAAGACCTGAGCCAGCGACAGTGGGGAAAATCTTGACTTTTCGAAATGCTATATGATGAGGGCGTGGCATCAAAATTTGTGTTTCGCAATGAAAAAGGATATGCTTGATAACTCCCCGGTACATGCTCCAAAAAATCCCAAACTTGACATGTATGTTTATCGTCAAGGCCTGAAGTTATCTCTATGACAACATTCAGTTATATATGCAGCGCCACCGAGCCCTTGAGGCATAAAAAAAAAATACCACACATACGGTATTTTGTACAAAAAATGTAAACTCATTCTAAGTGTGATAACTAAGTCATTTATGAATATTCTTTTAGTTTCCACCACTCAAAATGTTCACTGGCATCAGACTTATCCAAACATATATATATTTTTATTTATTTTTGATAGCCTCTGTGGACATTAAAAGCAATATCGTGAATGAAGGATATGCTTAATAACTCCACGGTACATGCTCAAAAAAAAATCGCACACTTGACATGTATGCTTATAATCAAGGCCTGAAGGTATCTCGATGACAACATTCAGTTATAAATACAGCGCCACCTAGCCCTTGAGGCTTATATAAAAAAATAAAAAAAATACCCCACATACGGTATTTTGTACAAAAAATGTACACTCATTCTAAGTGTGATAACTAAGTCATTTATGAATATTCTTTTAGTTTCCACCACTCAAATTGTTCACTGGCTTCACACCGATCCAAACGTATGTACGTTTCCATTTTGTTTTAGTCATTTTTGATTGCTCCTTTGGACAATAAAAGTAACATTGTGCAATGAGTACAACGAGCGATGATGTGTATATACACTTTTACAAAAAATACCAATCAGGGCAACTCATTGCCTAAAAATAAAAAAGTACGCTGATTTTTGCAGGTCTTAACAATCACCAAAACCCGTTGAGCTTGACACACACTGGCAAAAAAATATTCTACATGTAAACGTTTATTATGCCATTTTCAAAGAAATTTTGCTTCCAATATGCCAGTACCCCAACGTGCAAGTACCCCAACGTGCAAGGACCCCAACGTGGCCCGGGCTGCGAGGGCCCTTTATAGCTGCTCGCAGCTCTAGTTATTTTCTTCTTCTTCTTCTTTATTCTCCGCAAACAATCGCGATTTTGGGTACCTAAATATTCACGAAAACTCACCGAACTTTGCACACTCCTCAGGTCCGGCGAAAAATTTGATATTATGAAGTCGTTATAACAATGCGACTCGATAGCGCCCCCTAGCGTAGAAAAATAAAAATCAAGCCCGGCACGTTTGAGCTAGAGCAACAAAAATTGGCAGGCACGTGTAGTACCCCGAGACGCACAAAAAAGTCTCTTGGGACCATGTAGCTAAAATGTACAGGAAGTGAGCTATGAATTTTTTTATGTCCAATTTTGGCCTATTTTGGCACATTCACTGTGGTCATGCTTTTTCCCCCTTTGCAAACAGTTTTCATCCAATTGACTTCAAACTTGGCATTTATCATCTCAAGACCTGAGAGAACAACTGGGCAAAACATCTTGCCTTTTTGAAATACTATATGACGGGGGCGGGGCATCAAATATTGCCTTTACAATTTCATTTGTCGAGAAAGAGCAAATGCTTAATAACTCCCATGTTCAAGCTCCAAAAAATCTCAAACTTCTCAGGCAACGTAATAGTCACGGCCTGAAAACATCTATATGATAAAATTCAGTTATACATATAGCGCCACCTAGTGGTTACAATAAATGTCATACTTTACGTTTTTAGCTACTGTGCTGAGCTTGTTGAAGGGATCCATTTGAAAATTGGTCAGAAAAGCCTTAAGATGTTGATCATGCCCCACACCGAATATTGTAACTTTTCGCCAAAGGGCGTGGCCGCTACGGTGACGCAAAGTCTGAAGATTTTTCGTGAAAATAAAAGCTGCATTAACTTGACCGAGATGATCCTATCTTCTCAAAATTTCACACATTTGATGAGAGTCCAGCCCTAAAGACATCTACTGACTTATATTTCATCTAACTGATAGCGCCACCTAGTGGCAATTTTTTTTCTTACGAATTTTCTTCTACGTTTTTCTCCAAACACGTTAACTGGACCTACCTCATATTTGCTCAGATGAGGGTTTCGGCCTTCATGATGTCACAACACGAAGTTTGTGAGTTTTCGCGAATTGCTGTGGGTGTGGCTAAGCGCTGTTCGCCAAGAAAACAACGCCAGTTTTGAGGGTCTAAACATGCACAGAAACTCATGAAACTTGGCACACACATCTGGCCTGGTAAAATGAGCCATATTTTATTGTTGATTGTGCTATTTTTTACAAAAATGACTCAATAGCGCCCCCTAGAAGTTTTTAACAAAGCAGCCCCGGTTGTACGTTTAAGCAAGAACGACGAATATTTTTAGGTGTATGAGGGAGCCCAAGTCCTACAAAAAAGTCTCTTGGACCCATATGCTAAAATGAACAGGAAGTGAGTTATGAATTTTTGAATGTCCCATTTTTTACGATTTTTGCACATTCACAGGGGGCAGACTTTTGCCCACTTCTCCTACACATTTCATCCGACTGAGTTAAGACTTGGCCTGGACCATGTCAAGACCTGAGCCAACGACAGGGGGAAAAATTTTGACTTTTCGAAATACTATATGATGAGGGCGGGGCATCAAATTTTGTGTTTCGCAATGAAAAAGGATATGCTTGATAACTCCCCGGTACATGCTCCAAAAAATCCCAAACTTGACATGTATGTTTATCGTCAAGGCCTGAAGTTATCTCTGTGACAACATTCAGTTATATATGCAGCGCCACCTAGCCCTTGAGGAATAAAAAAAAAATACCCCACATACGGTATTTTGTACAAAAAATGTACACTCATTCTAAGTGTGATAACGAAGTCATTTCTGAATATTCTTTTAGTTTCCACCACTCAAAATGTTCACTGGCATCAGACTTATCCAAACATATATATATTTTTATTTATTTTTGATAGCCTCTATGGACATTAAAAGCAATATCGTGAATGAAGGATATGCTTAATAACTCCACGGTACATGCTCCAAAAAAAATCCCACACTTGACATGTATGCTTATAATCAAGGCCTGAAGGTATCTCTATGACAACATTCAGTTATAAATACAGCGCCACCTAGCCCTTGAGGCTTATATAAAAAAAAATAAAAATACCCCACATACGGTATTTTGTACAAAAAATGTACACTCATTCTAAGTGTGATAACTAAGTCATTTATGAATATTCTTTTAGTTTCCACCACTCAAATTGTTCACTGGCTTGACACCGATCCAAACGTATGTACGTTTCCATTTTGTTTTATTCATTTTTGATTGCCCCTTTGGACAATAAAAGTAACATTGTGCAATGAGTACAACGAGCGATGATGTGTATATACACTTTTACAAAAAAATACCAATCAGGGCAACTCATTGCCTAAAAATAAAAAAGGACGCTGATTTTTGCAGGTCTTAACAATCACCAAAACCCGTTGAGCTTGACACACACACTGGCAAAAAAATATTCTACATGTAAACGTTTATTATGCCATTTTCAAAGAAATTTTGCTTCCAATATGCCAGTACCCCAATGTGCCAGTACCCCAACATGCAAGTACCACAACGTGCAAGGACCCCAACGTGGCCCGGGCTGCGAGGGCCCTTTATAGCTGCTCGCAGCTCTAGTTATTATTATTCTTCTTCTTCTTTATTCTCCGCAAACGATCGCGATTTTGGGTACCTAAACATTCACGAAAACTCACCGAACTTTGCACACTCCTCAGGCCCGGCGAGAAATTTGATATTATTAAGTCGTCATAACAATGCGACTCGATAGCGCCCCCTAGCGTAGAAAAATAAAAACCAAGACCGGTACGTTTGAGCTAGAGCAACAAAAATTGGCAGGCAAGTGTAGCACCCCGAGACGCACAAAAAAGTCTATTGGGACCATGTAGCTAAAATGTACAGGAAGTGAGCTATGAATTTTTTTATGTCCAATTTTGGCCTATTTTGGCACATTCACTGTGGTCATGCTTTTTCCCCCTTTGCAAACATTTTTCATCCAATTGACTTCAAACTTGGCATTTATCATCTCAAGACCTGAGAGAAAAACTGGGCAAAACATCTTGCCTTTTTGAAATACTATATGACGGGGGCGGGGCATCAAATATTGCCTTTACAATTTCATTTGTCGAGAAAGAGCAAATGCTTAATAACTCCCATGTTCAAGCTCCAAAAAATCTCAAACTTCTCAGGCAACGTAATAGTCACGGCCTGAAAACATCTATATGATAAAATTCAGTTATACATATAGCGCCACCTAGTGGTTACAATAAATGTCATACTTTACGTTTTTAGCTACTGTGCTGAGCTTGTTGAAGGGATCCATTTGAAAATTGGTCAGAAAAGGCTTAAGATGTTGATCATGCCCCACACCGAATATTGTAACTTTTCGCCAAAGGGCGTGGCCGCTACGGTGACGCAAAGTCTGAAGATTTTTCGTGAAAATAAAAGCTGCATTAACTTGACCGAGATGATCCTATCTTCTCAAAATTTCACACATTTGATGAGAGTCCAGCCCTAAAGACATCTACTGACTTATATTTCATCTAACTGATAGCGCCACCTAGTGGCAATTTTTTTTATTACGAATTTTCTTCTACGTTTTTCTCCAAACACGTTAACTGGACCTACCTCATATTTGCTCAGATGAGGGTTTCGGCCTTCATGATGTCACAACACGAAGTTTGTGAGTTTTCGCGAATTGCTGTGGGTGTGGCTAAGCGCTGTTCGCCAAGAAAACAACGCCAGTTTTGAGGGTCTAAACATGCACAGAAACTCATGAAACTTGGCACACACGTCTGGCCTGGTAAAATGAGCAATATTTTATTGTTGATTGTGCTATTTTTACAAAAATGACTCAATAGCGCCCCCTAGAAGTTTTTAACGAAGCAGCCCCGGTTGTACGTTTAAGCAAGAACGACGAATATTTTTAGGTGTATGAGGGAGCCCAAGACCTACAAAAAAGTCTCTTGGACCCATATGCTAAAATGAACAGGAAGTGAGCTACGAATTTTTGAATGTCCCATTTTTGACAATTTTTGCACATTCACAGGGCGCAGACTTTTGCCCACTTCTCCTACACGTTTCATCTGACTGAGTTAAGACTTGACCTGGACCATGTCAAGACCTGAGCCAACGACAGGGGGAAAAATCTTGACCTTTCGAAATACTATATGATGAAGGCGGGGCATCAAAATTTGTGTTTCGCACTGAAAAAGGATATGCTTAATAACTCCCCGGTACATGCTCCAAAAAATCCCAAACTTGACATGTATGTTTATCGTCAAGGCCTGAAGCTATCTCTATGACAACATTCAGTTATATATGCAGCGCCACCTAGCCCTTGAGGCATAAAAAAAAAATACCCCACATACGGTATTTTGTACAAAAAATGTAAACTCATTCTAAGTGTGATAACTAAGTCATTTATGAATATTCTTTTAGTTTCCACCACTCAAAATGTTCACTGGCATCAGACTTATCCAAACATATATATATTTTTATTTATTTTTGATAGCCTCTGTGGACATTAAAAGCAATATCGTGAATGAAGGATATGCTTAATAACTCCACGGTACATGCTCCAAAAAAAATCCCACACTTGACATGTATGCTTATAATCAAGGCCTGAAGGTATCTCGATGACAACATTCAGTTATAAATACAGCGCCACCTAGCCCTTGAGGCTTATATAAAAAAAAAAACCCACATACGGTATTTTGTACAAAAAAATGTAAACTCATTCTAAGTGTGATGACTAAGTCATTTCTGAATATTCTTTTAGTTTCCACCACTCAAATTGTTCACTGGCTTCACACCGATCCAAACGTATGTACGTTTCCATTTTGTTTTATTCATTTTTGATTGCCCCTTTGGACAATAAAAGTAACATTGTGCAATGAGTACAACGAGCGATGATGTATATATACACTTTTACAAAAAATACCAATCAGGGCAACTCATTGCCTAAAAATAAAAAAGGACGCTGATTTTTGCAGGTCTTAACAATCACCAAAACCCGTTGAGCTTGACACACACTGGCAAAAAAAATATTCTACATGTAAACGTTTATTATGCCATTTTCAAAGAAATTTTGCTTCCAATATGCCAGTACCCCAACGTGCCAGTACCCTAACGTGCAAGTACCCCAACGTGCAAATACCCCAACGTGCAAGGACTCCAACGTGGCCCGGGCTGCGAGGGCCCTTTATAGCTGCTCGCAGCTCTAGTTAGGGCCCGAGCAGCGACCGCTGCGAGGTCCCTATTGTTTTTGTAAAAATTATTATTATTATTATTATTAGGGCCCGAGCAGCGACCGCTGCGAGGTCCCTATTGTTTTTGTAAAAATTATTATTATTATTATTATTATTATTATTAGGGCCCGAGCAGCGACCGCTGCGAGGTCCCTATTGTTTTTGTAAAAATTATTCTTCTTCTTCTTCTTCTTCTTTATTCTCCGCAAACGATCGCGATTTTGGGTACCTAAACATTCACGAAAACTCACCGAACTTTGCACACTCCTCAGGCCCGGCGAAAAATTTTAGATTATTAAGTCGTCATAACAATGCGACTCGATAGCGCCCCCTAGCGTAGAAAAAATAAAAACCAAGCCCGGCACGTTTGCGCTAGAGCAACAAAAATTGGCAGGCACGTGTAGCACCCCGAGACGCACAAAAAAGTCTATTGGGACCATGTAGCTAAAATGTACAGGAAGTGAGCTATGAATTTTTTAATGTCCAATTTTGGCCTATTTTGGCACATTCACTGTGGTCATGCTTTTTCCCCCTTTGCAAACATTTTTCATCCAATTGACTTCAAACTTGGCATTTATCATCTCAAGACCTGAGAGAACAACTGGGCAAAACATCTTGCCTTTTTGAAATACTATATGATGGGGGCGGGGCATCAAATATTGCCTTTAAAATTTAATTTGTCCAGAAAGAGGAAATGCTTAATAACTCCCATGTTCAAGCTCCAAAAAATCTCAAACTTCTCAGGCAACGTAATAGTCACGGCCTGAAAACATCTATATGATAAAATTCAGTTATACATATAGCGCCACCTCGTGGTTACAATAAATGTCATACTTTACGTTTTTAGCTACTGTGCTGAGCTTGTTGAAGGGATCCATTTGAAAATTGGTCAGAAAAGCCTTAAGATGTTGATCATGCCCCACACCGAATATTGTAACTTTTCGCCAAAGGGCGTGGCCGCTACGGTGACGCAAAGTCTGAAGATTTTTCGTGAAAATAAAAGCTGCATTAACTTGACCGAGATGATCCTATCTTCTCAAAATTTCACACATTTGATGAGAGTCCAGCCCTAAAGACATCTACTGACTTATATTTCATCTAACTGATAGCGCCACCTAGTGGCAATTTTTTTTCTTACGAATTTTCTTCTACATTTTTCTCCAAACACGTTAACTGGACCTACCTCATATTTGCTCAGATGAGGGTTTCGGCCTTCATGATGTCACAACACGAAGTTTGTGAGTTTTCGCGAATTGCTGTGGGTGTGGCTAAGCGCTGTTCGCCAAGAAAACAACGCCAGTTTTGAGGGTCTAAACATGCACAGAAACTCATGAAACTTGGCACACACATCTGGCCTGGTAAAATGAGCAATATTTTATTGTTGATTGTGCTATTTTTACAAAAATGACTCAATAGCGCCCCCTAGAATTTTTAACGAAGCAGCCCCGGTTGTACGTTTAAGCAAGAACGACGAATATTTTTAGGTGTATGAGGGAGCCCAAGACCTACAAAAAAGTCTCTTGGACCCATATGCTAAAATGAACAGGAAGTGAGCTACGAATTTTTGAATGTCCCATTTTTGACGATTTTTGCACATTCACAGGGGGCAGACTTTTGCCCACTTCTCCTACACGTTTCATCTGACTGAGTTAAGACTTGACCTGGACCATGTCAAGACCTGAGCCAACGACAGGGGGAAAAATCTTGACCTTTCGAAATACTATATGATGAAGGCGGGGCATCAAAATTTGTGTTTCGCACTGAAAAAGGATATGCATAATAACTCCCCGGTACATGCTCCAAAAAATCCCAAACTTGACATGTATGTTTATCGTCAAGGCCTGAAGCTATCTCTATGACAACATTCAGTTATATATGCAGCGCCACCTAGCCCTTGAGGCATAAAAAAAAAATACCCCACATACGGTATTTTGTACAAAAAATGTAAACTCATTCTAAGTGTGATAACTAAGTCATTTATGAATATTCTTTTAGTTTCCACCACTCAAAATGTTCACTGGCATCAGACTTATCCAAACATATATATTTTTATTTATTTTTGATAGCCTCTGTGGACATTAAAAGCAATATCGTGAATGAAGGATATGCTTAATAACTCCACGGTACATGCTCCAAAAAAAATCCCACACTTGACATGTATGCTTATAATCAAGGCCTGAAGGTATCTCGATGACAACATTCAGTTATAAATACAGCGCCACCTCGCCCTTGAGGCTTATATAAAAAAAAAAAAACACATACGGTATTTTGTACAAAAAAATGTAAACTCATTCTAAGTGTGATGACTAAGTCATTTATGAATATTCTTTTAGTTTCCACCACTCAAATTGTTCACTGGCTTCACACCGATCCAAACGTATGTACGTTTCCATTTTGTTTTATTCATTTTTGATTGCCCCTTTGGACAATAAAAGTAACATTGTGCAATGAGTACAACGAGCGATGATGTATATATACACTTTTACAAAAAATACCAATCAGGGCAACTCATTGCCTAAAAATAAAAAAGGACGCTGATTTTTGCAGGTCTTAACAATCACCAAAACCCGTTGAGCTTGACACACACTGGCAAAAAAAATATTCTACATGTAAACGTTTATTATGCCATTTTCAAAGAAATTTTGCTTCCAATATGCCAGTACCCCAATATGCCAGTACCCCAACGTGCCAGTACCCCAACGTGCCAGTACCCTAACGTGCAAGTACCCCAACGTGCAAGGACTCCAACGTGGCCCGGGCTGCGAGGGCCCTTTATAGCTGCTCGCAGCTCTAGTTATTATTAGGGCCCGAGCAGCGACCGCTGCGAGGTCCCTATTGTTTTTCGTTCGAATTATTAGGGCCCGAGCAGCGACCGCTGCGAGGTCCCTATTGTTTTTGTAAAAATTATTATTATTATTATTAGGGCCCGAGCAGCGACCGCTGCGAGGTCCCTATTGTTTTTGTAAAAATTCTTCTTCTTCTTCTTCTTCTTCTTCTTTATTCTCCGCAAACGATCGCGATTTTGGGTACCTAAACATTCACGAAAACTCACCAAACTTTGCACACTCCTCAGGCCCGGCGAAAAATTTGACATTATTAAGTCGTCATAACAATGCGACTCGATAGCGCCCCCTAGCGTAGAAAAATAAAAACCAAGCCCGGCACGTTTGAGCTAGACCAACAAAAATTGGCAGGCACGTGTAGCACCCCGAGACGCACAAAAAAGTCTATTGGGACCATGTAGCTAAAATGTACAGGAAGTGAGCTATGAATTTTTTTATGTCCAATTTTGGCCTATTTTGGCACATTCACTGTGGTCATGCTTTTTCCCCCTTTGCAAACATTTTTCATCCAATTGACTTCAAACTTGGCATTTATCATCTCAAGACCTGAGAGAACAACTGGGCAAAACATCTTGCCTTTTTGAAATACTATATGACGGGGGCGGGGCATCAAATATTGCCTTTAAAATTTCATTTGTCCAGAAAGAGCAAATGCTTAATAACTCCCATGTTCAAGCTCCAAAAAATCTCAAACTTCTCAGGCAACGTAATAGTCACGGCCTGAAAACATCTATATGATAAAATTCAGTTATACATATAGCGCCACCTAGTGGTTACAATAAATGTCATACTTTACGTTTTTAGCTACTGTGCTGAGCTTGTTGAAGGGATCCATTTGAAAATTGGTCAGAAAAGCCTTAAGATGTTGATCATGCCCCACACCGAATATTGTAACTTTTCGCCAAAGGGCATGGCCGCTACGGTGACGCAAAGTCTGAAGATTTTTCGTGAAAATAAAAGCTGCATTAACTTGACCGAGATGATCCTATCTTCTCAAAATTTCACACATTTGATGAGAGTCCAGCCCTAAAGACATCTACTGACTTATATTTCATCTAACTGATAGCGCCACCTAGTGGCAATTTTTTTTCTTACGAATTTTCTTCTACGTTTTTCTCCAAACACGTTAACTGGACCTACCTCATATTTGCTCAGATGAGGGTTTCGGCCTTCATGATGTCACAACACGAAGTTTGTGAGTTTTCGCGAATTGCTGTGGGTGTGGCTAAGCGCTGTTCGCCAAGAAAATAACGCCAGTTTTGAGGCTCTAAACATGCACAGAAACTCATGAAACTTGGCACACACATCTGGCCTGGTAAAATTAGCAATATTTTATTGTTGATTGTGCTATTTTTACAAAAATGACTCAATAGCGCCCCCTAGTAGTTTTTAACGAAGCAGCCCCGGTTGTACGTTTAAGCAAGAACGACAAATATTTTTAGGTGTATGAGGGAGCCCAAGACCTACAAAAAAAGTCTCTTGGACCCATATGCTAAAATGAACAGGAAGTGAGCTACGAATTTTTGAATGTCCCATTTTTGACAATTTTTGCACATTCACAGGGGGCAGACTTTTGCCCACTTCTCCTACACGTTTCATCTGACTGAGCTAAGACTTGACCTGGACCATGTCAAGTCCTGAGCCAACGACAGGGGGAAAAATCTTGACCTTTCGAAATACTATATGATGAAGGCGGGGCATCAAAATTTGTGTTTCGCACTGAAAAAGGATATGCTTAATAACTCCCCGGTACATGCTCCAAAAAATCCCAAACTTGACATGTATGTTTATCGTCAAGGCCTGAAGCTATCTCTATGACAACATTCAGTTATATATGCAGCGCCACCTAGCCCTTGAGGCATAAAAAAAAAATACCCCACATACGGTATTTTGTACAAAAAATGTAAACTCATTCTGAGTGTGATAACTAAGTCATTTATGAATATTCTTTTAGTTTCCACCACTCAAAATGTTCACTGGCATCAGACTTATCCAAACATATATATATTTTTATTTATTTTTGATAGACTCTGTGGATATTAAAAGCAATATCGTGAATGAAGGATATGCTTAATAACTCCACGGTACATGCTCCAAAAAAAATCCCACACTTGACATGTATGCTTATAATCAAGGCCTGAAGGTATCTCGATGACAACATTCAGTTATAAATACAGCGCCACCTAGCCCTTGAGGCTTATATTAAAAAAAAAACCCACATACGGTATTTTGTACAAAAAAATTTAAACTCATTCTAAGTGTGATGACTAAGTCATTTCTGAATATTCTTTTAGTTTCCACCACTCAAATTGTTCACTGGCTTCACACCGATCCAAATGTATGTACGTTTCCATTTTGTTTTATTCATTTTTGATTGCCCCTTTGGACAATAAAAGTAACATTGTGCAATGAGTACAACGAGCGATGATGTATATATACACTTTTAAAAAAAATATAAATCAGGGCAACTCATTGCCTAAAAATAAAAAAGGACGCTGATTTTTGCAGGTCTTAACAATAACCAAAACCCGTTGAGCTTGACACACACTGGCAAAAAAAATATTCTACATGTAAACGTTTATTATGCCATTTTCAAAGAAATTTTGCTTCCAATATGCCAGTATCCCAACGTGCCAGTACCCTAACGTGCAAGTACCCCAACGTGCAAGGACCCCAACGTGGCCCGGGCTGCGAGGGCCCTTTATAGCTGCTCGCAGCTCTAGTTATTATTAGGGCCCGAGCAGCGACCGCTGCGAGGTCCCTATTGTTTTTGTAAAAATTATTATTATTATTATTATTATTATTATTATTATTATTATTATTATTATTATTATTATTCTTCTTCTTTATTCTCCGCAAACAATCGCGATTTTGGGTACCTAAATATTCACGAAAACTCACCAAACTTTGCACACTCCTCAGGTCCGGCGAAAAATTTGATATTATGAAGTCGTTATAACAACGCGACTCTATAGCGCCCCCTAGCGTAGAAAAATAAAAACCAAGCCCGACACGTTTGAGCTAGAGCAACGAAAATTGGCAGGCACGTGTAGCACCCCGAGACGCACAAAAAAGTCTATTGGGACCATGTAGCTAAAATGTACAGGAAGTGAGCTATGAATTTTTTAATGTCCAATTTTGGCCTATTTTGGCACATTCACTGTGGTCATGCTTTTTCCCCCTTTGCAAACATTTTTCATCCAATTGACTTCAAACTTGGCATTTATCATCTCAAGACCTAAGAGAACAGCTGGGCAAAACATCTTGCCTTTTCGAAATACTATACGACGGGGGCGGAGCATCAAATATTGCCTTTAAAATTTCATTTGTCCAGAAAGAGCAAATGCTTAATAACTCCCATGTTCAAGCTCCAAAAAATCTCAAACTTCTCAGGCAACGTAATAGTCACAGCCTGAAAACATCTATATGACAAAATTCAGTTATACATATAGCGCCACCTAGTGGTTACAATAAATGTCATACTTTACGTTTTTAGCTACTGTGCTGAGCTTGTTGAAGGGATCCATTTGAAAATTGGTCAGAAAAGCCTTAAGATGTTGATCATGCCCCACACCGAATATTGTAACTTTTCGTCAAAGGGCGTGGCCGCTACGGTGACGCAAAATCTGAAGATTTTTCGTGAAAATAAAAGCTGCATTAACTTGACCGAGATGATCCTATCTTCTCAAAATTTCACACATTTGATGAGAGTCCAGCTCTAAAGACATCTACTAACTTACATTTCATCTAACTGATATCGCCACCTAGTGGCAATTTTTTTTCTTACGAATTTTCTTCTACGTTTTTCTCCAAACACGTTAACTGGACCTACCTCATATTTGCTCAGAGGAGGGTTTCGGCCTTCATGATGTCACAACACGAAGTTTGTGAGTTTTCGCGAATTGCTGTAGGCGTGGCTAAGCGCTGTTCGCCAAGAAAACAACGCCAGTTTTGAGGGTCTAAACATGCACAGAAACTCCTGAAACTTGGCACACACATCTGGCCTGGTAAAATGAGCAATATTTTATTGTTGATTGTGCTATTTTTACAAAAATGACTCAATAGCGCCCCCTCGAAATTTTTAACGAAGCAGCCCCGGTTGTACGTTTAAGCAAGAACGCCGAATATTTTTAAGTGTATGAGGGAGCCCAAGACCTACAAAAAAGTCTCTTGTACCCATATGCTAAAATGAACAGGAAGTGAGCTACGAATTTTTGAATGTCCCATTTTTGACGATTTTTGCACATTCACAGGGGGCAGACTTTTGCCCACTTCTCCTACACGTTTCATCCGACTGAGTTAAGACTTGGCCTGGACCATGTCAAGACCTGAGCCAACGACAGGGGGAAAAATTTTGACTTTTCGAAATACTATATGATGAGGGCGGGGCATCAAAATTTGTGTTTCACAATGAAAAAGGATATGCTTGATAACTCCCCGGTACATGCTCCAAAAAATCCCAAACTTGACATGTATGTTTATCGTCAAGGCCTGAAGTTATCTCTATGACAACATTCAGTTATATATGCAGCGCCACCTAGCCCTTGAGGCATGAAAAAAAAATACCCCACATACGGTATTTTGTACAAAAAATGTACACTCATTCTAAGTGTGATAACTAAGTCATTTATGAAAATTTTTTTAGTTTCCACCACTCAAAATGTTCACTGGCATCAGACTTATCCAAACATATATATATTTTTATTTATTTTTGATAGCCTCTATGGACATTAAAAGCAATATCGTGAATGAAGGATATGCTTAATAACTCCACGGTACATGCTCCAAAAAAAAATCCCACACTTGACATGTATGCTTATAATCAAGGCCTGAAGGTATCTCTATGACAACATTCAGTTATAAATACAGCGCCACCTAGCCCTTGAGGCTTATATAAAAAAAATAAATAAATACCCCACATACGGTATTTTGTACAAAAAATGTACACTCATTCTAAGTGTGATAACTAAGTCATTTATGAATATTCTTTTAGTTTCCACCACTCAAATTGTTCACTGGCTTCACACCGATCCAAACGTATGTACGTTTCCATTTTGTTTTATTCATTTTTGATTGCCCCTTTGGACAATAAAAGTAACATTGTGCAATGAGTACAACGAGCGATGATGTGTATATACACTTTTACAAAAAAATACCAATCAGGGCAACTCATTGCCTAAAAATAAAAAAGGACGCTGATTTTTGCAGGTCTTAACAATCACCAAAACCCGTTGAGCTTGACACACACACTGGCAAAAAAATATTCTACATGTAAACGTTTATTATGCCATTTTCAAAGAAATTTTGCTTCCAATATGCCAGTACCCCAACGTGCCAGTACCCCAACGTGCAAGTACCCCAACGTGCAAGGACCCCAACGTGGCCCGGGCTGCGAGGGCCCTTTATAGCTGCTCGCAGCTCTAGTTATTATTATTATTATTATTATTATTATTATTATTATTCTCCGCAAACAATCACGATTTTGGGTACCTAAATATTCACGAAAACTCACCGAACTTTGCACACTCCTCAGGTCCGGCGAAAAATTTGATATTATGAAGTCGTTATAACAACGCGACTCTATAGCGCCCCCTAGCGTAGAAAAATAAAAACCAAGCCCGGCACGTTTGAGCTAGAGCAACGAAAATTGGCAGGCATATGTAGCACCCCAAGACGCACAAAAAAGTCTATTGGGACCATGTAGCTAAAATGTACAGGAAGGGAGCTATGAATTTTTTAATGTCCAATTTTGGCCTATTTTGGCACATTCACTGTGGTCATGCTTTTTCCCCCTTTGCAAACATTTTTCATCCAATTGACTTCAAACTTGGCATTTATCATCTCAAGACCTAAGAGAACAACTGGGCAAAAAATCTTGCGTTTTCGAAATACTATATGACGGGGGCGGGGCATCAAATATTGCCTTTAAAATTTCATTTGTCCAGAAAGAGCAAATGCTTAATAACTCCCATGTTCAAGCTCCAAAAAATCTCAAACTTCTCAGGCAACGTAATAGTCACGGCCTGAAAACATCTATATGATAAAATTCAGTTATACATATAGCGCCACCTAGTCGTTACAATAAATGTCATACTTTACGTTTTTAGCTACTGTGCTGAGCTCGTTGAAGGGATCCAGTTGAAAATTGGTCAGAAAAGCCTTAAGATGTTGATCATGCCCCACACCGAATATTGTCACTTTTCGCCAAAGGGCGTGGCCGCTACGGTGACGCAAAGTCTGAAGATTTTTCGTGAAAATAAAAGCTGCATTAACTTGACCGAGATGATCCTATCTTCTCAAAATTTCACACATTTGATGAGAGTCCAGCCCTAAAGACATCTACTAACTTATATTTCATCTAACTGATAGCACCACCTAGTGGCAATTTTTTTTCTTACGAATTTTCTTCTACGTTTTTCTCCAAACACGTTAACTGGACCTACCTCATATTTGCTCAGATGAGGGTTTCGGCCTTCATGATGTCACAACACGAAGTTTGTGAGTTTTCGCGAATTGCTGTGGGCGTGGCTAAGCGCTGTTCGCCAAGAAAACAACGGCAGTTTTGAGGGTCTAAACATGCACAGAAACTCATGAAACTTGGCACACATATCTGGCCTGGTAAAATGAGCAATATTTTATTGTTGATTGTGCTATTTTTACAAAAATGACTCAATAGCGCCCCCTAGAAATGTTTAACGAAGCAGCCCCGGTTGTACGTTTAAGCAAGAACGACGAATATTTTTAGGTGTATGAGGGAGCCCAAGACCTACAAAAAAAGTCTCTTGGACCCATATGCTAAAATGAACAGGAAGTGAGCTACGAATTTTTGAATGTCCCATTTTTGACGATTTTTGCACATTCACAGGGGGCAGACTTTTGCCCACTTCTCCTACACGTTTCATCCGACTGAGTTAAGACTTGACCTGGACCATGTCAAGACCTGAGCCAAAGACAGGGGGGGAAATCTTGACTTTTTGAAATACTATACGATGAAGGCGGGGCATCAAAATTTGTGTTTCGCACTGAAAAAGGATATGCTTAATAACTCCCCGGTACATGCTCCAAAAAATCCCAAACTTGACATGTATGTTTATATGCGAGGCCTCAAGATATCTCTATGACAACATTCAGTTATATATGCAGCGCCACCTAGCCCTTGAGGCATGAAAAAAAAATACCCCACTTACGGTATTTTTACAAAAATTGTAAACTCATTCTCAGTGTGATAACTAAGTCATTTATGAATATTCTTTTACCTTTCACCACTCAAAATGTTCACTGGCATCAGGCCGATCCAAACATAAGTATTTTTTATTTAGTTTTATTTATTTTTGATAGCCTCTATGGACGTTAAAAGCAGTATCCTGAATGAAGGATATGCTTAATAACTCCCCGGTGCATGCTTCAAAAAATCCCAAACTTGACATGTATATTTATAGTCACGGCGTGAAGGTATCTCTATGACAAAATTCAGTTATAAATACAGCGCCACCTAGTCCTTGAGGCATAAAATAACAAAAAAAAAAAAAAACCACTTACGGTATTTAGAACAAAATTTGTGAACTCATTATAAGTGTAATAACTAAGTCATTTATGAATATTCTTTTACTTTTTCCACTACTCAAGATGTTCACTGGTATCAGACCGATCCAAACATATGTACTTTTTTATTTTGTTTTATTTATTTTTGATAGCCTCTATGGACAATAAAAGCAACATCGTGCAATCAGTACGAGCGATGACGGGTATATATACTTTTGCAAAAAATACCAATCAGGTCACCTCATTCCCTAAAAATAAAAAAGGACGCTGATTTTTGCAGATCTTAACAATCACCAAAACCCATTGAGCTTGACACACACATCACACCTGGCAAAAAAAAATTCACATGTAAAGGTTTATCATGCCATGTTAAAAGAAATTGTGCTCCTAATGTGCCAGTACCCCAATTTGCGAGTACCCCAACGTGCAAGTACCCCAACGTGCAAATACCCCAATGTGGCCCGGGCTGCGAGGGCCCTTTATAGCTGCTCGCAGCTCTAGTTTGTTTTAGTTTTTCCCATCCTAGTATAGGTCAGTGAATGCATCGCGCCTGTCTATGTCACGTTGATTATCGCGAGACTAGTAGTTAAGTTGTTTCTCTGGTTGTATGGTACTCGCGGCTCACTGCACGGACATTGCTGGAACGCTGTCTGTGTCCGAGCTAGAGGCCAAACCAGCACATCTTGTTAACTGAAACGACTATCAGCTGTCATTGTTGTGACTAACCTGCTGGGAGACCAGTAAAGTGAAGTAAGAGGATCCCTCGTTTTGTCGTGTGATTCTTTCCGCCCACGCGCCGCCATCACACCGGAGGTAAAAGCACGACAACTGGTGTCAGAAGTGGGATTTTCTACAAACTTCTGTGAGTAAATCCACTCAAGAGGACTGTTATCGACGCATCCTGAGTTGATTAACAACTTGAAGCTAAGCTACAACTCGCCACTGCCGTGTACAACATTGAAAAGTGACCTCGCTGAGAAGTAAAGTTGTCGCCGCGCACAACTTCCGGTCCGCTCTTTCAAAATAAAATCACGACAGGAAGTGCCAAACGAAACAAGATAAATAAATAAAAAGAAAACAAAAATGACCGAGGAAATACAAGGCGCTTCAGGTAGCAATGCAGAAGCGGATACTGCTCCAAAATGGCTACAAGCATCGTTGGAAAATCAAAATCAACAAACAAGACACCTTCAACTGATGTTGGCCCCTGTCCTTTCGCACATAACAGGACAGTCAGCTGCACAGCAACCCCCAACATCACTCACTGCTGCACAAGCTAGAGAGGACATTACCTCAATGCAGTCTACAAGAGAAAGGCGTGCACCTGAACCAAACGCACCTCTTGATGCAACAACTAGACCAAGAGATCGTGGACCTTTTGCAGCTGAACTGGAGGTAATAGATCAACGATCTCGAAGCTCGTTGCCATCGAGACGGGCTGCAATTCCTGAACCTGACAGCAGGCGCCGAGAGATTCGAGATGCTGAGCGTGAATCTCAACACACACATACCTACCGTGATGAAAGCAGGCAAAATAATGTTGGAGCCTACTTCAATGCATTGCCAGAACCCCAGAGGCCAAAGTTAGCCACATTTGATGGAAGTGAGGACTGGGACTCATTTCTAATGCCATTTAAACGTCAAGACAGAAAATGTGGGTGGAGTGCCAATGAACGGGTGGACAGGCTGCATGAGTGTTTAAGAGGAGCTGCGGTACGGTATGTCTGCTCACTACCAGAGCGCACAAGGGAAGATTACGTTCTCCTGGTAGAGCAACTCACTCAACGCTTTGGAAGAACAGACCCTCCGACCACAATAAGGAGAAATCTCGGGGAACTCCGACAAGGGCGAGAGACGTCAGCTGAATTTGCAGAAGAAGTGAGACGCCTCATCACTCTCGCATATCCAGGAGTTGATCTTCAGCTCCAGGATCAGACAGCAACTGATGCTTTCCTCAAAGGCTTACGAAACCAAAAGGTGGCTTATGAAGTCATGAATCGTGAGCCAGGCTCCCTTGTCGAAGCTCAAAAGTTTGTGGAGGCCCATGAGCATAACTTCAAAGCCACAGTGGGCCGTGAAGCGGAAATAAGGAACAGAACAAGGCGCATTTCATGGGTTGATGAAGGAGACACAGGTGAAGAAGCTGCTGCGATATCCCGCAGGGTCCAGACTCCCCAATATGTCACAGTTGACCAGTTTGCTGTCCTGATGGACCAGGTGAAGGCCCTTGTTGACAAAATGGACAATTTGCAGGTGGAAGTGGGAGACCTCGGAGCAGTAAACACAGGACTCCAACAACCCACAGCAACTCAAAGCCTTGTACCAGAAAGAAAACAACACTACCAGCTAGAGATCGACCGATAATCGGTCGGGCCGATAATCGGGGCCGATATTTGACATATTGGTACATATCGGTATCGGTCTGTTTTATTAATCTGACGGCCGATATGAGCGATCCATTTAAAACTCCGTCTTTTCGCTTCGAATGCAGCCCAGAGCGTCGCTGTCTGTTATGGAGTCCAACTCCAGCAATGTAACGCCCATAGCAGCATTTGATTGGTTAGCCGTGCAAGAGCCAGAACCAATCAGTAGTGTATGCCTGTATCACAGTAGCCGGTCACACACGCACCCACGTACACAACGCGACAGACACATGCTTCGAAGGTAAGTTAAAAGAGAAGAGACTCCGCCGATCGTTTCACCATGATAAGCTAAACACATTGAATTATGTTGTGTATTAAATGCACTATATGAATGGAGCTGCATTGCCTTGCATTGAATCCCCGCTAGCTAACAGTGGTGTGTTCAGCTTAGCATGTAGGCTAACACCCAGTAGCTAATTCGCTACTTGAACTACTCGGGGAGGGAATCACACACATTTTCACTTAATTAAGTAAATAATGTTTGTTAGAAAGGTTCCAAATATTAACAGTTGTCATTATTATATTGTCTAGTTCCATGTTAAGAGTAGAGTAACGTCATTATATTTACCTCTCGTGACGCACACATTGCATTCTGGGTCACGTCCATTACTTGTTGCATAGCGGTTATTATGCAGTGAGATGCCACAATGACACTAAATAGCGTTTAGTTACTTTATATTGTGTTTATTTGTCGCACTGGTTTGCCATTGTGTGCCTTAAGCTTCGACGTCGATTTGATTGACAGCTCGTTGTGCACCTCGTTAAAGTCCGCTCCGTAACAAATTAAGTGTCTCAAACACCGTTTAACTACACGAACGTGTCCTCTTCCGTATGTTTGGCATTAGTAGAGAAGTGCACTAAAGTATAGTGTGCTTATTTGCTCGTTTTGTCTCTCTTTTCACGTCATGTCTGCCGTCATTTGGGACATTATCCTCTCAATGGATGCCACTAATATGTAACATCTACGGCCGTACACGGCTGCAATTAATGTTCAGTGATGTAATTTCGTTACGTGCATCATACTTTGAATAATGAGCTCATGTTTGGTGTGTTGTATAACTTTCTCGTGTGTTAGTAACTATTCATGTGGACAGCTAAGATAGTGCTTGTTAATGTGAATTAGCAATGTTGCAGCCCAGTTATTACTTAGACAAGTACATCTGTGCCATTAAGTGATACAGTACAGTACAGTAGTGAGAGAATAGTGTGCCCATATACACACACGTGTCTATAAGTGTAAAACACATTAAACAGCAGAAACTGGCAGCGGTCCACCGCAACAATGTCTGTTTAACCAAGTTATTCTTACTATTATTATAACCAAGTTATTTTACTCAACCCTTTTTCTGCGTTGATTGGGGCATCCTAAGTGGCAGTAAACTACATGATGAAGTGTCTTTTGACAGTTCTCTTGTAGAGAGGAGTAGCATGATATTGCTGTTCTCGATTTAAGATCCTCAGCTTATCAAAACTGTCTATATGGTAACAATAACAATAATCATAATAAGGTCTACAAGAACTGTATGGTGTTCAGGGATGAATAGTTTTTCTCATGGAATTTTTTTATTTATTTTTGCTGTAGTAATAAGTAATGCCACAGCTGATGCACATTTTGAATGACAGGGTTCCTCCTATTACTTCAAAATATAAAAATATAACATTTATAGAATAAAACTACAAGTATCCCAAATGCTATAAAAGGTAATGTCACATTGGCCCCCACATTTAACTCCCCCCGCCACCAACGTCTTATTGCAGATAGAAGGATGTAAAATGAAAAGTGTAGTGTGAGAATCCATTGTAAAGAACGGTTAGGGTTTGCATTATTCAAAAATTTGGTGCCAACATTTTAACTTTTACTGCAAATGAATATCGGCTTCAAATATCGGTTATCTGCCTCCTTGACAACCGATAATCGGAATCGGTATCGGCCCTGAAAAAAGCATATCGGTCGATCTCTACTACCAGCAGTTACATCCTAACCGAGGCCATTCTCAAACACCCAGCCCAAATCGTGGAGCAGCAGGCCCATGTTTCAAATGTGGAGAAGCAGGACATTTCCGGAAAGACTGTGTTAGATCGCCCAGCCCAGTCGCTGAACATAATTACGTTGACAAGCGTACAGATTTCCCACTGCAGTCAGGTGGAGGTTTGGACAGCTCAGATGTGGACTCAGATCACCAGTTGCAAGGCCGGCAGATTGGCTGCACCAAAAAGAAAGGTGAGAGTTTACAAATTCCAGTAACCATAAATGGCATTCAAACTCATGCTGTGGCAGACACTGGCGCACAAACCACTGTAATATCCGAGGAACTGTACCAAAGTATCCTGAAGGACAAAACAGTATCTGCAGACCTACACCAGACCTACCTATTGAATGCAGGAGTTGGAGCTGGCATGAAAGCCAAACATGGACTTACAGTGACCTTTCAAATTGGATCCAAGTCTATTGCCTGGGAAGTGCATGTGGCTTCCATAAGAGATCCTGTTCTTCTTGGATTTGATCTGATGAAGGCTCATGATGTTGTCATCTACACCCGTGGCAAGGTCTTCATTGGAGATGAACTTGTGCCCTCAAAAATTGTTCGGGATAATGGATCAGACTACTGTGTGGCAAGAGTGATCCTTAGAGAAACCACGACCATACCAGCTTCATCTGAATGCATTGTTTGGGGTGAAGTGGAGGACCTGAGGCCAGGAGTCACTGCTGTGCTAGAGCCTTTACACATCACAGACAACATAACATCTGGAAGTGTTCTGGTCACTATGTAAAAAAGGGTACCTCCCTAACAAAAGGAGCCAGTCTTGGTGTCCTCGTTGAAGTTTGCCCTGAACCGCCATGTGCATCAAAGAAAAGTGCAGAGACTAGCCATGCAGATGACGATGCAACATCACTGGTGGTAGGAAGAGTAGCGACGACCCACGACATTCCTGAACACCTTCAAAGTCTGGTTGCTGCTACAAGTGAAGCTCTCAGTGAAGAACAACAACAGCCGTTCGTTCAGCTACTACTCACATATCAATCAATCTTTGCCAAAAATGACTCTGACCTTGGTTACATGTCGGCTGTTACGCACAAGATAGACACTGGATCCGCGAGACCGGTACGTCAGCCAGTGAGAAGGACTCCTCTTGGATTTCAAGGTGAAGAGGAAGCACACCTTAAAGCCATGCTAGAAGCAGGTGTAATCACACCATCTACATCTGAATGGGCCTCCCCAGTGATCCTAGTGCGCAAAAAAGATGGAGGAGTAAGGTGGTGTGTCGACTACCGTAGTTTGAACAGTCTCACTCTGAAAGACGCTTATCCCCTACCTCAGATTGAAGAATGTCTCGATGTTGTTGGTGGTGCAAGCATGTTCTCAACCCTCGACCTTCAGTCTGGCTACTGGCAGATTGCAGTGGATACCAAAGACTGCGAGAAGATGCCGTTCATCACCAAATGGGGCCTTTATGAACACACTAGAATGCCCTTTGGACTATGTAACGCGCCAAGCACGTTTCAACGGGCAATGGAGCTCGTACTCAGAGGCCTTCAGTGGGAAACCCTTCTCATCTACCTGGACGATGTCATCGTTATCGGCCATGGAGTGGACCAAAGCTTGGATCGGCTTGAGCAAGTCTTCCAGAGATTCCAAAGCTATGGACTAAAACTAAAGCCATCCAAATGTCATCTGCTCCAAGAGGAAGTTCTCTTCCTGGGTCACATCGTGAGTGGTGAAGGGGTCAAACCGAATCCAGCACTCATCAAAGATGTCCAGCAGTGGAGCTCTCCCACTAACCTTCAAGAATTGCAAGCTTTCCTTGGGCTGTGTAATTATTACCGCAAGTTTGTTCCAAATTTCGCAGAACTGGCAAGCCCCCTTCATACACTGCTCAAGAAGAATGCTGTATTTCTATGGACTGACGAGCATGAAGCTGTTTTTGCAAAGCTGAAAGAAAAACTGACCACTGCACCCGTGTTGGGCTATCTTCGCGTAGAAGGACAGTTCATTCTCGACACAGATGCCTCCAACAACAGTGTCGGCGCTGTCCTATCACAAGTCCAGTGGGGAGAAGAGCGAGTGCTAACCTATGCCAGCAGCCATCTCTCACCAGCTCAGCAAAGGTATTGTGTCACTCGTCGTGAGTTGCTAGCCGTTGTTCGATTCACACGTCAGTTCCGCCACTATCTACTAGGCAGAAAGTTCATAATTAGGACCAACCATGGCAGCCTCACCTGGCTCTTCCGGTTCAAATGCCCTGAAGGACAGCTAGCTCGGTGGATAGAAGAGTTGAGCCAATATGACTTCCACATTGAACATCGAGCGGGTAAATTGCACGCAAACGCGGACGCCATGTCAAGGTTGCCAGGAGGAAATGTGGACAAATGTGACTGTTACCGGGCTGGGATCAGCCTGTCAGACCTGCCATGTAAAGGGTGCGCGTACTGCCGGAAAATTCACGAACAGTGGGTCAAGTTTGAAAATGATGTTGATGATGTCGTCCCACTTACAATAAGGTGCACCAAGCCCGAAAGTCTCACACATGGTCAAGACAACCTGTCACCTGAAGATGAACCAGCTGTGGAGAGCCCGGGAGTCAACTGGCTCGAAACCCTTGGTCCGGAGCAACTGGCAACACTTCAGAAAGCAGATCCAGTCCTCGCCACCCTTCACACATGGAAAGAAACAGGGACACTCCCTACCAAAGATGAAGTGATGCTTGAGAGTCCCACAGTGAGGAAGTTCTGGCTCTGCTGGCCCCAAGTAACACTTAAACAAGGAGTCCTCCATTACACCTGGGAGAGAATTGGAGACCAGCAACCAACCTTGTTATTGTTAGTTCCCGCGTCCATGCAGAAGGAAGTCCTACAGTCATGCCACAACCCTCCATACTCTGGTCATCTGGGAGAAGCCAAAACTCTTGAGCGTGTGCGACAAAACTTCCATTGGTATGGCATGGGCGGAGACATTCACCTGTTTGTCAAAAGGTGCCCACACTGCAGTGCATGCAAAACTACAGGCCGAACAAAAAGAGCAAAGATGCAAAGTTACCAAGTTGGAGCAACCTTAGACCGTTTGCACCTTGACGTTCTCGGACCATTCCCTGTGTCCAGCTCTGGAAACAAGTACATTCTTGTCATATTTGATCAGTTCACAAGATGGGTCGAAGCATATCCTGTCCCTGATCAAGGTGCTGAGACAACTGCAAGGAAGTTGGTCTATGACTTTATTGCCAGGTTCGGAGCACCTCTTGAGATACACACGGATCAAGGCCGCAATTTCGAAAGTGTATTGTTTCGGAATGTATGTGAGCTCTTGCAGATTACCAAAACCAGGACTACCCCCTATCACCCCTCCTCTAATGGACAAGTGGAGCGGTTCAATAGGACCCTGCTACAAATGCTTCGGTGTTATGTAAGCCAGAACCAAAAGAACTGGGACGAACATTTGCCACTGCTTACCGCAGCCTACCACAGTTCAAAACACACAGTGACTGGATTTACACCCAACAGGCTTATGCTTGGCAGGGAGGTCCACCAACTACAGGATATCCAGTCTGGTACTGCAACACTCAAGTCGAATCCACTGGAAGTTTCAGATTTCCTCTACCACCTGGAAGCAAGCTTAAAAGACGTGCACAACCTTGCGAGAGAACACCTCCGCTTCGCACAAGAGCGCCAGAAAAAAAGTGTACGATGTCTGAGCAAGAGAGCACTCCTACAGTGTTGGTGACCTTGTGTTTGTTAGGGACAACCTGAAAAGGAAAGGACTAAGCCCAAAGCTTCAAGCACTTTGGAAGGGTCCCCTGATTGTTGCTGCACGTCGAGGTCCAGTACTGTACGAGATCCAAGGTCCCAAGCGCGCCACGCCACGATCATGCATCATGACCGACTCAAGCCCTATGACAGTGAAGTTATCCCAATCTGGATTTCACGGCAGAGGAGTAAAATGCTACAACAGTGCCAAGATCCCACTTCCAAGAAAATGAAGAGGAGACTCCACTGGTGCCGATGTTGCCGCTGCCAGATGATCCAGACGGGACACCGATGGGTCCAAGTGACAAGTCCAAAGATTCGTGTGAAACATCTCAGTCCAGCGATCCAGACCGTCAGCCGGAAAGAAGACTAGGTGATACAAAAACTGTTAAAACATCAAGTGGTCGAGTAGTCAATATGCCAGAGAGATTCAGGTACTAGTTACAAGTTGCATTAAGCTGTGTTAAATGTTAATTGCTTGCACTTAAGACTGAATCTAGAAGAGTGATTGTTTTGTTAGGTTGTTATTCGCCTAGGACTTTCAGTTAAGTCGTTGTTGTTTATTATAATTACATAATTACTACTTAGTTTTCCCTACATTACCAATACTGAAGGGACTCAGTATTCCTAAAGGGGGGGTAGTGTAGTGCAGTTACACTGTTAATAAGCCGTGTACTAATCATTTGTTTTAGTTTTTCCCATCCTAGTATAGGTCAGTGAATGCATCGCGCCTGTCTATGTCACGTTGATTATCGCGAGACTCGTAGTTAAGTTGTTTCTGGTTGTATGGTACTCGCGGCTCACTGCACGGACATTGCTGGAACACTGTCTGTGTCCGAGCTAGAGGCCAAACCAGCACATCTTTTCAACTGAAACGACTATCAGCTGTCATTGTTGTGACTAACCTGCTGGGAGACCAGAAAAGTGAAGTAAGAGGATCCCTCGTTTTGTCGTGTGATTCTTTCCGCCCACGCGCCGCCATCTATATATATATATATATATATATATATATATATATATATATATATATATATATATATATATATATATATATATCTCCATCCATCCATTTTCTTGACCGCTTATTCCTCACAAGGGTCGCGGGGGCTGCTGGCGCCTATCTCAGCTGGCTCTGGGCAGTAGGCGGGGGACACCCTGGACTGGTTGCCAACCAATCGCAGGGCACACAGAGACGAACAACCATCCACACTCACACGCACACCTAGGGACAATTTGGAGCGCCCAATTAACCTGCCATGCATGTCTTTGGAATGTGGGAGGAGACCGGAGTACCCGGAGAAGACCCACGCGGGCACGGGGAGAACATGCAAACTCCACCCAGGAAGGTCCGAGCCTGGACTCGAACCGGAGACCTCAGAACTGGGAAGCGGACGTGCTAACCACTCAGCTACCGTGCCGCCTATATATATATATATATATATATATATATATATATATATATATATATATATATATATATATATATATATATATATATATATATATATATATTAGGCCTGTGCGCGTCTTGCGCACCTTTTTAAAAACAACCCGACTTTCCGAGCCTCAGAGGTAATTCACTACTGATTTATATAATTATTGTGAGGATAAGCGAATCTGCTAATGGATGGATGGATGGACATAGCAACCAAAAAAAGTCGAAACACAATTCAACACGAACGTGAACCAAGTCATCCTACCGAATGGAGCAGAAGCTATGTTGTCATCGGTCCAGGTACCAGCGAATTGTCATCCAGACAGAGAATTCTCCAGGATCATTTTCTTCATGAATCGATGTCTGCTTTTAATTCAAATTACTAAATTCACACAATTGACTAAACTTGACCTGCTTCTATTAAAGAACTATAAAGATGTCTTTTTGGGGCCAATAACACATATAATCAATCAATCATTAAGAGAAAATGTGTTTCCTTCCTCCCTCAAATCTGCAATTGTAACTCCTATTTTTAAATCAGGAAATAGAAAGGATATTAAGAACTATAGACCTATTAGTATACTCCCTGTAGTTTCTAAAGTAATTAAAAAGATTGTTGCTGAACAGCTAATTAAGCACCTTGACAATGGAAATATGTTACATCCTATGCAATTTGGCTTTTGACCCAAACATTCCACTGAAACAGCTTGTTGTTACCTTCTTGAGGTAATTAAACTCAGCCTGGATAAGGGAGGCGCCATTTTTTTGGACTTACGTAAGGCATTCGACACTGTTAACCACTCAGTGCTACTGACAAAAATGTTGAATTTTAATCTCTCCGTAAACACCATTAGCTGGTTTAAATCATATATTGCAGACCGATCCCAGTGTGTTAAAATTAATGATAAAATCTCTCAGTCTAGACCATGCACTACAGAGGTAATCCAAGGATCCATATTTTGGCCACTGCTCTTTAGTTTGAATATTAATGATCTTCCCTCCGTCTGTGACGACGTGAATGTCCTGATGTACGCGGATGACACTTTTTTTTCACTCACAGTCCTGATGCAAGCTCAGTTGCTGCTAAGTTATCTTGTGTAATAACTAAAGCAACTGAGTGGCTGAACAAGTCCCACCTCACGCTGAACACAGAGAAGACTATCGCTATGTACTTCTCAAACAGAACAATCCCAAACGTTCCCCCAAACATCTCTGCTGATAATTTTATGATCCAAAATGTCGAAGAAGTCAAATATCTGGGCGTGTCCTTAGATCCTACACTTAGATTTAATAATCATGTTAAAGCAGTATGCCGTAAATTTCTTTATCCTTGGAAGCAGCAAAATCATACTTCAATGCAATGATTATGTCACAAATTTTGTATTGCCTGTCATCATGGTTAAACAAACCTCTTAGATTATTATATAATCAAGCATTAAAAAATCTTTGATCAAAAGCCAATGCGACACCACCATTGTAATATACTCGTAAAACATTATATGTTAAGCTTCGATAACCTTATCAGGTATTCTAATATCTGTTTGGTGCATAAAATTCTTCATGATGCAGCCCCACCCCCATTAAAAACATTTGTACACCTGCGCTCACAATCAACGAACAGGGTGTCACAGTCTGCAGTGAGGGGAGATTGCAACATCCCAAAAAGAAAGTCTGCCTTTTATGTGACTGCTGCGGAGCAAAGCAGTAGCGAAATTTTCTCAGTCAGTCTTTTCTTATAAAGCTATTAAAGAGAGGAACGGGCTCCCCGACCACATGAAAAACAAGACCAATTTTTAACAGCTTTTCACGCGCAGTCAAAAGCTGGTTCCTTGAGTATCAGTCCTGTCCACATTTCTAGTACTTGGGTACATGTCCATCAAACGATACCCTAGTGGGTACCGTCTGATGGACACAGCCACAAGTATAATTGTTGTTGCTTCAATAGCGAACATACTATGACCACACGTGGACCCTTTTGCCCTAAATCTCTCCAATCAAGACGATTCGATACGCATCTCGATACATGGGGTGCGATCCGATACAAGGATGATTCGATTTTAAAATGAAACGATTCGGTTCGGTTTGATTCAGTAGGATTACGATTCGATGTTCAATTCAGTAGGATAACTATTCGATTCGGTGTAGCGGTGCAATGATTATTTGAAAACTCAACAATTAGTTAATTGTCAAATTAATTTTGAATTATTTTGTTACACCATTAAAGATTTGAACATCTTGTTTAATTTAAAATTATCAAAATCTTGTAACTTTCACATTTCACATGCATCTGCCGAATAAAAGTAAGTTGTAACTACTAATTAATATCTTTTTCAAAGTGCCACCTTACTACATGTAAACTAATTAACTTAAAACAATTACAATTAGATAGATAGATAGATAGATAGATAGATAGATAGATAGATAGGACTGTCTCAGAAAATTATAATATTGTGATAAAGTCCTTTATTTTCTGTAATGCAATTAAATAAGCAAAAATGCCATACATTCTGGATTCATTACAAATCAACTGAAATATTGCAAGCCTTTTATTGTTTTAATGTTGCTGATTATGACATTTTTTTTTTTACTTTGTCTGAGGAAATATTCTAATATTTTGACATATCTGAGTTTTCTTATGCTGTAAGCAACATTAAAATAATAAAAGGCTTGCAACATTTCAGTTGATTTGTAATTAATCCAGAATGTATGGCATTTTTGCTTATTTAATTGCATTACAGAAAATAAAGGACTTTATCACAATATTATAATTTTCTGAGACAGTCCTAGAGATGGATGGATGGATGGATGGATGGATGGATTGATTGATTATTAATCCACACAAGCACCAAATCTGCATTTAGAGCTTCTCCCACACGTATTTTATACTTATTAGGACAAACAAGAAAATACAACTTACTTCAGGATGAGCCCATGTTATTTTTTACGTCCGTGCTGTATCAGCATACAAATCAACTTCTGACCGTGCTCTTTCTTTTTTAAGCTTTGAGCCAGGACAGCATGGTAGCATTTCACTTCATCCTCTTAACTCAAGAGTTATTGTTGTCATGTACACACGCTAGCATCGGTTAGCATGTTTACAGCGAGGGAATTGAAAGACGCACAGTCCACTTCCCTCGTCAGCACAGATATATATACTGCTGGAGTATTAGTGCGCTTGCTGATTTGATGAGCACACAGACATCCATGTTATATGGAAGTCGGCGGATGAGCGGCGCTCGCCAACAGCTTTTGGGGACGCTAATGTTTTTATCATTTCCCAACTCCTGAAAGCCCTCATTCTCCACAACGCAGTATGGCTTAAGTGTTTAACAATAAATCTGGTTGAGGTCATTATTACCTTTTATCTGGTCAAGTTGTGGGCATTTTAATTGGAAGAAGTCCTGTTTATCTGTCCGTTGGTTTGAGCACCGCTGTTCCATGCCAGCTTGTCTGTACATCTGCCGTACTCGCAGTTGACAGTCTCTGTACATGACGTTGTTTATATAAAATTAACATCGCTTCCATACTTTGGACATTAAACTTGCCGGAGCACTTTGTGACTCTTATCCGCGTCTTCAACACTTTCCTCCCAAAACCGAAAGCAAAAGTGCTACCTTACGTCTGTGTAACAACTATGGCCGATGGCCCAATCCACCCTCTAATTTTTTTTTAAACGTTTGCTTCTCCTAAAGCAAATTCTCTGCAGTCGCATAAATATTCCACTGCCCAGACAGGATCCAGGCTTGGTTAGCTCTGCAGGTGGTCATCCAACCACCAACAAGGCTCTTTTGAAGCCGCTGACCAGGTGACAAAGGAATTTATGCGTCTGCCGAAGGAGTGTATTCAAGCCCGTCTTCTTGGAGCCCGAACAAATGGCTCCAATGATTTGGAATACACAAATGACCGATCAAAGGAATGTTCATGACTTCTTATCAATCACAAAGGGTATTCTGGCGCCTCGCCCTTCCTGGAACGTCTAGATGGAGCAACAGCACCGCCAAGTGGTGAAACTTGGAACTATCCTTAGTGACAATTCACATAAGTAACCGCATTTTACACATTTATACCATGATAATTCTTGACAGACAACTGAACTACGAATGATTCATGTTATATCTTTGTGTGTATGAACATCCTATTTCATTTGTACTCCATAAAGAATGAAAGATAATCAATATCTCTCAGTTCAGTCAGATTAGACAAGTAGAAGTTACCTCACAAGTTAGTTTATGATGCATTAATTACGATGTGTGTTAAACGGGTTGTGTGGGAAAACTGATTTGCCAGACTGACCAAATTTAATGCCAAATTATTAATCTCTTTAATCATTTTTTTTCTTAAAGTCTGCCCGAGCGAGCAGAAGGGTGTGCCACCACCCACTGAAGCCCCGCCCAAAGACTTTAAAAGGGCGAGGAGACCCTCGCTCATCCTCTTCCCTCTTCCTGCTCTCCCTGCTCTTCCGTCTCTTGTCTCTGGCTTCCAAGCCTCTTCCAAAAACTCTCGTGCACGACCTGCAAGTGCCCCAGCCTGCTCGAACTCTTTGTTCCAAGAAACTTGCCAACCACGTGGCCCTTTTCTTTTCTGGCAGCAACCGTTGCCGAGAGCGGACCCTCGCTCCACGCCACGCCAAAGCAGGTGCAAACTGCAACGCTGACTAAAGACTCTTTTGCTTTTTTTTTGTTTTGTTGTTTTGTTCCACCATCGGTGCTTGCCCGCCCGGACTCCGCGGCCCCGGCGTACACTTGCAACGTATCGCCGGGCTCAAGGTTGTGCACCTAAGCCGCTCACCTCACCTGCTATTCGGTGGCGCTCCGCCGCAGTGCCAACGCACCTCCAACGGCTGGCCTTCCCCGTACGCAGGCGCGTACTGACCGAGCTGCAACACCTGAACTCGGACAGCTGCCCAGCAGAACCAACCTTGGCGAGAATCAAACTCGCCGGATCGCCGACCAATCAAGGGACGATCCGCGCAACTACGCCAGGCCCCTGAGCGGCTTCCCCGTGCTCACCTGTGGAATAAACCCCTTTTTTCTTTTTTTTTTCTCTTGCCTTTTTGGAACGAACATTGACTATTTTTCCCCCTTTTGTTCAAGACCTTTCTGCTCATTCGACGCAAACGATGCTCGTAAGTCTGCATTTGATTCCCAAATTGGTACCACTGCGTGCAACTTACGTTTGAAACATATCACAGATCTGGCAGGTCAAATTTCTCTTTTCCTTGTTTCCTCATTCATTCGCATTCCTTCCTTATTTTCATTCGCTTTATTTTGTTTCTTTTCTTCTGACGGTAGAATAGTTAGATAGGCAGTGTTTTGATTCTGTAGTGTAGCAATCGTGAATAAATGCATGTTTTATGAACTCTATTCCGCCTAAGTCATCTGTGTTTCCGAGTGGATTCTTATTCTTTTGTTAGTACAACGAACCACTGAATATCGAGTGTGGCGACTTTAGATTATCAATGACTGATGAAAGAAGGATTTTGGTCGTTGTTTGCTCCTGTTAACCCAAAGCAAAACCAACGTGGTGCCCCTAGAGGTTATCGAGGTAAATATAATTTACCTCTGTAACGTCCAGATTATTAATTCGTCCAAAAGACGACCCAATTATCGCTAAATCTGTAACAACTATGGCCTATGGACCAGTCCACCCTTTATTTTTATTTTTTTGGTTTGCTTCTTCTAAAGCAAACTCTCTGCAGTTGCATAAACTTTTCACAGCTCAGAAAGGATCTAAGCTTGGTTAGGTCTGCAGGTGGTCACTTAACCACAAACAAAGCTTTTTTGAAGCCGCTGACCAGGTGACATAGGAATTCATGCGTCTGCCGAAAGAGTTTATTCAAGCCCGACTTCCCGGGGTCCGAGAAAACACCTTCAATGAATTGGAATATACAAACGACTGATCAAAGGAATGTTTATGACCTTTCTTGTCAACCGGGGGGGACTCTCTGGCGTCGCCCCTCCAGGGGGCACTCCTGGAACGTCTAGATGGAGCAGCAGCACCGTCAAGTGGTGAAACTTGGAACTATGCTTAGTGACAATTTTTACAAGTAACCGCATTTTACACGTTTATACCATGATAAGTCTTGACAGATAACTGAACTACGAATGATTCATGTAATGTCTTTGTGTGTATGAACGTCCTATTCCATTTGTACTCCATAAGGAATGAAAGGTAATCAATATTTTTCAGTTCAGTCAGATTAGACAAGTAGGAACTACCTCACAAGTTAGTTTATGATGCATTAATTATGATGTGTGTTAAACGGGTTGTGTGGGTAAACTGATTTGCCAGACTGACCAAATTTAATGCCAAATTATTAATCCCTTTAATAATTTGCTTTTTAAAGTCTGTGTGAGCGAACAGAAGGGTTTGCCACCACCTACTGAAGCCCCACCCATAGACTTTAAAAAGACGAGGGGACCCCCTCTGCCCGATCTCTCTCTTCCCGATCTCTCTCTCCCGCTTCCACGCTGCCGCTCTTCGCTCTCGCCATCTTCACCTGCTCCCACTGAATCTTTGTTCCAAGAAACTTGTCAAACACGTGGCCCCCTTCCTGGCAGCAACCATTGCCACGAGAGCAACCACTCGCTCCACGTCACGCCAAAGCAGGTGCAAACTGCAACGCTGACCCTAAAGAGACTCTTTTACTCCCTTTTTCCTTGTTTTCCCCCCCTTTTTTCCTTCACCATCGGTGACTGCCCCGCCAGAAGCGAGCTCCATGGCCCCCCGGGTACACTTGCAACGTACAGCCGGACTCAAGGTTGTGCACCCAAGCTGCACCGCATCTCACCTGCTATTCGGTGGCCGCGGTGCAAGCCCAACTCCAACGGCTGGCCGTCCCCGTATGCAGGCACGCCGCGAACCGACCTCGTCGGAGAAATATCTCGCCGAGTCGCCGACCAATCAAGGGACGAACCGCGCAACTACGTCAGCCCCCAAGCAGCTCCCTTGCTCACCTGTGGAATAGCCCCTTTTTGATTTTCTTGCCTTTTTGAACGAACATTGACTATTTTTCCCCCTTTTTCAAAAGACCGCCCGTTTCTGCTCGTTCGACGCAAGCCCCCATTCTCGTAAGTGCACGTTTGATTCCCCAATTCGGCATATCGCTGTGTGCAACTTACGTTTGAAACATATCACAGATCTGGCAAGTTAAATTTCTCTTTTCCTGTTTCCTTATTCATTCGCATTCCTTTCTTATTTTCATTAGCTTTATTTTATTTCTTTTCTTCTGACGGTAGGATAGTTAGATAGGCAGTGTTTTGATTCTGTAGTGTAGTAATCGTGAATAAATGCATGTTTTATTAACTCTATTCAGCCTAAATCATCTGTGTTTCCGAGTGGATTATTATTCTTTTGTTAGTACAACGAACCACTGAATATCGAGTATGGCGACTTTAGATTATAAATGACTGATGAAGAAATGATTTTGGTCGTTGTTTGCTCCTGTTAACCCAAAGCAAAGCCAACGTGGTGCCCCTAGAGGTTATCGAGGTAAATACAATTTACCTCTTTAACGTCCAGATTATTAATTTGGCCAAAAGACGACCCAATTATCGCTACATAATGGTGCCCCGTGTAAGGCTATATAACACAAGAAGATCCACTCGAAAATACAAGATTTTGGACTTGAAAAGTAAAACACATTTCACGTAGTGTACGTAATCATTTGGCTCTGTGTAAAAGAAAAACATTTCTGCTTACATAGAACTGTACTGACTTTACCCTTCAGCGTTGAATCAAGCATCTGTTCGCCGCCATCTTGCGTGTGTTACCACCTAAGTGGCTTGCTATTAGTAAACGAGAATAACGGGATTGATTGATGGAAGAAAAGAAAGAGCCGGTCACCGTTTGAGAAAATAGTGGCTTGTATTTGAAAACGTACGTGATAGAACTCGAGTTGTGCAACTTTTAAATTTCAGATGGCTGAATTTGAAGTTCTTTGTCTTTGTGTTGTTGTGTTTCCGGAAATTGTGGGAAGTCAGGTGACAGCCGAAGTGCATCGCTTTGACCAGACTCGAGTTACGTGCTTCGTAGTAGCTAACCGTGAGCAACGTTAACGACGTCCGAGTCATTTTCCCTGTGTCCTCCTACACCTAGCTTGTGGGAGAAGTTTGAGTCGTGATTGAGCTTTCTGTAGCCGCCGACTCAAATTTTCAGCTCTTGGCGAGCGGATTAACAGGGCGCTAAGACGTTAGCTGCATACCTGTACCGTGTACGCATTTCCACAAGGTGGCGCCATAGTCCTTGTGAAGTCGAGCTGTGTGGCTCGTGGAGGCGTGGTTGAGTACCACCCCCTTTCTCCTCGTGGGCGAGTTTGAGCCACGCCTGCAGCCCCCCCCCCGAAAGGGAGTGAGTCTTGCAGGCTGTCAGCTGTCAGTCAGTGTTTGGAGTGATACAGATCACTTGAGCTTGCTCCGCTGTCAATACTGACAACAGGCCCCCACTGCTGCTGTAACGCCGGTGGTCCTTGCTCCGCGATAATTCTGATTCAATGTTACTACACATTGCTTTTTGAATTGTTTTCCATGTCGAGCGTTGGACTGAGTGATTGTAGTCACCGTTAGTACGCAAGGATAATAAAAAATGTATCCACGTCCGATTAAACGCATTTGGAGGCTCAATTGACTGCTTGCGTTTAATGATTATAGTAATAGCCGACCGCATTCTAGTCTTTTACGCTGCCTAGCGTGAGAGCAATTACGGTTGCATCAACAAAACATACTGCTGGGTCAAATTAATACAAAGGAACTATTTACACTGTTGTGTTTTTCTTTTTTTTTTCCTATCTCCTTTTATCCAGTTTCATACTAGGCTAACTAGCTGTATTCTTGACTTAACATTTCACTTGATTTCTGGTGTTGTGTTTGTTTAGTTGGTTTGGTAAACCTAGTATTATTATTATTTTCTTCTTTTTTATTTTTTTATTTTTTTCCACATTTTTAATTTTGTTGTTTTGGTTTGTTCTTTTGTTTTTGTTTTTCGGTTGTGTCTAGTTAATAAGAAGGTGTGAGTTTGGGGGTTTGAGGCCTGCCCCACTCCGGTAGAACTCCTGGCGCCCCGGGCGGGCTCCGGTGGCCGGTGGGCTGTCCGGTAGCCCTGCTGCGCTGGCTGTCCGCCCATTGTGGTGCCGGGTGGATGAGGTGGGGGGCGGGTGGGGGTGGGGGTGCTGGGGGGCGGGCGTGCCACCTACACCCGCCGGGTTGGGTGAGGCCCCGCTGGTCGCTCCTCTTACTCACTTCACTAGCTTGCACTATACACTTTGTAAATATACACATAGGGCACACAACACATTTCTTGGTGGGGTGGGGAAGGGTGGAAACACCGTCTTCACCCTTCAACTCCCCTCCAATTTTAATGCACTTCATGTCCAAGGGGAGGGGTGAGTTGGGGCGGGGAGCCATCAGAGGGGATGGACTGCAGTGCCTGGCAGCGCTGTGGTCCCCCCCATCTGTGTCCCTGCCCCACCACTTTGTCCCTCCTTTTTTTGGGGGGGGGGTGCGGGTGTGTCGGAGTAGGGGAAATTTTTTCCCTCTGCTCCGACTCACCTGCTCCCAATTTTAATGCACCACACGCACACACTTGTATATACACTGGGTGGGGCCACATTCACGGTGTAAGGGTAGAGCTCGCCAGTCGGCGAGCTGGCGGACTCAGTAACAGGGTTAGGTGTCACTAGTACTCTGCTCGCTTTGCTGGACCGCGGTTGACGGCTTCTTTCTTTGGTGGTGGTCCTTATGCATGCCAGATCCGTCGCACCAGCATCTACTGAAACTCAACAGAAGTAGCCTCTCCCTCCCACAGCCCCTTGAATCAGTGGGTGCTGGTGTCTGTGGATCTCACTTTGCTTTATCTATCCTTCCCTCCTTCCTCTCTTTAGTTTTTCCTCTGGTCACTTGAGATCTCAATTTATTGGAAGTTTGAGGTTTCTGGGGGTGGCATAAGACTCTGGTTTTGTAACCACGCAGGAGGGGTTTTGTTGGTGCTGGATTTCACTTTGATGGATTGGATGTACTGGCTTCCATGGATCTCACTCTGCCTTATCGATCCTTCCCTCCTTCCTCTCTTTAGTTTTTCCTCTGGTCTCTTGAGATCTCGCTAAATTTGCTGGAATTTAGAGGCTTCCGGGGTTGGCGTAAGACTTTGATTTTGTAATCATGGGGAAGGCAGGAAGTGTTTGGTCGGTGCTGGATTTCACTTTGATTTATCTTTCTTTTCTCTTTATTTTTTTCTGACCTTTTCTCTGGTCTCCTGACCATTTAAACCTCACGACTCTGGCAAGATTCTGAAGTACCTGGTTAAGGCGAAGGGTAATGGGATATTTATAAGGCTTTAGGTGAATTAATGAGTATAAATTTATACGTATTTGCACGCACACGCACGCACGCGCACGCACGCACGCTAACGCACACACGCAAACGCACGCACACACACACACACACAAAAAAAAAAGAGCAATGATGATAAGATGTTGAATCGGTAAGACTACCGAATGAACAATTCTGAGCTCTAAAAAGAAAAAAAAAAAAAGAAAAAAAAAAAAAGAAGGTGTGAGTTTGAACGAGCTATTATTAGAGAGGCAGCTCTAATATTTCTGTACAGTTTTGCAGTTTTTGTGTCCCAAACCCCGTCCACAAGACATTCGCATAAAACTGTACTGACACTGTAATCAGTCATTTGACTAAGACTATTAACCCCTTTTAAGTTTATTTTCCCATTTTCTGCTTTGTTGTTTATTTAATTTAATTTTAATTTCAACTTTTAACTCGACTTCCAAAAAAAAAAAATATTATTTTTTTAAAAATTTTTTGATTTAGCTCTTGGGATTGACCGCTGTAAGATTTCAGAGTTACTCTGTCCCTCATTTTAGCTATTCTTTGCTGAGTGAATCAAGTTGAAGTTAGTATTATTTTTATTTTTATTTATTATTTTATTTTTGTTGGTGTTTGTTTTTGTTTGTTTTGATAACTGGAATTGATTTTCCACAACTATAGTGTAAGTTGTGGGTTGCATAGCCCACTACAAATCTTTTGCTTTTGTAGCAATTTCCCTTTTGATAATTTGAACCCAGTGTGTATTGTTGACGGTAATACTTGATGGCGGTAGTTAGCTAACTGCGTACGCTAATTAACTAACTACTAAACGCTAGTATAAGTTTGATCATCCAAAAAGTTATTGACAATATGGCAGCACTCCGAGAGACTCCCAGCCCCTGTGAGAGCTTAGACACTTTGGCTCAACTGGTGCAAAAGCTGACCAAGGAGTTCTTGCGTGGATACGCTGAGTCTATTAGGGATGCGGATGTCAATACGCGAAATGATAACCTCGCGCAGCTCATGAGCGACGCTAAGACAAAAGCCCCAAAGGACAAATCACTCATTCGAATGCTCGGATGTCTGACTTTGAACCTTGCCACGCAGTTGAAGCTGAGCGATGCCGAGGATTGTCAAGTGAAACATCAACTTGACATGGCACGACAGCAGAGCCGTGATGCCACGGCACAGCTTGAACCCGCCCATGACTGAGTGAAGGTCATGGAGACCCAGCTGGTCGACGCTAAACCGCAGCTGGATGAGGCAGAAGCCCGCGCAGATGCGGTGCTAGCCGGAAATTTGGACAGTGATACAGATGAGTCTGCTCCCACTGATGACTCCCCTCAAAAGATTGGTGAGTTAACCCAAGCTCTCGCGTCCGCCGAAGACACAAATCGAGAGCAAGAAACACTGCTGAGACCCGCAGCAAATGAAATTCACAAACTAAAAGCAGAGGTGACTGACTTGACTGAACGACCGTCAAAAGACCAGCTTCGGCTAGCAGAAGCGAATTACTTTCGGGTTAGTTCGTCGCGAGCTCAGTCAACCGACGAACTGAAGGGGCTCCAAGTTCAGGTACAAACCCTGAGGGAGGAACGCAATGCCGAAGTGGACCACTCATATGACCTGCGAACCAAATTAGCATTGACTGAAGCCGAGGTTACCCGCCTCCAACAATGCCAGCAGGAATATGAGACAGAGTTAGCTCAGATTAAACATAAGCTACCACGCACGCAGCAGTTAAATGAGGTCTCCCGAGGAGCCTCCCCGCCGGGAGCTCCACCCCCACACAGACTTCCTGATCCCAGAGCCACAGCACCACAGCTCAAACTGTCACCTGAGTCCGGAGCCGCCTGGAGGACGCCGCCAGTGACCACCGCCGCTTTAGACCTGGCACCGCCAATGGCCGCGTCCCCACGCGATTTAGGGCCATCAGGTGCTGACAGTTTCCAACGTGGACCCATATCGACTCCCCCGTTGGAGAGACAGATGGGTGTGGCCTGGAAAGATTTGGACAAGCTGGCTCGAAACATAGCCAAATTCGAACCGAAACCAGGGGGGTCCCACAACACAACAGAGTGCTTGAAAGACATCAACTATCATCTCCAGAGGTTCCCAACGGCAACCATGGAAGATAAGTTGTACTTGATTATAATGACGTCCAGCCGAGCAGTCAATAGATTGCTGGAACGGCAGCCCGCTGATGTGTTGTCTGATCCCTTGGCGCTGCAAGTCATCTCACGGATGCCCACTGAAGTGACCCACCAGCAGAGGTCACCAGAGGGGCCTCCAGTAGCCGACACTCAGACACCTCCTAAACCGCCTCCTGACTCAACAATATTGGTACTGCAGGTTGATCCAAATACTACAGCTGACCCGCGGGTATCGCGATCAACCGACGACGTGAGACCGTTCCAACAGCTTTTAGGTGATCTCACCACCAGGGGGACAGCTCGTAAATTCTATCTGAGCGTCACCCTGGAGCGAGCTCTAACCTACGAAGCCCTTGTAGATCCCGCCGCAGACATCACGGTGATGTCCAACACGGTGTTCGAACAATTCCGCGCCGCGTCACAAGCTAACAGTCAACCGCTCCGCCTACGGCGGTGACCACTCACCGTTAGCGCCTTCTCACCTAACACAAATTTGGAGTCTGTCGTGATGGTACACTGGTCCATTGGCCCCATGGAATTCATCCATCCAGTCTATGTGGGACCCATTGAGTCCGTCCCCCTTCTTATTGGCCAAGACCTGTTGTTTCGCTTCCAACCCATCATAGACTACCAGAGACTCCAGATTTGGGCCTAGGTGCGGCAGGCCCTGCCAACATTTCCTTCGGGCCCTGACCAGGCTCAGCTCTGCACTGTGACTCAGGGGCAGCCACCCCACGGGGAAGCAGACGCCCCCACAGGAAGCTGGGACACGACTCAGCCCAAGGCCGGACCCCTCGCCTACCCACGCCCGGCTGAGAAGCCATGACACCTTCCTTTGTGACCTTGACCCACCACTGCCTGATGCAGGGTACGCCCCGCGCATCATCGGAGGTGTCCATGTGCAAGGTGCACCTGTTCTTGACGCTGTCCTCGCCTTGTGTCTGCAGCATTCGCTGACAACTTGCGAGATCTCGACCCGAACATTCTTTTCGTCTCCAAATCTTGCCGGTTCCCGTTGAACATGGAACCTCCTCTCACCATAACCGCAGCGGGCGTGTGCGCCTTAAACCTTCAGTGGAAGCAGCGCTCACTGACCCACTACTTCCTGGTTGTCCCGGACGCGCCTCACACCCTTTTCGTGGGTGCAGATTTGCTTGTTCGTCTTGCCATCCATGTGGACACCATCAACAACGTGCTGTGGTCCCTCACCAACTCGGAACCTCTAGCTTGTGTTCCCAGTCTTCCAAACATGAAGTCCGGGCAGACCATCCCAGATGCTTGCGAAGTCTTAAACGAGGATGAAGTGATCGCTCCGGCGACCACGATCAACATTCCGGTCCGCTTGGTGGAACGAGCTAACCAGGTCTTGAATGCTCGCTCCGCTTTCTTTCAACCTTCATCGGAATTCATGAACCTTTCGTTACTCTTGGAGGCCACGCCCATCGTGGACGCCTCCCTCACCACTGATCTTGGTTTACAACCCCCTGTCGCATGACCTTCGCATACCAAAAGCGACCCGTCTGGGCCTGCTCATCCGTTCTGACTTCCACGACTTCACTCTAACGGTGCTTGTGGTTGGACACATCCCATCTGACTTTTTCTTGACTGAAGACACCTGTGGCCGAAGACTCACCAGGCCATCTCAGCTTGTTACGGTCAACCCTGCCGGTCCCACCAACGATGAAGACATCGTCCGGGTGAACCTGGGAACAGACCAACAACTGGTGATTTATGCCTTGAGCGCGTTGCCTCCAACTCCCTCCAGCATTCCCTCTGGAAACCTAGAGACCCCTCAACCAACCACGACTCCAAATGGGGACCTTCAACCGTACCCGGAGTTCGAGGCGCACCTCCAAGAAGTTCTGCACCGCACTGATGCGCTCCGGTCCGAACAGGACCGCGAACGTTTGCGCACGGTGTTAATGAAATACACACCCTCTTTTGCCAAGGACTCCTTGGATTGCGGGTTGACGGCACTACATGTAGTCCGCATCCCGACTCAGCCCGGCGCTCCCCCAACTTTTGTGCGCCAGTACAAGATTCCGAAAGCTTCTTATGAACCAGTACAGAAGACTATCGACGCCATGCTGGAAAAGGGCATCATTCGGCCCTGCAGCAGCACCTATTCGGCTCCATTGTGGCCAGTCTTGAAACCAAACGGCACATGGAGACCGACCATTGACTATCGCAAACTGAACCAACAGGTTCCTCTTTCGCGATGGCCCATGACACAACTTGAACAGGAACTTCCCAAGGTTCGAGATGCCACCTTGTCCTTGGGCTAGATCTTTTAATGTTCCCCAATATTTAGCAAGGACCGCTAATTCTCTCTCCTCCTGGGGAAACTTTTTCTCAACATTATTTATAGTGTAAGTCCATAGTGTCACTAAGCCGGCACCTTCATTACTAACACTCACCATTGCATTATCTTCGTCACATTGTATCTCGGCAACTAGCCTAACTTCCAAGCTTCTCGGTTCGAGGCGTATAGCATTTTTTACTGCGTTTTTGAGCCCTTCTAAATTCTCTTGGTCTTTACCATGGCCAATATTTTGTTTTCTTTTCGTTAGGATTCTTACGCAATCAGGCATAAAGGGGTCTCGCAAATTTCTGATAATACGGGACATGATCTCGAACATAACTACACAGTCCTAATATTTTCTGTAGCTCGTTCTCGGAGGTTGGAGGCAAAATCTGTTCTATTTTCTCTCGATACGCTTGCGACAGCCCCAAGTCTTCAGACACTTGGAATCCCAGGTAATCTACCTGAAACCTGGCAAGCTGACACTTCTTAAGATTTAGTTTTAATCCTGCCTCCGTCACTCGTTTGATTACGGCCTGCAGAATCTCCAAATGTTCCTCCTCCGTGTCACTAGCGATGAACACATCATCGATGTAAACTGTGACTGGGAGACCTTCCAAAATATGCAAGACAGCTGATTGAAATACATTCGGGGAGTTCTTATATCCTTGCGGCAACCGTTGCCAAACGTATGCTTTTCCTTTATGCGTAAACGCTGTTTTCCCTTGTGATGCTTTGGCAATTCTCAGGGAAAATAATCCATTTGCAAGGTCAATACATGATTTATACTTCTTTACTCTTAATGTTTTTAAAGACGCCTGGGGGTTTATGAGGCTCGCTCGGTTAGCCACCGTTCGGCGGTTTAGAGCTTTAAAGTTAATGACTGGCCTCCATCCCCCTCCTACCGCTTCAGGTTTTTTAACAGCTTGAATTGGGCTATTGGTAATAGGGTTTAGTTCTTCACGAATAATGCCAAGTGCTAATAATTCTTTTACAATTACCTCCATTTCGGCCACTGCTCCGGGGTTGAGGGGATATTGCCTTTCTGGCGGATGTACCCCCCCAATTATAATATGCATATAATTTGCGCCTAAATCACCGCAATCATTTTTAAAATGTGCGATGGCGGCTTTGTCTAAAATTTCACCCAATTTCTTTTTCCCTTCCAGTGTTAATACACTGTCTTGGATTTGTTGGGCTTTTACGGCAGGTACATCTACTGATTTATACCATTCTTGGTCGGGTATTATTTTTGTAGGGCCTACTTTCACTAATTTCGGTTTTAGTTTTTCCCATCTCTTTTTCGCAACCTGCTTTTTATTTTTAAGCTTTTCCATTTCTTCTGCATCTTTTAACGTCAACAAATTGTGTGGTCCCAACACCCACACAATCCCCCTCCAAATTCCTACCGGCATTTTGGCAATCGGGCCATCAGCTACCATTACTTTTAGGTGTCCAATTTGTTTTAAGGCCTTACGGGTCATGGACACCTCGGCCCCTGTGTCTACTAAATAGGGCGTTCCCTCCACCTTAGCGTAAAGGTTATTCCCTATCCTGTAAACTCCTTCTAGGGTGACCCGTGCCTCTGTCTCCATTATTTCCCAGGCCCCCCGGAGGCTGCTGCCTTGCGAGCCTCGAGGAAGGCCTTCCTTTCTTCTGGGTTCAGTTTGTCAAATTCTTCTTTGGGCATATATGCTGGACCTGGTCTTCGCACTGCTGGCTGTTGTCTTGGTTGGGGCCTCGTCTGCTGTCCTGGCTGGGTGGCCTGTCTCTGATTCCCGTTCGTTCTCTGTTGCTGCGGTCTTATGTAGGGGCCAGTCTGCACTGGTTGCTGAGCTCCCTGCTGGGCTTGCTGTTCGTTCCCTCGGGTGCGACTAGCGACTGGTCCGGTTCTCCTCCTCTCAGCGTTATGCTTAGTCAGGCGATCCCACTTCTTAACGGAGGCTTCAATTTTCAGCATCGTCCTATTAGGGGCTATTTTCACAAAGACAGCTTCGTTCCCTTTTTCCTTAACAATCATCCGCAAAACTTTAATATACCTATTTGGAGATATAACTTCCTTAATTTTGTGCCACACATTTAGCAGGGAAACGTCCCTTTTGAGTTGCTCTCTAGCCCTGCTAATATGGGCATCTTCATCCTCATCTTCGCCGTCCACCCATCTTTTCGTCCACCTGTTGTGGTGTTTCGTTTGGTCCGACAGGGCTAGCAATGATGTACTGAAGCCATAGTTTCTTAGCACCATCTCCTCCTGGGGCGTCTCTAATCATAGGCCATGTCTCAACTAAATACTCTTTAGCTTTCTCTAGCCTACCTTTTTGGCGAACCAACGCCTTCAAGGTCTTAAATTGTTGCACCTCCCCCTCCATGTCATGTGGTTGGGGTACTGGGTTTGGTACTATTGTAGTTGATCCCATCTGTGTCACATATTGGGACTGTTGGTTCAAAGAGGTTCTTGGGGCGGCCGGTACCGTTACAGTAACCGCTGCTCCATCATTATCCGAATCTGAATTTAGGTCATCGTCTGCTCTCAGCTCACATTTTGCTTTATTATTTATTGCTTTTTTAAGCCTTCTCAACATAAAATCATGTGCCACCGCCACGTAGCCATCCCTGAAATTCTTAGTCAGGTCTTGGTGAATTAATAAGGTGGTATATGGCGGAGCCTGTAAAATATTAACAGCATCGCGATAAATTATTCGTATAGTTAGAGGCATTTTACTATCTAGCTTATTGAGCCAGGCAGGTGGATAGGGGCGATTTACTTGCCCTGCCTCGGGTATGTAAGCTTTCCGCCCATCCCTTGTCTCAATCCATCCCAGGCTAATATCCCTAGCTATCCTTTCTGAGGATCGGTACACGTCAAACGTCGGTTGAGGATTTTTCTTTCTTTTATTAACTGGCCTTGTAACTATTTTCGGGTTCTGGCTGGGGTTGGCCGGGTCATCTTCTGATGAGGTTGAGTCTCGGTCTTCATCAGCGGGGTTAGCGCCAATTGCGGTCGAAACAGGAGCTCGCTCTCCATCGTCTTCCTCTTCGCTCCCATCTCCTGGCATCGCTAACGGTCCCATCGGGTTAACATTTCACATATGCCTTTTTTGCGAAACCTGTGGCAGAGGCACCGGCGTCATGGGGGGTTGTCCCGGAAAGGGATCCCGTGCTGTTCCAGGGGTAGACGTGACGGGGCTAAAGGTCACCGTTCCCCTTGGGGCCTTGTTTTTTCCCTTTGGGGTTTGTCTGCTCGGTCCCGCTTGCTCTTCGTCCTCCACCTCCTGGGCAGCTCCTGACTTCCTTCCACTTACCGGGAGAGGCACGGGAGATGTTTTAACTGGGGATGATGACTGGGGTGAGTCCCTGGGTTCTCCGTTTATTGATTGCTGGAGCTGGCGTCGTTCACGATCCATCTGTCTAGTACGGGTTAAAATCTCGTCTGTCACTGATTTAACTCGTTCCTCTCTCTGCTTTTTTGATATCACTATCACAAATTCTACTCCCGATGGTGTTGTTACAGGAGTCTTAGCTCTTAGAGTGAACGCTGCTACTGCTATGGACTCAGCCTGTTGCCACTGCATCTTTCCAGTTTTAATCCAATTTACGTCCATCACTATTCTCTCCGCTCCTTCTCCCAGCGCTTTGTCGACCCCTCTCTCCAATGCTTTTGCCATTTCGTCCGCATATTGGGACTGATCGTTTTTGGGGTTCCACTCTGTTCCTGGCACGTGTATTATCATGCCGTAGGGAGTGTTCCCACCACTAGTTTTTGCCGCTGTTATTGGCCGCTGGTATTCTTTTTGTAATTTTTGTTTAACCTCTAATTCATATTCTGGTCCAGCTTCCTGCCTTAAAATGTTTCCAAGCGCTTTACTATGCGGTTTTAGTGATCTATCCGTGATTATCACTATAGCATCTCCCTGTATTTGCCAGGGGCTTCCCACATAGTGGCACAATATTACTCCATTCCCGATTGAAACCCTTTTTGTTTCCTCCGGCAGCCCACCCAGGGGCGCCGTTCTTATCAGGGGAGTCATTTTTACAGTTTTTTCTGGGCTTTCATTTTCTGATGCTCCTGCATCCTCCTCATGGACACCTGAGCCCATATCAACAAAGCCCTCTTCACCAACGGCCTCAGCTGGCCATTTCCGCGGTTTTTGTAACTCTTTCAACTTCGGTTGCTCCCAGAGGTTGAGGCTTAATGCTTCAGTTCCCTTGGGATTTGCTAATTCCACCCTTATCTGCATTTTCTCAGCGAGGGTTTTTATCGTCGGGTCCCACTGGACTCCGGTACTAACTACTTCCACTACGTTATACACATCCAACAACACAGTCCACCAGTGGACCCAAAGGCCCACCGTCCCAGGGGTGCATCCATCCTGGGGGTGGTTCATTACTATTGTTGCTATGCCCATTACTTCGGGAAATTCACTCACGAACACTCCCGTTTCCTTCACCGACCTTCCCACCTCCGCTGGGAGGTCCGTTGGACGGATTGAAGGATTGCTTACTTCCAGGTGCCTTCTTGCTCCTGGTGGCCATCGATCTACACCTTCGCCCAGTAGCATAACCACTACTGGTATATCTGGTTGTTCTAGAGGACGGGGATCAGGCATTAATCCTGCTCCCCACTCTGTAGGGCTAGGGGGCTTTTCCCCTCCCTTTCTCCCTATTATTCTTTCCATTACTTCACTAGCGTGTTTTATAGCCCGCTTTGCTTTCTTATTGTAGGAGTGGAGCTATCTATTTCCGAAGCCTTCCCGCGCGCTTGGGTTTCAGGGACGTACTATAGCTCCTGGCTACTCAGCTCCGTACCCGTGTACGTTGCCTCTACCTCTATCGGGACTACCGCCTTCGGGTTTCCTACCTTTATTCGTCGGCGGATGTCCTCTCTCAAACGGTGGGGTGTGTTATTCTTTTAGGGATGTGGATTCCTTCTTGTGTCAATGGACACTCCTGTCGGGGAACTGAAAAAGGCTGCCTCCACCAGAACATTAGTCTAGTGGAAACTCCTACCTTCTCTCCTTGGTTCTCGACGACTTTCTTCTTGTGCGAATGGACACTCCTGTCGGGGAACTGAAAAAGGCTGCCTCCACTAGAACATTAGTCTAGTGGAAACACCTACCTTCTCTCCTTGGTTCTCGACGACTTTCTTCTTGTGCCAATGGACACTCCTGTCGGGGAACCGAAAACTTACAATTTTCTCAAAAACACAAGGAGGAAAGGCAGAGGATGGGGGATCAGGGATAGGTTTGTAGCAGCAGCCTCTGTCAATGTATCCGCTATCCAAGAAAAGGGACTATAAATTGCTCCAGGCACCCCACAATAACCAAGCAAAGAATATGGTAGTTTTGCTAAAAATGGATATCTGAGATGACAAACAAATAAAATGGGCAACCGCACCCAATATGGAAAGCCTAAATAGCGCAAACCATAGTTTAACATCACAAGGTTAGAAGAGACTGCCTCTCTCCGAGCAGCCTCTCAACATTAACTCTGTTCAAGCCCTCCTTCTTTTTGTGGACAGGCCTGAACCACCCCTTAACTCAGCCCCCCCCTCAGGGAAGCGCGATGCAGCGCTCTCGGCCAAGTACACTATCAGTACCTTCACAGCTGACCAGAGCAGCAGGTCGCTGTTCAAGCTCATTCACTTTGAATGGCTTTCTCACACTCAACCTCTCTTAGAGTGCAAGTCTCCTGGGGAGCCAGTCACCGTTCCTTTAACACAAAATAGTACAATCAACTTCAATTCAAAAATCACACTAGATTTTCACAACTAAAGAAGTTCTTTTCCATGAAACACCATTCATCAAAGAGACTATTTTGTGTTAGCTCAGGGTCGTATGACATGACAATTTATCAGCGAGTTCGCTATCAGCTCTAAGCACTGTGCCCTCCGCTCAGAGCCGCGCTCACTCGGGTTCCTGTTTGGGCTTCGATCGATCCCGATTTTGACAAAAATGAGTCAATCGGAGCCCTACGTTATGGGCGCCACATGTCAACTTCCGCTTACCCGCAGGACTTAAATCGGGAAATGTGTCCTGATCGACTCTCCAATTAAAGGGTTAGTAATTCCCCTTTTTCCTCACCAGCTCTAAGGCGTCAGCGTGAGGAGACGGGAATTAGATAAGCCGATATATCAAAGTGGATTCACCTAGGTTTGTTCACTGTCTTCTTATCATGAGGCCAATCCGTTTTCATCCACCTATCAATCCTGAGTGAGTAACCACACAGAGCCCAGGAATAATAGTCTGAACACCTCACTTACATTGGCAGCTCCACTTCTCTGAGTTGTTTGCATTTGTTATTGACCTAGTCATTTAATAATCCTTGTTAGGATCATACGGATTTGTTTCATATCAAGCAGGAGTATTTGACTTTATTAATACAGAAGGAAACACTGGTTAGAGGTTATTTGAGTGCACTTACCTTCTTCCGGACGTCCGATGCTGTTGTCCGTCTTAAAAAAAATAATAATGCGGACTTATAAAATGTCCAAAAAAATAAAATAAAAATTAAAACAAAACAATAAAATGATTAAATCAAAAATTGTCTTTTAACAATTTTATTGACAATAATAAAATAACCAATATAAATCATAAAAGTCACATTTTAAAAATAAAACATTAAATCAATAAAAAATAAAATAAGAATTGGAAATAGGAGATCAGAAATAATATTTAAACCTTTTATAAGAGCTTTCTAAGATTGATCATTTCTCAAAAAAGCTCAAGACCTGATTCAAAATAAGATGTTTTTGGCTAAAAATAATAATTTAAAGATATGGGAGTGTATTAAATGGCCCCCACCCTACACGCGATTAGTCATTCATATCTTCCTCTTAAACATCTCATTAATAAAAGTTTTGTACTTTACCCAATCAGTGAAGAACGTTCCATATCTATATATATATACACACACATATATATATATATATATATATATATATATATATATATATATATATATATGTGTGTGTATATATATATATATATATATATATATATATATATATATATATATATATAATATACGTATGTATGGAAGTCAACCTAATGTCAAAGATGAACGCATTTTCCTCATGTCCTTACAGGAGAATCCCGGTTACCGAGGCGACATTGCAGAGATGTCCTCCGTGGTGAGTTGGAGATGTAGTGGACTTTTGCAAGGACACTCAGCCTAACCTTTTACTGATGTGCAGATGGAATGCAGTCATGGCAGCAAGCGTTCACATGGCGAGAGGATCAAGTACAAGCTGGTGGCCATGACACAAGGCAACGATATTGCCTCACTCTTTGAGCTGGATCCCACTACTTTGCAGAAAACCGACTCTTTCGTTCCGCGGTACTGGCTAATTTTTGATGGCCTTTCAGAGTAAAATACCTGTGCTTTTAATGTAAAGAGGAGACCGTAAATTGAGTGCCTGCTTCCAGGAACTCGTATGTCCGCTTGAGGCACCTCTGCACCAACACATGGATCCAGAGCACCAATGTCCCTATCGATGTTGATGAAGAGAGACCCATCAGACTCATGGTTGGTTCCACTCTTTTACTGACATCTGTAGCGCAAATTGGTCTCGTTGTTTTTGACGAACAATAAAAAAAAAAAAACACAACTCCAGATGTGTAATTCTTTTGGTCATCTCTAGGGGCATCACATCTGTTTAATTAATTTGGAGAGGCAAACAACAAACCTCGGCAATCAGTTGTTAAAAATGAATGAGTTACACTTAGAATTTCATGATTTGTTGTTTAGATGAAGGATTAATGATTCACTCAAACACACAGTTAAGACTGGTCTTGTATGTTAGGAGTAATAGTAAGTATTCCTTTTTGTACAAACATACAAGTTCAATGCAGTATCTAAACTAGAGTTAATTTTCAGTAGGGATGTTCGATATCACTTTTTTTAGACCAATATGATATTCAAATATTCATGACTCACGATACCGATACCATGATACCATTATGATACATAAATCCCCCCCCCCCCCCCCCCAAAAAAAAAAAAACGATGACAGATCTTTATATATATATATATGTGTGTGTGTGTGTGACATATATATCCCAAATGGCAAATGTCCTTAAATTGAATGGAATTAATGGCAATTATATTTTTGCAATTTGCTAATAAATGTAATTTTGCCTAGAGCACACAAAAAAAATATTATTATTATTATTATTATTATTATTATTATTATTATTATTGTTATTATTTAATTAATAAGATTAAACAAATAAAAAACTCCCAAACAAAATATGTAGTTGTACAACTTCTTCTTAAAGAATACAGTGTAGTTCAATTCAATGCAATATAGGGCTTCAAGTAATTTAGTAATATCTGCCATGTTATGAATTCATCAAGCTGTTTAGTGTGTGATGTTTAATCACTTGACTTGTTTTGAATTCCATGCTTTTAATTTGGAAGGCTTCTCTGTATTTCCATTTCCTGTTTCACAGTTTCCATTCAGCATTCACCTCATTGCAGTAAAGTAGTCAATAGACCCTTCTAATGTGACTCTGATGGCTCAAAGAGAGATGAGATAATTTTTTTATTCTAAACCAGGCGGAAGACAGTCAGGAGTGAAAGACGAGCACGGTGGCTAGCGCGAAACTACGACACAACTACTTTGTACCTACATATACAGTGGGTCATAACATTAACCTCTGATTGTAAATTTGAGGCAGACGTGATGGATGTGCCATATTTAGTGAAACAATAATTTATACTTTTTTGCACAAATATTCAAGTAATTTTGAACAAAAAGTTAATGATTTAACACGATTATCACAATTAGCACTTTAACTCGGGCTTGATCTCTACTGAGGAATGTGTTGTAAACGTGCGGTCTGTTTGTTAGGAGCTAGCAAGCTAAGATAGCTTGAAGACTTCGGTATACAGCAAGATTAGTATATCAGGACACAAATGATCTAATGGATGACAATTTACACCATGAAAGTAGTGATCGATGTACTGTTTCAACCAAAAACAACATACCTTAAGCTTCCACTTCCACTTTGCCCTCCAACGAACTTTCTTTTTTTTTGTTGTAGCTAGTGGCTCCAAACCACTGTTTCAATGCGTTGCAGTAATGTTGGGACGGTTTTTGTGACACTTGACATATTTCCCACCTTTTAAAGAAAACATTCACCGAAAATCAAGCTCTCTACATTCATTTGTTATGGGAGGCTTGCCCTGTGGGAGGTGGAGTCGGAGCTAAGCAAGGACGTCAGCTGGAATGGTCTATGACGATATACAATATGCAAAGATATGTTTGCACTTCAAAGCTAATGAAAATGTTGAGTACAACTGAAAACCTATGTGCACTCTTACAGGAGCCCTCTGTGGCGGTCAATAAATGCAAAATAACCATTTCAGCCATTAGTTCCTGTAGTGTTGTCCACATTAACTTAGAAGAATTATGCTGACTGAAGCGGCGGGAAACAGCACTGTTCTATTCATAGCACTGCAGCTCGATGGCGTTAAGGAGGCAATTAAGCGCACAGCAAACGCAAACGAGGCACTTAAACACGGCAAAGTTACGTGAGCTACAAACATTTAACACACATTGAACCACAGATATAGGTGCGTACTAGAGTACCGGTACTTACTTTTTCTCAGTAACGCACACCAAAGTGCCGCTGCCGGAAGTAATGAAATGAATTCAACTCAACTCAACTTTATTTATAAAGCGCTTTAAGAACAGGCATTGCTGTAAACAAAGTGCTGTACATAAACAAACATCAGTTTTTGTAAATACATTTGACATCAGTAACTAAACAAGTGTTACCTCATAAAGAGACACACAGGAAACAAACGAGACGGCCACAAGAGTGCGGGCCAATACTAGTATCAATATACGTCGTGAATATATGATGAAATCATGATACCTTGAAATTTGTCTGGTATCGGGCCGTCACATTCCAAGGACATGCATGGCAGGTTAATTGGGCACTCCGAATTGTCCCTAGGTGTGCTTGTGAGTGTGGATGGTTGTTCGTCTCTGTGTGCCCTGCGATTGGCTGGCAAGCAGTTTGGGGTGTCCCCCGCCTACTAACCAAGGCCAGCTGAGATAGGCTCCAGCACCCCCCGCAACCCTTGTGAGGAATAAGCGGTCAAGAAAATGGATGCATGGATGGATGGATGGATGGATGGATGGATGGACCTGGATTCCCCAACGCTGGAAATATGAAACCCAAATTTTCACAATTATGCACCAGCAGTACGTTTGGTTAATTTGCAAAAGCGAGGAAGAGAGTGGAAGCGAGCGAGTTGGGCTCGCTTCGTTGTTTTAAAATCTTTGGGCGTGGCTAATAGGGGGTTGTTGGCAAAACCCTTCTTTCCGCTCAACGCAGACTTTAAACTGCACATTTTTAAAGGATTAATAATTAAGCATTAAATTTGGTCAGGCTGGCACAATGTTTTTTTGTTTTGTTTTTGTTTTTGTGGGAAAACTGACTTCAGTTTTCCCACAAAAACAAAAACAAAACAAAAAAACATTGTTTAGCACACATAACAATTAACACCTCATGAAATCATTTTGTGATGAAGTCATTTGCCTAATCTGACTAAACTGAAAGATATTGATTTCATTTTATTCCTTATGGAATGCAAATGAGATATGATGTTCATACACACAAAAACACAACATGAATCATTCAGAGTTCAGTTATCTATCAAGAATTGTCATTGTATAAACGTATACATGATAATAAATGATGTTGTTTAGTATAAATGTCCCTGATGATCATCCCAATTTTCACCATTTGGTGGCAATCTTCCACTCAATGTTGCAGGAGTGGTTACTGACTCATGCCAAGTCAGCGACCAGACTCACTTTGTAGTTAAGCATGACATAAAGGAATTCTCGTGTTCAGCTAGGGATGTCTAGAAGAGATAAGAGCTTTGTCATAAAACTGTGTTCCTGGCTGTGGACATTTAACTCTTTTGCAAACGCTTACATCCCTTTGTGATCTGTTCAGTTGCTTCAAAAGAGCTTAGTCTGGTTGAGTGATCAACCGCAGAGCTAATCTAGATAAGGTTCTTCCTCCAGCCATGCAATGTGGTAAAAAACTAATTTCTTGAGCTTCATGAAAATCCGCATGCAGAATCCGTAAAAAAAAATAGAAACCTTCCGCAGCTCCACATACGCATACACAGCTTGCGTCAAGTAAAGTAAAAGTAATATGTATCCAATACACGCAAGTTGTAAAAGGCAGAGGTGGGTATGTCAATGAATTTTGAGTGTCAGTCATTGGTCAACAGTCAGGACACTCTTCCGTCATCATCAATCCGTCAATATCTCAAGTTGAATGGCATTGTAATCATCAATCCGTCATTCGTCATTCCCTGAGCAAAAAGGGCGTCCGCCATGGTAGCTGTCATTAATGGACCTTCTGTCAAGAATGCCCACTTTTTGGTTTGCATGGAACTGCATGCGCTAAGCATTACTGACACCGATCTGTAGATACAGTACACTACATAACACACTTTCAAAGTTATTGTTTGTGATATGAATTAATGTCATGGTTTCATGAAATAAAATTCCAAACCTCTTAAAAATATAGGCAGAACAGATCAAAGTAAAATGCAGGGTTTATAATTGTGAAGAAGTAAGAGTCATTGACTCATTGTGCATTTTAGACATGGTTTCAATTGAAGTGCAGTATGTCAAATGGAGATCACTGATTGGCTATTTAGCTTGAAAAAGCAAATCATTCCTCCGGGCGAAGATCTCCGCTGGCCAATGACATCACACTACTGCATTACACGCCATTAAATAAGAATGAGTGACATGCTCATTTATTAGTTCAATTTGTTCAATTAATTCATGTAGAAACTTTGTCTCCATGTAGTAAAGATAAGGACAATTAACTGAACTTTGATTTGTGTTTTGAGCGACCGCTGCTCTTGTTTTTGTAAGAATTATTATTCTTCCGCTTCTTTTTCTTCTTCTTTATTCTCCGCAAACGATCGCATTTTTGACGGCCTAAACATTTACGAAAACTCACCAAACTTTGCAATCTCTTCGGGCCCGGCGAAAAATTTGATATTATGAAGTTGTCATAACAACGCGACTCTATAGCGCCCCCTAGCGTAGAAAAATAAAAAACAATCCCGGCCCGTTTGACCTAGAGCTACGAAAATTGGCAGGCACTTGTAGCACCCCGAGACGCACAAAAAAGTCAAGGGAAGCCATTTCCTAAAATGTACAGGAAATGAGCTGTGAATTTTTGAATGTTGAATTTTGGCCCATTTTTGGCACATTCACTGTAGTCATGCTTTTTCCCCCTTTGCAAACATTTTTCATCCAGTTGACTTCAAACTTGCCATGTATCATCTCAAGACCCGAGACAACAACTGGGCAAAAAAATCTTGACTTTTTGAAATACTATATGATGGGGCGGGGCATCAAATATTGCCTTTAAAATTTCATTTGTCCAGAAAGACAAAATGCTTGATAACTCCCATGTACAAGCTTCAAGAAATCTCAAACTTCTCATGCAACTTAATAGTCACGGCCTGAAAACATCTATATGATAATATTCAGTTATACTTATAGCGCCACCTAGTGGTGACAATAAATGTGATGATTTACATTTTTAGGTAATGTGCCGAGCTCGTTGAAGGGATCCAGTTGACAATTGGTACTGAAAGTCTCAAGATGTTGATCATGCCCCACACCGAATATTGTAAGTTTTCACCAAAGGGCGTGGCCTTGACGGTGCCACAAAATCTGAAGATTTTTCGTGAGAATAAAAGCTGCTTTAACTTAACCGAGATGATCCTATATTCTCAAAATTTCACACATTTGAGGAGAGTCCAGCCCTTAAGACATTTACAAACCTATATTTCATCTTACTTATAGCGCCACCTAGTGGCAATTATTTTTCTTACGAATTTCTTCAACGTTTTTCTTCAACCACGTTAACTGGACCTACCTCATATTTGCTCAGAAGAGGGTTTCGGCCTTCACAATGTCACAACACGAAGTTTGTGAGTTTTCGCGAAACGCTGTGGGCGTGGCTAAGCACTGTTCGCCAAGAAAACAATGCCTATTTTGAGGGTTTAAACATGCACAGAAACTCAGGAAACTTGGCACACACATCTGGCCTGGTAAAATGAGTAATATTTTATCATGTATTGTGCTATTTTTAAAAAATGTCTATGGACAATAAAAGCAACATTGTGCAATGATTACGAGCGATGATGTGTATATGTACTTTTGCAAAAAAAAAAAACCCAAAACAATCAGGGCAATTCATTGCCTAAAAAAAAAAAAAAAAAAAACGCTGATTTTTGCAGATCTTAACAATCACCAAAAACCACTGAGCTTGACACACTCATCACACCTGGCAAAAAAAAATGGTTTATCATGCCATTTTCAAAGAAATTCTGCTTCCAATGTGCCAGTACCCCAACGTGCAAGTACCCCAACGTGGCCCGGGCTGCGAGGGCCCTTTATAGCTGCTCGAGCTAGAGCAACGAAAATTGGCAGCCACGTGTAGCACTCCGGGACGCACAAAAAGTCAATTGGGACCATGTAGCTAAAATGTACAGGAAGTGAGCTATGAATTTTTGAATGTCCAATTTTTGCCATTTTGGAACATTCACTGTGGTCATATTTTTTTCCCCTTTGCAAACAGTTTTCATCCGATTGACTTGAAACTTGGCATGTATCATCTCAAGACCTGGGACAACAACTAGGCAAAATATCTTGACTTTTCGGAATACTATATGACGGGGGCGGGGCATCAAATATCGTCTTTAAAATTCATTTGTCCTGAAAGAGCAAATGCATAATAACTCTCATGTACAAGCTCCAAAAATATGGAAGTCCAAAAGGGTCAAAATTCAATAAATAAAAAGGCCTTTTTTTAAATAACTATCCTTTTGATAAATAACAGGCAATTATGTAATATGGACATTAAATTTTAAAATGAGGTGTTAGTATTATTATGAAAAGTGTTATGCTATTCTTTAATATGTAACAAATATTTTATTTTGATTAAATATTTCATAATGATTATTTTAACAACGTCACACTTTTTAAAAATAATGAAATAAACGTTGTTTTACAAAGTCAGTTTTTATTTCATAATGTCCTTTTCCACAATGGTCTTTTTTTACATAATGGCGTTTTTTGCCATTACGACATTTGTTCATGAAACTAAAATTTGTTGGTGTTGCCTCATTGAGAACAGTGTTGCAGGAACCTTCTGTTAGCCATGTTTCACTGAGGAGAAATAAGTCAAGATCATATGTCATAATAATGTCATGAATCAACAATGATTTGTTTACTAGTGATCTTGTATTTAGTAGCGCTAGTCTCACAGTGGTAATCGGAGACGCTGGTTTAGTCAGAGGTTGACAAGCAATACTGACTAGGTTTGTAGCTTCTGACTTATTTCTTCTCATTTCTTTTGCCAACTTTCTATTTCTTGTAATCACAGGAATGCTTAAGCAACATCTTCGGAAATTTCAAGGTGTATGAGGGAGCCCAGGACCTACAAAAAAGTCTCTTGGACCCATATGCTAAAGTGAACAGGAAGTGAGCTACGAATTTTGGAATGTCCCATTTTTTTTTGACGATTTTAGCACATTTACAGGGGGCATACTTTTGCCTACTTCTCCTACACGTTTCATCCGACTGACTTCAGACTTGACCTGGACCATGTCAAGACCTTAGCCAACGACAGGAGGAAAAATCTTGACTTTTCGAAATACTATATTATGAGGGCGGGGCATCAAATTTTGTGTTTCGCAATGAAAAAGGAGATGCTTAATAACTCCCCAGAACATGCTCCAAAAAGTCCCAAACTTGACATGTATATTTATAGTCAAGGCCTGAAGGTATCGCTATGACAACATTCTGTTATATATGCAGCGCACCCTAGCCCTTGAGGCATAAAAAAAAATACCCCACTTACGTTATTTTAACAAAAATTGTAAACACGTTTTGCAATGAAAAAGGATATGCTTAATAACTCCCCGGTACATGCTCCAAATAATCCCAAACTTGCCATGTATGTTTATAGTCAAGGCCTGAATGTGCCAAAATGGGCCAAAATTGGACATTCAAAAATTCATAGCTCACTTCCTGTACATTTTAGGAAATGGCTTCCACTGACTTTTTTGTGCGTCTCGGGGTGCTACACGTGCCTTCCAATTTTCGTAGCTCTAGGTCAAGCGTGCCAGGATTGTTTTTAGTTTTTTATGCTAGGGGGCGCTATAGAGTCTCGTTGTTATGACAACATCAAAATATCAAATTTTTCGCCGGGCCCGAAGAGTGTGCACATTTCGGTGAGTTTTGGTAAATGTTTAGGTCCTCAAAAATGCGATTGTTTGCGGAGAATAAAGAAGAAGAAGAAGAACTAGAGCTGCGAGCAGCTATAAAGGGCCCTCGCAGCCAGGGCCACGTTGAGGTCCTTGCACGTTGGGGTACTTGCACGTTAGGGGACTGCCACGTTGGGGTACTTGGCATATTGGAAGCAAAATTTCTTTGAAAATGGCATAATAAACGTTTACATGTAGAATATTTTTTTTTGCCAGTGTGTGTCAAGCTCAACGGGTTTTGGTGATTGTTAAGACCTGCAAAAATCAGCGTCCTTTTTTATTTTTAGGCAATGAGTTGCCCTGATTGGTATTTTTTGTAAAAATGTATATACACATCATTGCTCGTTATACTCATTGCACAATGTTACTTTTATTGTCCAAAGGGGCAATCAAAAATGAATAAAACAAAATGGAAACGTACATACGTTTGGATCGGTGTGAAGCCAGTGAACAATTTGAGTGGTGGAAACTAAAAGAATATTCATAAATGACTTAGTTATCACACTTAGAATGAGTTTACATTTTTTGTACAAAATACCGTATGTGGTTTTAAAAAAAAATATAATTATGCCTCAAGGGCTAGGTGGCGCTGTATTTATAACTGAATGTTGTCATAGAGAAACCTTCAGGCCTTGATTATAAGCATACATGTCAAGTGTGGGATTTTTTTTGGAGCATGTACCGTGGAGTTATTAAGCATATCCTTCATTCACGATATTGCTTTTAATGTCCACAGAGACTATCAAAAATAAATAAAAATATATATATGTTTGGATAAGTCTGATGCCAGTGAACATTTTGAGTGGTGGACACTAAAAGAATATTCATAAATGACTAAGTTATCACACTTAGAATGAGTTTACATTTTTTGTACAAAATACCGTATGTGGGGTATTTTTTTTTTTATGCCTCAAGGGCAAGGTGGCGCTGCATATATAACTGAATGTTGTCATAGAGATAACTTCAGGCCTTGACGATAAACATACATGTCAAGTTTGGGATTTTTTGGAGCATGTACCGGGGAGTTATCAAGCATATCCTTTTTCATTGTGAAACGTGTTTACAATTTTTGTAAAAATACCGTATGTGGGGTATTTTTTTTTCATGCCTCAAGGGCTAGGTGGCGCTGCATATATAACTGAATATTGTCATAGAGATAGCTTCAGGCCTTGACTATAAACATACATGTCAAGTTTGCGATTTTTTGTAGCATGTACCGGGGAGTTATTAAGCATATCCTTTTTCAGTGCGAAACACAAATTTTGATACCCGGCCCTCATCATATAGTAGTTCGAAAAGTCAAGATTTTTCTCCCTGTCGTTGGCACAGGTCTTGACATGGTCCAGGTCAAGTCTTAACTCAGTCGGATGAAACGTGGAGAAGAAGTGGGCAAAAGTATGCCCCCTGTAAATGTGCAAAAATCATCAAAAATGGGACATTCAAAAATTCGTAGCTCACTTCCTGTTCATTTTAGCATATGGGTCCAAGAGACTTTTATGTAGGTCTTGGGCTCCCTCATACACCTAAAAATATTCGTCATTCTTGCTTAAACGTACCACCGGGGCTGCTTCGTTAAAAATTTCTAGGGGGCGCTATTGATTCTTTTTTTTTTAAAATAGCACAATCAACAATAAAATATTGCTCATTGTACCAGGCCAGATGTGTGTGCCAAGTTTCATGAGTTTCTGTGCATGTTTAGACCCTCAAAACTGGCGTTGTTTTCTTGGCGAACAGCGCTTAGCCACGCCCACAGCAATTCGCGAAAACTCACAAACTTCGTGTTGTGACACCGTGAAGGCCGAAACCCTCATCTGAGCAAATATGAGGTAGGTCCAGTTAACGTGTTTGGAGAAAAACGTAGAAGAAAATTCGTAAGAAACAAATATGCCACGAGGTGGCGCTATCAGTAAGATGAAATATAAGTTCGTAGATGTCTTTAGGGCTGGACTCTCATCAAATGTGTGAAATTTTGAGAAGATAGGATCATCTCGGTCAAGTTAATGCAGCTTTTATTGTCACGAAAAATCTTCAGAATTTGCGTCACCGTAGCGGCCACGCCCTTTGGCGAAAAGTTACAATATTCGGTGTGGGGCATGATCAACATCTTAAGGCTTTTCTGACCAATTTTCAACTGGATCCCTTCAACGAGCTCGGCACAGTAGCTAAAAACGTAAAGTATGACATTTATTGTTACCACTAGGTGGTGCTATATATATAACGGAATTTTATCATATAGATGTCTTCAGGCCGTGACTATTAAGTTGCATGAGAAGTTTGAGATTTTTTGGAGCTTGTACATGGGAGTTATTCAGCATTTTGTCTTTCTGGACAAATGAAATTTTAAAGGCAATATTTGATGCCCCGCCCTCGTCATATAGTATTTCAAAAAGTCAAGATATTTTGCCCAGTTGTTGTCTCAGGTCTTGAGATGATACATGGCAAGTTTGAAGTCAACTGGCTGAAAAATATTTGCAAAGGGGGAAAAAGTATGACCACAGTGAATGTGCCAAAATGGGCCAAAATTGGACATTCAAAAATTCATAGCTCACTTCCTGTACATTTTAGGAAATGGCTTCCATTGACTTTTTTGTGCGTCTCGGGGTGCTACACGTGCCTGCCAATTTTCGTAGCTCTCGCTCAAACGGGCCGGGATTGGTTTTTATGTTTCTACACTAGGTGGCGCTATAGAGTCGCGTTGTTATGACAACTACATAATATCAAATTTTTCACCGGACACGAAGAGACTGCAAAGTTTGGTGAGTTTTCGTAAATGTTTAGGCCCTCAAAAATGAGATCGTTTACGGAGAAGAAGAAGAAGAAGAAGAAGAAGAAGAATTCTTACAAAAACAAGAGGGACCTCGCAGCGGTCGCTGCTCGGGCCCTAACTAGAGCTGCGAGCAGCTATAAAGGGCCCTCGCAACCCGGGCCACGTTGGGGTATTTGCATGTCGGGGTACTGGCATATTGGGGTACTGTTTCATAGGAAACCGTCTAAATTGTAAATGTTTTAGACATGCTTTGTGTTTGCAAAGTTTCATGGAAGGCCAAAAATGATAGACAATTTAAAATCAAAATGGATTGGCACATGGCTATTGACTACTTTTTGGAGGTATTAGGCTGATAGGTATGCCTCCCAATATTCACACATCTAGCTGAACCATATAATCGGATATACTTCATAAAACTATCTAGACAACGCTATTGAGCCATTTATTACAAATTGCACAACAAATTATAAAATATTCATGTTCATGAGAGATCTGATCTGTGTGCAGTTTTGTGAGTTTTTCCCCGTGTTTAGACTCTCAAAAAAAAATTCTTTGCAAACAATGCATCCCTAAAGCAAAGGCATGTGACAAAATAAAAAATTTCAATAACTTTTCATCTTAAATATCTTAAGATGAAACATGCCAAAGAATGAAGACGATGTGATAAGTTTTGCAGAAAATATGACCCCTATAAAAGGCCCCAAAAAGTGGCTACAAATACCAAAGTAAATCAAAATGTCAGACTTCCTGTTTGGTTTAACATATGGTTCCAAGAGACCTTTTTTGTACATCGTGGGCTCTTATGTATGCCTCCAAATTATCAAGAAAAGAAGTTGGGTTTAGTACTTGACACCAAGACTTTTTTTAAACATCGTGGGCTGCTACATATGTCTACAAATTTTCGTAGAATACTTTTTGGAGGTATTAGGCTGATAGGTATGCCTCCCAATATTCACACATCTAGCTGAATCATATAAAAAACATTTTTCTTTGCAAACAATGCATCGCTACAGCAAAGGCGTGCAACAAAATAAAAAATTTAAATAACTTTTCATCTTAAATATCTTAAGATGAAACGCGCCAAAGAATATATGACGCCTATAAAAGGCCCCAAAAATGGCAACAAATACCAAAGTTAATCAAAATGGCAGACTTCCTGTTTGGTTTAGCATATGGCTTTAGAAACTTTTTTGTAAGTCTTAGGCTGATCTCCCAATATTCACACATCTAGCTGAATCATATAAAAAACATTTTTCTTTTCAAACAATGCATCGCTACAGCAAAGGTGTGCGACAAAATAAAAAAATTCAATAACTTTTCATCTTAAATATCTTAAGATGAAACGTACCGAAGAATATATGACGCCTATAAAAGGCCCCAAAAATGGCATCAAATACCAAAGTTAATCAAAATGGCAGACTTCCTGTTTGGTTTAGCATATGGCTTTAGAAACTTTTTTGTAAGTCTTAGGCTGATAGGTATCCAAATTTTTTCACATCGAGCTGAATCATACATTTCCAAAAGCTTCATAAAAATGTCGAGATGGCGCTATTGAGCCATTTATTGAAAATTGCAGAAAAACTCTCTAAAATGTTCATTTTTTATGGCAAGTTTGATGTGTGTGCAAAGTTTCATGAGTTTTCGCATGTTTAGAAAAAAAAAAAAAAAAAAAAAAGCAGCATTTTACTTGGCAAACAATGCACCGCTATGGCAACGGCGTGCGACAAAATAAAACACTTTCGATAACTTTGCATCTTAAACATCTGAAGATGAAGCACACGAAGTTTGAAGACAGTCGGATAAATTTTGTAGGAGGAGTTCGTTAAAGTATGACCCCTAAAAAAGGCCACAAAAAAATGGCTACAAATCCCAACGTAAATCAAAATGGCGGACTTCCTGTTTGGTTTAGCACATGGTTCCAAGAGACTTTTTTGTACATCGTGGGCTCTTATGTATGCCTCTAAATTATCATAGCGCTAGGTGAAACGTACAACCGGGAATGCTTCGTTAAAGAGGAGGGTTTTTTTTAGCTCAAAATGTGATGCCCGGCCCCTACGGGACTTCCTGTTGGGTTTAGCACATGGCACCAGGAGCCTTTTTTGTACATCGTGGGCTGTTACATTTGTCTCCATATTTTCGTAGCTCTAGCTGCTTCGTACAACTGGGAATGCTTCATTAAGAAGGAATTTTTTCCTTTGCAAACTGTGCATGCCACGGCAACAGCGTGCGACGAAATAAAAAGCTTTCAATAACTTTTCATCTTCAACATCTTCAACAGGCTTTTTTGTAGATCATAGTCTGTTACATATGTGTACCAATTTTCGTAGCTCTCGATTAAACGTACAACCGGGAATGCTTCGTTAAAGAGGAGTTTTTTAGCTCAAAATGTGATGCCCGGCCCCTGGGGGACTTCCTGTTGGGTTTAGCACATAGCACCAAGAGACTTTTTTGTACATTGTGGGCTGTTACATATGTCTACAAATCTTCGTAGCTCTAGCTGCTTCGTACAACTGGGAATTCTTCATTAAGAAGAATTTTTTTTCTTAGGCAAACAAGTGCATGCCACGGCAACAGCGTGCGACGAAATAAAAAGCTTTCAATAACTTTTCATCTTCAACATCTTAAGATGAATCACACCAAGTTTGAAGATGATGGGATAAACTCTGTAGGAGGAGTTCGTTAAAATAAGACCCCTATGAAATGGCCAAAAAAATGGCAACACGTTCCAAAGTAAATCAAAATGGTGGACTTTCTGTTAGGTTTAGCACATGGTTCAAAAAGAGTTTTTTGTACCTTGAGGGCTGTTACATATGTCTTCAAATTTTGGTAACTCTAGGTGAAACGTACAGCCGGGAATGCTCTTTAATTAAGAATTTTGAAACGCAAAATTAGATGCCCCGCCTCTGGCGGACTTCCTGTTGGGTTTAGCATATGGCACCAACAGACTTTTTTGTAGATCATAGTCTGTTACATATGTGTACCAATTTTCGTAGCTCTAGGTTAAACGTACAACCGGCAATACTACGTTAAGTAAGAATTTTGAAACTCTAAATTTGATGCCCCGCCGCCGTCATATAGTATGTCAAAAACTTTAGATTTTTTACCATGGTGTTGTCCAAGGTGTTGAGATGGTACATCCCAAGTTTGAACTCAATCGGGTTAACCGTGTAGGAGAAGTGGGCAAAAGTATGACCCCTGTAAATGTGCAAAAATGGACCAAAATTGGACATTCAAATGATCATACCTCACTTCCTGTCTATTTTAGGGTACAACTATCAAAGAGGTTTTTGTTCATCTGGATGTGCTACAGGTGCCACACAATTTTCGTAGCCGTAGGACAATCGTAGCGGGACAGGGATCCGTTAAACCTATGTAGGTGGTGCTACAGGGCCATTTTTCTGTTATCATGTATGGCGACTTTAAAATATCAAATTTTTCGCCAGGCCTGATGTGCGTGTAAAGTTTGGTGAGTTTTCGTTCACGTTTAGCGTCTCAAAAATGTGATTGTTTGCGGAGAATAATAATAATAAGAATAACTAGAGCTGCGAGCAGCTATAAAGTGCCCTCGCAACCCGGGCCACGTTGGGGTACTTGCACGTCGGGGTACTGGCACGTTGGGGTACTGTCAAATAGGACAAGGACCATCTAAAATGTTTTTGACAAGCCTTGTGTGTGCAAAGTTTAATCAAAACGCAAAATATGGTGCGCAATTCCCAAAATAAATTCAAAATGGTGGACTTCCTTTTAGGTTTAGCATACAGCTACAGAATACTTTTTGTAGGTCTTAAGCTAATAGGTATGCCTCCCAGTTTTCACAAATCTAGGTCAAGTCATCTTTAGTTGTGTATCGCTTGAATCATACAATTGGAAATGCTCCATAAAAATGCATAGAGGGCGCTATTGAGCACAACGTTGGGTTACTTGCACGTCAGGGTACTGGCACGTTGGGGTACTGTTACATGGAACAAGGACCATTTAAAATGTTAGTTTTTTCCATGCCTTGTCTGTGCAAAGTTTAATGAAAAAGGCCAAAAATGATGTATAATTCCCAAAATTAAATCAAAATAGCGGACTTCCTCTTTGGTTTTGCAAATGGCTACATAATACTTTTTTGTAGGTCTAGCATAATCATACAATCGGAAATGCTTCATAAAAATGTCTAGAGGGCGCTATTTATTGCAAATTGCACAATAAATCTCTGAAAATTCATGTTCATGACAAGTCTGATGTGTTTGCAAAGTTCATGAGTTTTCATGTGTATAAAAAAAAAAAAGCAGCACTTGACAAACAATGCATTGCTATGGCAACAGCGTGTTACAAAATAAAAAACTTTCGATTACTTTGCATCTTAAACATCTTAAGATGAAACACACCAAGTTTGAAGACAGTCGGATAAATTTTGTAGGAGGGTTTCGTTAAAATATGACCCCTGAAAAAGGCCACAAAAAATGGCAACAAATCCCATCATAAATCAAAATGGCAGACTTCCTGTTTGGTTTAGCACATGGTTCCAAGAGACTTTTTTTGTACATCATGGGCTCTTATGTATGCCTGCAAATTATCATAGCGCTAGGTGAAACGTACAACCGGGAATGCTTCGTTAAAGAGGAGTTTTTTAGCTCAAAATGTGATGCCCGGCCCCTGGGGGACTTCCTGTTAGGTTAAGCACATGGCACCAAGAGACTTTTTTGTACATCCTGGACTGTTACATATGTCTACAATTTTTCGTCGCTCTAGCTGCTTCGTACAACTGGGAATGCTTCATTAATAAGATTTTTTTTCCTTTGCAAAAAGTGCATGCCACGACAACAGCGTGTGACGAAATAAAAAACTTTCAATAACTTTTCATTTTCAACATCTTAAGATGAATCACACCAAGTTTGAAGATGATCGGATAAACTCTGTAGGAGGAGTTTGTTAAAATATGACCCCTATGAAATGGCCAAAAAAAATGGCAACACATTCCAAAGTAAATCAAAATGGCGGACGTCCTGTTAGGTTTAGCATATGGTTCAAAAAGAGTTTTTTGTACCTCGAGGGCTGTTATATACCTCTACAAATTTTGGTAACTCTATGTGAAACGTACAGCCGGGTATGCTTTGTTAAAGAGGAGTTTTTTAGCCCAAAATGTGATGCCCGGCCCCTGGGGGACTTCCTGTTGGGTTTAGCACAGGGCACCAAGAGACTTTTTTGTACATCTTGGGCTGTTACATATGTCTACAAATTTTCGTAGCTCTAGCTGCTTCGTACAAATGGGAATGCTTCTTTAAGGATATTTTTTTTCCTTTAAAAACAGTGCATGCCATGACAACAGTGTGCGACGAAATACAAAGCTTTCAATAACTTTTCATCTTCAACATCTTAAGATGAATCACACCAAGTTTGAAGATGATCGGATAAACACTGTAGGAGGAGTTCGTTAAAATAAGACCCCAATGAAATGGCCAAAAAAATGGCAACACGTTCCAAAATAAATCAAAATGGTGGACTTCCTGTTAGGTTTAGCAAATGGTTCAAAAAGAGTTTTTTGTAGGTCATAGCCTGTTACATATGTGTACCAATTTTCGTAGCTCTAGATTAAACGTACAACCGGCAATGCTTCGTGAAGTAAGAATTTTTAAACTCTAAATTTGATGCGCCGCCGCCGTCAAATAGTATATCAAAAACTTTTCATTTTTCACAATGATGTTGTCCCAGGTGTTGAGATGGTACATCCCAAGTTTGAAGTCAATCGGGTTAACCGTGTAGGAGAAGCGGGCAAAAGTATGACCCCTGTAAATGTGCAAAAATTGGCAAAAATTGGACATTTAAATACTCATACCTCAATTTCTGTCTATTTTAGGGTACACACTTCAAAGAGGTTTTTGTTCATTGGGATGTGCTACAGGTGCCACACAATTTTCATAGCCGTCGGACAATCGTAGCGGGACAGGGATCCGTTTAACCTATGTAGGGGGCGCTAAGGAGCCATTTTTCTGTTATCATGTATGGCGACTTTAAAATATCAAATTTTTCGCCAGGCCTGATGTGCGTGTAAAGTTTGGTGAGTTTTCGTTCACGTTTAGTGTCTCAAAAATGCGATTGTTTGCGGAGAAGAAAAAGAAGAATAACTAGAGCTGCGAGCAGCTATAAAGGGCCCTCGCAACCCGGGCCACGTTGGGGTACTTGCACGTCGGGGTACTGGCACGTTGGGGTACTGTCAAATAGGACAAGGACCATCTAAAATGTTTTTGACAAGCCTTGTGTGTTCAAAATTTTATCAAAAACGCAAAATATGGTGTGCAATTCCCAAAATAAATTCAAAATGGTGGACTTCCTTTTAGGTTTAGCATACGGCTACAGAATACCTTTTGTAGGTCTTAAGCTAATAGGTATGCCTCCCAGTTTTCATAAATCTTGGTCAAGTCATCTTTAGTTGTGTATCGCTTGAATCATACAATTGGAAATGCTCCATAAAAATGCATAGAGGGCGCTATTGAGCACAACGTTGGGTTACTTGCACGTCAGGGTACTGGCACGTTGAGGTACTGTTACATGGAACAAGGACCATTTAAAATGTTAGTTTTTTCCATGCCTTGTCTGTGCAAAGTTTAATGAAAAAGGCCAAAAATGATGTATAATTCCCAAAATAAAATCAAAATAGCGAACTTCCTCTTTGGTTTGGCAAATGGCTACATCATACTTTTTTGTAGGTATTAGGCTGATAGGGGTCTGTCCTAATTTTCACAAATCTAGCAGAATCATACAATCGGAAATACTTCATAAAAATGTCTAGAGGGCGCTATTTATTGCAAATTGCACAATAAATCTCTAAAAATTCATGTTCATGACAAGTCTGATGTGTTTGCAAAGTTTCATGAGTTTTCACACATGTATAGATAAAAAAACAAAGCAGCACTTTACTTGGCAAACAATGCATCGCTATAGCAGCAGCGTGCCAACAAATAAAAAACTTTCGATAACTTTGCATCTTAAACATCTTAAGATGAAACACACCAAGTTTGAAGACGGTCGGATGAACTTTGTACGAGGAGTTCGTTAAAATATGACCCCTGAAAAAGGCCACAAAAAATGGCAACAAATCCCATCGTAAATCAAAATGGCGGACTTCCTGTTTGGTTTAGCACATGGTTCCAAGAGACTTTTTTGTACATCGTGGGCTCTCATGTATGCCTGCAAAATATCATCGCGCTAGGTGAAACGTACAACCGGGAATGCTTCGTTAAAGAGGAGTTTTCTAGCTCAAAATGTGATGCCCGGCCCCTGGGGGACTTCCTGTTGGGTTTAGCACATGGCACCAAGAGACTTTTTTGTACATTGTGGGCTGTTACATATGTCTACAAATTTTTGTAGCTCTAGCTACTTCGTACAACTGGGAATGCTTCATTAAGAAGGATTTTTTTCCTTTGCAAAAAGTGCATGCCACGACAACAGCGTGCGACGAAATAAAGAGCTTTCAATAACTTTTCATCCTCAACATCTTAAGATGAGTCACACCAAGTTTGAAGATGATCGGATAAACTCTGTAGGAGGAGTTCGTTAAAATAAGACCCCTACGAAATGGCCCAAAAAATGGCAACACATTCCAAAGTAAATCAAAATGGCGGACGTCCTGTTAGGTTTAGTATATGGTTCAAAAAGAGTTTTTTGTACCTCGAGGGCTGTTATATACCTCTACAAATTTTGGTAACTCTAGGTGAAACGTACAGCCGGGTATGCTTTGTTAAAGAGGAGTTTTTTAGCTCAAAATGTGATGCCCGGCCCCTGGGGGACTTCCTGTTGGGTTTAGCACAGGGCACCAAGAGACTTTTTTGTACATCTTGGGCTGTTACATATGTCTACAAATTTTCGTAGCTCTCGCTGCTTCGTACAAATGGGAATGCTTCTTTAAGGATATTTTTTTTCCTTTGCAAACAGTGCATGCCATGACAACAGCGTGCGACGAAATACAAAGCTTTCAATAACTTTTCATCTTCAACATCTTAAGATGAATCACACCAAGTTTGAAGATGATCGGATAAACACTGTAGGAGGAGTTCGTTAAAATAAGACCCCAATGAAATGGCCAAAAAAATGGCAACACGTTCCAAAATAAATCAAAATGGCGGACTTCCTGTGAGGTTTAGCATATGGTTCAAAAAGAGTTTTTTGTAGGTCATAGCCTGTTACATATGTGTACCAATTTTCGTAGCTCTAGATTAAACGTACAACCGGCAATGCTTCGTGAAGTAAGAATTTTTAAACTCTAAATTTGATGCGTCGCCGCCGTCATATAGTATATCAAAAACTTTCGATTTTTTACAATGATGTTGTCCCAGGTGTTGAGATGGTCCATCCCAAGTTTGAAGTCAATCGGGTTAACCGTGTAGGAGAAGCGGGCAAAAGTATGACCCCTGTAAATGTGCAAAACTGGGCCAAAATTGGACATTCAGATGATCATACCTCACTTTCTGTCTATTTTAGGGTACACACATCAAAGAGGTTTTTGTTCATCTGGATGTGCTACGGGTGCCACACAATTTTCGTCGCCATAGGACAATCGTAGCGGGACAGGGATCCGTTTAACCTATGTAGGTGGCGTTATGGAGCCATTTTTCTGTTATCATGTATGGCGACTTTAAAATATAAAATTTTTCGCCAGGCCTGATGTGCGTGTAAAGTTTGGTGAGTTTTCGTTCACGTTTAGCGTCTCAAAAATGCGATTGTTTGCGGAGAATAATAATAATAATAATAATAATAAGAATAAGAATAATAATAAGAAGAATTCCTACAAAAACAATAGGGCCTCGCAGCGGCACCGCCGCCGCCGCTGCTCGGGCCCTAATAAGAAGAATTCCTACAAAAACAATAGGGCCTCGCAGCGGCGCCGCCGCCGCCGCTGCTCGGGCCCTAACTAGAGCTGCGAGCAGCTATAAAGGGCCCTCGCAACCCGGGCCACATTGGGGTACTTGCACATCGGGGTACTGACATGTTGGGGTACTGTTTCATAGGAAACCGTCTAAATTGTAAATGTTTTTGACATGCTTTGTGCTTGCAAAGTTTCATGGAAAGGCCAAAAATGATGCACAATTAACAAAATAAAATCAAAATGGTTTGGCACATGGCTATAGAATAATTTTTGTAGGTATTAGACTGATAGGTGTGCCTCCAAATATTCACACATCTAGCTGAATCATATAATCGGAAATACTTCATAAAAAATGTCTAGAGGGCGCTATTGAGCCATTTATTACAAATTGCACAACAAATCTCTAAAATATTCATGTTCTTGAGAGGTCTGATCTGTGTGCAAAGTTTTGAGTTTTCACTCATGTTTAGACTTTCAAAAAAAAAAGCATTTTTCTTTGCAAACAATGCATCGCTAGAGCAAAGGCGTGACAAACAATTTCAATAACTTTTCATCTTAAACATCTTAAGATGAAACACACCAAGTTGGAAGACAATCTGATAAGTTTTGTAGGAGTTCGTTAAAATGTGACCCCTAAAAAAGGCGTAAATCAAAATGCCGGACTTCCTGTTTGGTTTAGCATATGGTTCTAAGAGACTTTTTTGTACATCATGGGCTCTTATGTATGCCTCCAAATTATCATAGCGCTAGAAACGTACAACCGGGAATGCTTCGTTAAAGAGGAGTTTTTTAGCTCAAAATGTGATGCCCGGCCCCAAGGGACTTCCTGTTGGGTTTAGCACATGGCACCAAGAGACTTTTTTGTACATCGTGGGCTGTTACATTTGTCTCCAAATTTTCGTAGCTCTAGCTGCTTCGTACAACTGGGAATGCTTCATTAAGAAGGAATTTTTTCCTTTGCAAACTGTGCATGCCACGGCAACAGCGTGCGACGAAATAAAAAGCTTTCAATAACTTTTCATCTTCAACATCTTAAGATGAATCACACCAAGTTTGGAGATGATCGGATAAACTCTGTAGGAGGAGTTCGTTAAAATAAGACCCCTATGAAATGGCCCAAAAAATGGCAACACGTTCCAAAGTTAATCAAAATGGCGGACTTCCTGTTCGGTTTAGCATATGGTTCAAAAAGAGTTTTTTGTACCTTGAGGGCTGTTACATAAGTCTTCAAATTTTGGTAACTCGAGGTGAAATGTACAGCCGGGAATGCTTCATTAAGTTAGAATTTTGAAACACAAAATTTGATGCCTCGCCTCTGGCGGACTTCCTGTTAGGTTTAGCATATGGCACCAACAGGCTTTTTTTGTAGATCATAGTCTGTTACATATGTGTACCAATTTTCGTAGCTCTAGGTTAAACGTACAACCGGCAATACTACGTTAAGTAAGAATTTTGAAACTCTAAATTTGATGCCCCGCCGCCGTCATATAGTATGTCAAAAACTTTAGATTTTTTACCATGGTGTTGTCCAAGGTGTTGAGATGGTACATCCCAAGTTTGAACTCAATCGGGTTAACCGTGTAGGAGAAGTGGGCAAAAGTATGACCCCTGTAAATGTGCAAAAATGGACCAAAATTGGACATTCAAATGATCATACCTCACTTCCTGTCTATTTTAGGGTACAACTATCAAAGGGGTTTTTGTTCATCTGGATGTGCTACAGGTGCCACACAATTTTCGTAGCCGTAGGACAATCGTAGCGGGACAGGGATCCGTTAAACCTATGTAGGTGGTGCTACAGGGCCATTTTTCTGTTATCATGTATGGCGACTTTAAAATATCAAATTTTTCGCCAGGCCTGATGTGCGTGTAAAGTTTGGTGAGTTTTCGTTCACGTTTAGCGTCTCAAAAATGCGATTGTTTGCGGAGAATAATAATAATAAGAATAACTAGAGCTGCGAGCAGCTATAAAGGGCCCTCGCAACCCGGGCCACGTTGGGGTACTTGCACGTCGGGGTACTGGCACGTTGGGGTACTGTCAAATAGGACAAGGACCATCTAAAATGTTTTTGACAAGCCTTGTGTGTGCAAAGTTTAATCAAAACGCAAAATATGGTGCGCAATTCCCAAAATAAATTCAAAATGGTGGACTTCCTTTTAGGTTTAGCATACAGCTACAGAATACTTTTTGTAGGTCTTAAGCTAATAGGTATGCCTCCCAGTTTTCACAAATCTAGGTCAAGTCATCTTTAGTTGTGTATCGCTTGAATCATACAATTGGAAATGCTCCATAAAAATGCATAGAGGGCGCTATTGAGCACAACGTTGGGTTACTTGCACGTCAGGGTACTGGCACGTTGGGGTACTGTTACATGGAACAAGGACCATTTAAAATGTTAGTTTTTTCCATGCCTTGTCTGTGCAAAGTTGAATGAAAAAGGCCAAAAATGATGTATAATTCCCAAAATTAAATCAAAATAGCGGACTTCCTCTTTGGTTTTGCAAATGGCTACATAATACTTTTTTGTAGGTCTAGCATAATCATACAATCGGAAATGCTTCATAAAAATGTCTAGAGGGCGCTATTTATTGCAAATTGCACAATAAATCTCTGAAAATTCATGTTCATGACAAGTCTGATGTGTTTGCAAAGTTCATGAGTTTTCATGTGTATAAAAAAAAAAAGCAGCACTTGACAAACAATGCATTGCTATGGCAACAGCGTGTTACAAAATAAAAAACTTTCGATTACTTTGCATCTTAAACATCTTAAGATGAAACACACCAAGTTTGAAGACAGTCGGATAAATTTTGTAGGAGGGGTTCGTTAAAATATGACCCCTGAAAAAGGCCACAAAAAATGGCAACAAATCCCATCATAAATCAAAATGGCAGACTTCCTGTTTGGTTTAGCACATGGTTCCAAGAGACTTTTTTGTACATCATGGGCTCTTATGTATGCCTGCAAATTATCATAGCGCTAGGTGAAACGTACAACCGGGAATGCTTCGTTAAAGAGGAGTTTTTTAGCTCAAAATGTGATGCCCGGCCCCTGGGGGACTTCCTGTTAGGTTAAGCACATGGCACCAAGAGACTTTTTTGTACATCCTGGACTGTTACATATGTCTACAATTTTCCGTCGCTCTAGCTGCTTCGTACAACTGGGAATGCTTCATTAATAAGATTTTTTTTCCTTTGCAAAAAGTGCATGCCACGACAACAGCGTGTGACGAAATAAAAAACTTTCAATAACTTTTCATTTTCAACATCTTAAGATGAATCACACCAAGTTTGAAGATGATCGGATAAACTCTGTAGGAGGAGTTTGTTAAAATATGACCCCTATGAAATGGCCAAAAAAAATGGCAACACATTCCAAAGTAAATCAAAATGGCGGACGTCCTGTTAGGTTTAGCATATGGTTCAAAAAGAGTTTTTTGTACCTCGAGGGCTGTTATATACCTCTACAAATTTTGGTAACTCTATGTGAAACGTACAGCCGGGTATGCTTTGTTAAAGAGGAGTTTTTTAGCCCAAAATGTGATGCCCGGCCCCTGGGGGACTTCCTGTTGGGTTTAGCACAGGGCACCAAGAGACTTTTTTGTACATCTTGGGCTGTTACATATGTCTACAAATTTTCGTAGCTCTAGCTGCTTCGTACAAATGGGAATGCTTCTTTAAGGATATTTTTTTTCCTTTAAAAACAGTGCATGCCATGACAACAGTGTGCGACGAAATACAAAGCTTTCAATAACTTTTCATCTTCAACATCTTAAGATGAATCACACCAAGTTTGAAGATGATCGGATAAACACTGTAGGAGGAGTTCGTTAAAATAAGACCCCAATGAAATGGCCAAAAAAATGGCAACACGTTCCAAAATAAATTAAAATGGTGGACTTCCTGTTAGGTTTAGCAAATGGTTCAAAAAGAGTTTTTTGTAGGTCATAGCCTGTTACATATGTGTACCAATTTTCGTTGCTCTAGATTAAACGTACAACCGGCAATGCTTCGTGAAGTAAGAATTTTTAAACTCTAAATTTGATGCGCCGCCGCCGTCAAATAGTATATCAAAAACGTTTCATTTTTCACAATGATGTTGTCCCAGGTGTTGAGATGGTACATCCCAAGTTTGAAGTCAATCGGGTTAACCGTGTAGGAGAAGCGGGCAAAAGTATGACCCCTGTAAATGTGCAAAAATTGGCAAAAATTGGACATTTAAATACTCATACCTCAATTTCTGTCTATTTTAGGGTACACACTTCAAAGAGGTTTTTGTTCATTGGGATGTGCTACAGGTGCCACACAATTTTCATAGCCGTCGGACAATCGTAGCGGGACAGGGATCCGTTTAACCTATGTAGGGGGCGCTAAGGAGCCATTTTTCTGTTATCATGTATGGCGACTTTAAAATATCAAATTTTTCGCCAGGCCTGATGTGCGTGTAAAGTTTGGTGAGTTTTCGTTCACGTTTAGTGTCTCAAAAATGCGATTGTTTGCGGAGAAGAAAAAGAAGAATAACTAGAGCTGCGAGCAGCTATAAAGGGCCCTCGCAACCCGGGCCACGTTGGGGTACTTGCACGTCGGGGTACTGGCATGTTGGGGTACTGTCAAATAGGAAACCATCTAAATTTTAAACGTTTTTGCCATGCTTTGTGTTTGTAAAGTTTCATGGAAAGGCCAAAAATGATGCACAATTAACAAAATAAAATCAAAATGGATTGGCACATGGCTATATAGAATACTTTTTGAATATATTAGGCATGCCTGCCAATATTCACACATCTAGCTGAATCATATAATCGGAAAGACTTCATAAAAATGTCTAGAGGGCGCTATTGAAGCATTTATTGCAAATTTAATAAGAAATCTCTAAAATATTCATGCTTATGACAAGCCTGATGTGTGTGTAAAGTTTCATGAGTTTTTGCACATGTTTAGACCAAAAAAAAAAAAAGCAGCATTTTACTTGGCAAACAATTAGTTTTTTTAGTTTATTCATTTTTTCCTTTCGGACACATTACAGTTTACATCAATCACATCACATCATTTGCAACATTGACGTCCGAAAGAAGGGCTGACGGGTAGAAGCCGAAGCTTATTCGAGACCCGTCCCCATCGACCCATTACTATAACGCATCAATCATATACATTATTTAGAATAGACATTAATTTTTATCGTTATCCATCCCATACTATCCCAGACACTGCTCGCTCAGTTCATCTTGAAAGTCCGTGTGTAGATTGTGGCTAGTCCCAGTCATTTAGAACTGGTGAGTCGGTCCCCAGACGCCACCAGCAAGCCCACCCCGCCAGGCGAGCAGCCAAGGCAAGCGCAATTCTTCTCTTTCACCAGTAGGGTCTTCTCTGACCTCGGATCAGCTTTCACACATGTTGTGCTTTCCAGAAGAGTAGATCGGCTTGCATTCAGCCCATTGCTTTCAAGCAATTTCAGCACTCGATTCTGGTCAGGTAGCACCACTGGTTGCTAGCATGTTGTGGATCTGATGACTCCTGTGCGCTGCCCAGCCTCGCTCACCCAGCAGAGCGGCCCACGCCAGCTGCATTCCAGGAACCAGACCACCAACCCCCATTTTGCGTATTGACAGCAGATTCATTGGAGCCACAATACAGCCTTATCATGTAGCCTTGACTGTTACAACAAATGTCCAAACGGAATTCGAGCCAGACAATATTTAGATTCAAACGGGAACAGCAATACATGTTATCAATGCAGGTGTATAAACAAGAGTTAGCCTTGGCAAAGTCAGCAAATAATCATATACAACTCCAGCTTTGGGTAATTAGTGATGTTGTTGTTGTTGTTGTTGTTGTGATATTGTGAATTACTGTTGTCTCTCAAGCGCAGCCAATTCCTCAGCTCCTTTCACAATCCATCGCCATGAAACAGCGTGCGACAAAATAAATAACTTTCGATAACTTTGTATCTTAAACATCTTAAGATGAAGCACACCAAGTTTGAAGACAGTCGGATAAATTTTGTAGGAGGAGTTCGTTAAAAATGACCCCTAAAAAAGGCCACAAAAAATGGCTACAAATCCCAACGTAAATCAAAATGGCGGACTTCCTGTTTGGTTTAACAGATGGTTCCAAGAGACTTTTTTGTACATCGTGGGCTCTTATGTATGCCTCTAAATTATCATAGCGCTAGGTGAAACGTACAACCGGGAATGCTTCGTTAAAGAGGAGTTTTTTACCTCAAAATGTGATGACCGGCCCCTACGGGACTTCCTGTTGGGTTTAGCACATGGCACCAAGAGACTTTTTTGTACATCGTGGGCTGTTAAATTTGTCTCCAAGTTTTCGTAGCTCTAGCTGCTTCGTACAACTGGGAATGCTTCATTAAGAGGGAATTTTTTCCTTTGCAAACTGTGCATGCCACGGCAACAGCATGCGACGAAATAAAAAGCTTTCAATAACTTTTCATCTTCAACATTTTAAGATGAATCACACCAAGTTTGGAGATGATCGGATAAACTCTGTAGGAGGAGTTCGTTAAAATAAGACCCCTATGAAATGGCCCAAAAAATGGCAACACGTTCCAAAGTAAATCAAAATGGCGGACTTCCTGTTCGGTTTAGCATATGGTTCAGAAAGAGTTTTTTGTACCTTGAGGGCTGTTACATATGTCTTCAAATGTTGGTAACTCTAGGTGAAATGTACAGCCGGGAATGCTTCATTAAATAAGAATTTTGAAACACAAAATTTGATGCCTCGCCTCTGGCGGACTTCCTGTTAGGTTTAGCATATGGCACCAACAGGCTTTTTTGTAGATCATAGTCTGTTACATATGTGTACCAATTTTCGTGGCTCTCAATTAAACGTACCACCGGCAATGCTTTGTTAAGTAAGAATTTTGAAACTGTAAATTTGATGCCCCGCCACCGTCATATAGTATGTCAAAAACTTTTGATTTTTTACCATGATGTTGTCCCAGGTGTTGAGATGGTACAGCCCAAGTTTGAAGTCAATCGGGTTAACCGTGTAGGAGAAGCGGGCAAAAGTATGACCCCTGTAAATGTGCAAAAATGGGCCAAAATTGGACATTCAAATACTCATACCTCACTTCCTGTCTATTTTAGGGTACACATATCAAAGAGGTTTTTGTTCATCTGGATGTGCTACAGGTGCCACACAATTTTCGTAGCCATAGGACAATCGTAGCGGGACAGGGATCCGTTAAACCTATGTAGGTGGCGCTACAGAGCCATTTTTCTGTTATCATGTATGGCGACTTTAAAATATCAAATTTTTCGCCAGGCCCGATCTGCGTGTAAAGTTTGGTGAGTTTTCGTTCATGTTTAGTGCCTCAAAAATGTGGTTGTTTGCGGAAAAGAATAATAACAAAGAAAAAGAAGAAGAAGAAGAAGAAGAAGAATAACTAGAGCTGCGAGCAGCTATAAAGGCCCCTCGCAACCCGGGCCACGTTGGGGTATTTGCACGTCGGGGTACTGGCATGTTGGGGTACTGTCAAATAGGAAACCATCTAAATTTTAAACGTTTTTGCCATGCTTTGTGTTTGTAAAGTTTCATGGAAAGGCCAAAAATGATGCACAATTAACAAAATAAAATCAAAATGGATTGGCACATGGCTATATAGAATACTTTTTGAATATATTAGGCATGCCTGCCAATATTCACACATCTAACTGAATCATATAATCGGAAAGACTTCATAAAAATGTCTATAGGGCGCTATTGAAGCATTTATTGCAAATTTAATAAGAAATCTCTAAAATATTCATGCTTATGACAAGCCTGATGTGTGTGTAAAGTTTCATGAGTTTTTGCACATGTTTAGACCAAAAAAAAAAAGCAACATTTTACTTGGCAAACAATGCATCGCCATGAAACGGCGTGCGACAAAATAAATAACTTTCGATAACTTTGTATCTTAAACATCTTAAGATGAAGCACACCAAGTTTGAAGACAGTCGGATAAATTTTGTAGGAGGAGTTCGTTAAAATATGACACCTAAAAAAGGCCACAAAAAATGGCTACAAATCCCAACGTAAATCAAAATGGCGGACTTCCTGTTTGGTTTAGCAGATGGTTCCAAGAGACTTTTTTGTACATCGTGGGCTCTTATGTATGCCTCTAAATTATCATAGCGCTAGGTGAAACGTACAACCGGGAATGCTTCGTTAAAGAGGAGTTTTTTTTTACCTCAAAATGTGATGACCGGCCCCTACGGGACTTCCTGTTGGGTTTAGCACATGGCACCAAGAGACTTTTTTGTACATCGTGGGCTGTTAAATTTGTCTCCAAATTTTCGTAGCTCTAGCTGCTTCGTACAACTGGGAATGCTTCATTAAGAGGGAATTTTTTCCTTTGCAAACTGTGCATGCCACGGCAACAGCGTGCGACGAAATAAAAAGCTTTCAATAACTTTTCATCTTCAACATTTTAAGATGAATCACACCAAGTTTGGAGATGATCGGATAAACTCTGTAGGAGGAGTTCGTTAAAATAAGACCCCTATGAAATGGCCCAAAAAATGGCAACACGTTCCAAAGTAAATCAAAATGGCGGACTTCCTGTTCGGTTTAGCATATGGTTCAGAAAGAGTTTTTTGTACCTTGAGGGCTGTTACATATGTCTTCAAATGTTGGTAACTCTAGGTGAAATGTACAGCCGGGAATGCTTCATTAAATAAGAATTTTGAAACACAAAATTTGATGCCTCGCCTCTGGCGGACTTCCTGTTAGGTTTAGCATATGGCACCAACAGGCTTTTTTGTAGATCATAGTCTGTTACATATGTGTACCAATTTTCGTGGCTCTCAATTAAACGTACCACCGGCAATGCTTTGTTAAGTAAGAATTTTGAAACTGTAAATTTGATGCCCCGCCACCGTCATATAGTATGTCAAAAACTTTTGATTTTTTACCATGATGTTGTCCCAGGTGTTGAGATGGTACAGCCCAAGTTTGAAGTCAATCGGGTTAACCGTGTAGGAGAAGCGGGCAAAAGTATGACCCCTGTAAATGTGCAAAAATGGGCCAAAATTGGACATTCAAATACTCATACCTCACTTCCTGTCTATTTTAGGGTACACATATCAAAGAGGTTTTTGTTCATCTGGATGTGCTACAGGTGCCACACAATTTTCGTAGCCATAGGACAATCGTAGCGGGACAGGGATCCGTTAAACCTATGTAGGTGGCGCTACAGAGCCATTTTTCTGTTATCATGTATGGCGACTTTAAAATATCAAATTTTTCGCCAGGCCCGATCTGCGTGTAAAGTTTGGTGAGTTTTCGTTCATGTTTAGTGCCTCAAAAATGTGGTTGTTTGCGGAAAAGAATAATAACAAAGAAAAAGAAGAAGAAGAAGAAGAAGAAGAATAACTAGAGCTGCGAGCAGCTATAAAGGGCCCTCGCAACCCGGGCCACGTTGGGGTATTTGCACGTCGGGGTACTGGCATGTTGGGGTACTGTCAAATAGGAAACCATCTAAATTTTAAACGTTTTTGCCATGCTTTGTGTTTGTAAAGTTTCATGGAAAGGCCAAAAATGATGCACAATTAACAAAATAAAATCAAAATGGATTGGCACATGGCTATATAGAATACTTTTTGAATATATTAGGCATGCCTGCCAATATTCACACATCTAACTGAATCATATAATCGGAAAGACTTCATAAAAATGTCTATAGGGCGCTATTGAAGCATTTATTGCAAATTTAATAAGAAATCTCTAAAATATTCATGCTTATGACAAGCCTGATGTGTGTGTAAAGTTTCATGAGTTTTTGCACATGTTTAGACCAAAAAAAAAAAGCAACATTTTACTTGGCAAACAATGCATCGCCATGAAACGGCGTGCGACAAAATAAATAACTTTCGATAACTTTGTATCTTAAACATCTTAAGATGAAGCACACCAAGTTTGAAGACAGTCGGATAAATTTTGTAGGAGGAGTTCGTTAAAATATGACACCTAAAAAAGGCCACAAAAAATGGCTACAAATCCCAACGTAAATCAAAATGGCGGACTTCCTGTTTGGTTTAGCAGATGGTTCCAAGAGACTTTTTTGTACATCGTGGGCTCTTATGTATGCCTCTAAATTATCATAGCGCTAGGTGAAACGTACAACCGGGAATGCTTCGTTAAAGAGGAGTTTTTTTTACCTCAAAATGTGATGACCGGCCCCTACGGGACTTCCTGTTGGGTTTAGCACATGGCACCAAGAGACTTTTTTGTACATCGTGGGCTGTTAAATTTGTCTCCAAATTTTCGTAGCTCTAGCTGCTTCGTACAACTGGGAATGCTTCATTAAGAGGGAATTTTTTCCTTTGCAAACTGTGCATGCCACGGCAACAGCGTGCGACGAAATAAAAAGCTTTCAATAACTTTTCATCTTCAACATTTTAAGATGAATCACACCAAGTTTGGAGATGATCGGATAAACTCTGTAGGAGGAGTTCGTTAAAATAAGACCCCTATGAAATGGCCCAAAAAATGGCAACACGTTCCAAAGTAAATCAAAATGGCGGACTTCCTGTTCGGTTTAGCATATGGTTCAAAAAGAGTTTTTTGTCCCTTGAGGGCTGTTACATATGTCTTCAAATGTTGGTAACTCTAGGTGAAATGGACAGCCGGGAATGCTTCATTAAATAAGAATTTTGAAACACAAAATTTGATGCCTCGCCTCTGGCGGACTTCCTGTTAGGTTTAGCATATGGCACCAACAGGCTTTTTTGTAGATCATAGTCTGTTACATATGTGTACCAATTTTCGTGGCTCTCAATTAAACGTACCACCGGCAATGCTTTGTTAAGTAAGAATTTTGAAACTGTAAATTTGATGCCCCGCCACCGTCATATAGTATGTTAAAAACTTTTGATTTTTTACCATGATGTTGTCCCAGGTGTTGAGATGGTACAGCCCAAGTTTGAAGTCAATCGGGTTAACCGTGTAGGAGAAGCGGGCAAAAGTATGACCCCTGTAAATGTGCAAAAATGGGCCAAAATTGGACATTCAAATACTCATACCTCACTTCCTGTCTATTTTAGGGTACACATATCAAAGAGGTTTTTGTTCATCTGGATGTGCTACAGGTGCCACACAATTTTCGTAGCCATAGGACAATCGTAGCGGGACAGGGATCCGTTAAACCTATGTAGGTGGCGCTACAGAGCCATTTTTCTGTTATCATGTATGGCGACTTTAAAATATCAAATTTTTCGCCAGGCCCGATCTGCGTGTAAAGTTTGGTGAGTTTTCGTTCATGTTTAGTGCCTCAAAAATGTGGTTGTTTGCGGAAAAGAATAATAACAAAGAAAAAGAAGAAGAAGAAGAATAATAACTAGAGCTGCGAGCAGCTATAAAGGGCCCTCGCAACCCGTGCCACGTTGGGGTATTTGCACGTCGGGGTACTGGCACGTTAGGGTTCTGTTTCATAAGAAACCGTCTAAATTGTAAATGTTTTGCCATGCTTTTTGTGTTTGTTCACATTGCTATGGAATGCTTTGTCGAGGTATTCGGCTGATAGGTATGCCTCCCAATATTCACACATCTAGCTGAATCATATAAAAAAAAAAATTCTTTGCAAACAATGCATCGCTACAGCAAAGGCGTGCCACGTTGGGGTACTTGCACGTCGGGGTACTGGCATGTTGGGGTACTGTCAAATAGGACAAGGACCATCTAAAATGTTTTTGACAAGCCTTGTGTGTGCAAAGTTTAATCAAAACGCAAAATATGGTGCGCAATTCCCAAAATAAATTCAAAATGGCGGACTTCCTTTTAGGTTTAGCATACGGCTACAGAATACTTTTTGTAGGTCTTAAGCTAATAGGTATGCCTCCCAGTTTTCACAAATCTAGGTCAAGTCATCTTTAGTTGTGTATCGCTTGAATCATACAATTGGAAATGCTCCATAAAAATGCATAGAGGGCGCTATTGAGCACAACGTTGGGTTACTTGCACGTCAGGGTACTGGCACGTTGGGGTACTGTTACATGGAACAAGGACCATTTAAAATGTTAGTTTTTTCCATGCCTTGTCTGTGCAAAGTTTAATGAAGAAGGCCAAAAATTATGTATAATTCCCAAAATAAAATCAAAATAGCGGACTTCCTCTTTGGTTTGGCAAATGGCTACATAATACTTTTTTGTAGGTCTAGCATAATCATACAATCGGAAATGCTTCATAAAAATGTCTAGAGGGCGCTATTTATTGCAAATTGCACAATAAATCTCTGAAAATTCATGTTCATGACAAGTCTGATGTGTTTGCAAAGTTTCATGAGTTTTCATGTGTATAAAAAAAAAAAAAAAGCAGCACTTGACAACTGTTACATGGAACAAGGACCATTTAAAATGTTAGTTTTTTCCATGCCTTGTCTGTGCAAAGTTGAATGAAAAAGGCCAAAAATGATGTATAATTCCCAAAATAAAATCAAAATAGTGGACTTCCTCTTTGGTTTGGCAAATGGCTACATAATACTTTTTTGTAGGTCTAGCATAATCATACAATCGGAAATGCTTCATAAAAGGGTCTAGAGGGCGCTATTTATTGCAAATTGCACAATAAATCTCTGAAAATTCATGTTCATGACAAGTCTGATGTGTTTGCAAAGTTCCATGAGTTTTCATGTGTATAAAAAAAAAAAGCAGCACTTGACAAACAATGCATTGCTATGGCAACAGCGTGTTACAAAATAAAAAACTTTAGATTACTTTGCATCTTAAACATCTTAAGATGAAACACACCAAGTTTGAAGACAGTCGGATAAATTTTGTAGGAGGGGTTCGTTAAAATATGACCCCTGAAAGTTTTTCCTTGCCCGGTTGGAGGGTTAGATCAGGGGATGTCGCAACTTGTTTGTGGTTAAGTGCTACAGAAGTAAATGTGTCTTAACAACCTCATGATTGAATGTGTTTTCAATTCTCTAGGATGTGATTGGATTGTATCAATTAAATGTTCTTATAACTGATTCAGTGAGTAGTAAAAATAGTGTGTCAAGTATAATGACATGAAATATAAGGAATACAAAAAACAAAACAAGAACCCTCTAAATTACACATTTTGTTCCAGGCTTTATGTGCGTGCATAGTTTGAGTATACACCTAGGTTTAGGCCAGGAGTGTTCAAACCTTTTGCAAAGAGGGCCGGGTATGGTAAGGTGAAAATGTGTGGGGCCTAATCAACCATTTAGTTTAGCCTGACATAATTTTTTTACATGCATATGTAAATATATATATGTGGACAAATGTGTACATATGTCTACAATTTTTTGTAGCTCGAGCTGCTTCGTCCAACTGGGAACGCTGCATTAAGAAGGATTTTTTTTTTCCTTTGCCAACAGTGCATGCCACGACAACAGCGTGCGACGAAATAAAAAGCTTTCAATAACTTTTCATCGTCAACATCTTAAGATGAATCACACCAAGTTTGAAGATGATCGGATAAACTCTGTAGGAGGAGTTCGTTAAAATAAGACCCCTATGAAATGGCCAAAAAAATGGCAACATGTTCCAAAGTAAATCAAAATGGCAGACTTCCTGTTAGGTTTAGCATATGGTTCAAAAAGAGTTTTTTGTACCTCGAGGGCTGTTACATATGTCTTCAAATTTTGGTCACTCTAGGTGAAACGTACAGCCGGAAATGCTTCATTAAGTAAAAATTTTGAAATGCAAAATTTGATGCCCTGCCTCTGGCGGACTTCCTGTTAGGTTTAGCATATGGCACCAACAGGCTTTTTTGTAGATCATAGTCTGTTACATATGTGTACCAATTTTCGTAGCTCTAGATTAAACGTATAACCGGCAATACTTCAGATGAAACATGCCAAAGAATGAAGACAATCTGATAAGTTTTGTAGAAAATATGAGGCCTATAAAAGGCCCCCAAAAAATGGCTACAAATAGCAAAGTAAATCAAAATGCCGGACTTCCTGTTTGGCTTAGCATATGGTTCTAAAAGACTTTTTTGTACATCGTGGGCTCTTATGTATGCCTCCAAATTATCATAGCGCTAGGTGAAAGGTACAACCGGGAATGCTTCGTTAAAGAGGAGTTTTTTAGCTCAAAAAGTGATGCCCGGCCCTTGCGGGACTTCCTGTTGGGTTTAGCACAAAGCAGCAAGAGACTTTTTTGTACATCGTGGGCTGTTACATATGTCTACAAATTTTCGTAGCTCTAGCTCTAGCTGCTCTAGCTTCATTAAGAAGAATTTTTTTCCTTTGCAAACAAGTGCATGCCACGACAACAGCGTGCAGCGAAATAAAAAGCTTTCAATAACTTTTCATCTTCAACATCTTAAGATGAATCACACCAAGTTTGAAGATGATCGGATAAACTCTGTAAGAGGAGTTCGTTAAAATAGGACCCCTATGAAATGGCCCAAAAAATGGGAACACGTTCCAAAGTAAATCAAAATGGTGGACTTTCTGTTAGGTTTAGCATATGGTTCAAAAAAAGTTTTTTGTACCTTGAGGGCTGTTACATATGTCTTTAAATTTTGGTAACTCTAGGTGAAACGTACAGCCGGGAATGCTTCATTAAGTAAGAATTTTGAAACTCAAAATTTGATGCCCCGCCTCTGGCGGACTTCCTGTTGGGTTTAGCATATGGCACCAACAGACTTTTTTGTAGGTCATAGTCTGTTACATATGTGTACCAATTTTCGTAGCTCTAGGTTAAACATACAACCGGCAATACTACGTTTAGTAAGAGTTTTGAAACTCTAAATTTGATGCCCCACCGCCGTCATATAGTATGTCGAAAACTTTAGATTTTTTACCATGGTGTTGTCCCAGGTCTTGAGATGGTACATCCCAAGTTTGAAGTCAATTGGATTAACCGTGTAGGAGAAGCAGGCAAAAGTATGACCCCTGTAAATGTGCAAAAATTGGCCAAAATTGGACATTTAAATACTCAAATCTCACTTCCTGTCTATTTTAGGGTACACACATCAAAGAGGTTTTTGTTCATCTGGATGTGCTACAGGTGCCACACAATTTTCATAGCCGTCGGACAATCGTAGCGGGCCAGGGATCTGTTTAACCTATGTAGGTGGCGCTATGGAGCCATTTTTCTGTTATCACCTATGGCGACTTTAAAATATCAAATTTTTCGCCAGGCCTGACGTGTGTGTAAAGTTTGGTGAGTTTTCGTTCACGTTTAGTGTCTCAAAAATGTGATTGTTTGCGGAAAAGAATAATAACAAAAAATAAAAAGAACTAGAGCTGCGAGCAGCTATAAAGGGCCCTCGCAACCCGTGCCACGTTGGGGTATTTGCACGTCGGGGTACTGGCACGTTAGGGTACTGTTTCATAAGAAACCGTCTAAATTGTAAATGTTTTGCCATGCTTTTTGTGTTTGTTCACATTGCTATGGAATGCTTTGTCGAGGTATTCGGCTGATAGGTATGCCTCCCAATATTCACACATCTAGCTGAATCATATAAAAAAAAAAAATTCTTTGCAAACAATGCATCGCTACAGCAAAGGCGTGCCACGTTGGGGTACTTGCACGTCGGGGTACTGGCACGTTGGGGTACTGTCAAATAGGACAAGGACTAGAGGTGTGCAAAATTTCCGATTCTTAGATTATTCACGATTCGGCCGTGGAACAATCGAGAACGATTCACAAAAGTCCAAATTCCGATTATATAAATATGCCAAGGGAACCGAAACTAAAAGTGGACCGGAGCGGAAAGTACGCGGAACTGAAACGCAGTAGCGCGCGCGGTCTTCGGGACGCTTAATGGGACGGACCGAGAGTACACATCCACAACTCACGCCTCGACATTCAAAACAACAAGCATGGCTGAGCTGACCAACCCACCTCTTCGTCAGATCAGACCTGCTCCGAAAAGGCAAACAACTTCAGGCGGAAGTATCAGCTAGCTGGCTGCAGTGCGTCGGTTAGCGTTCTACAGGGCGCCGCGCAGTGATACGAACGAACGAACAGAAAAGTAGTGGCTGGCGGTAATGGCGTCTGACTTTATTCAGAAAAGAGTATTGTGGTGGAAATGTATCACGCTTTTGAAAACAAATAGTTTTTTTTAGAAGAAAAAGGCTTTATTTCCGAGACCCCAGCCAGCTTGCTGGACTATTTTCCTCTCGTCCAACGTCGAACATGAACGCGTGTCACCGAACGCTGTCAGAAAGAAGTCAGTGCTGATCGCACACACGGGAGGTGAGGATCAAATTGAGATTCATGTTAAAAAAGCCGAACGATCCCTTTAATGTTTACACGTTCATGTTTACACAAGTTAAAAAGCAGAAAAGCACTTGAGGGTTTTTTTTTTTGTACCTCTGAGAAACTTTAATGTTTACATGTTCATCTTTACACAACTTAAAAAGCAGGAAAGCACTTTTTTTTTTTTTTAGGCATTTGTATTGAAGTAGTAGTTCACATTGTCTTTCATTTATATCTCAGTGCACTTTTGAGTGGATAAAAATAATATATTTTTGCTCAATGCTATGTTTTATTCTGTTGAAGACTGAATATACTTAAAAGCTGTTGTTACAGAATGAGGACTTGAGTATTTTATTTACTGTTTTGAACTGTTAACTTGATACTGAAATAGTAGTTTATTTAGGCCTGAGAGGACTTTTGTACTATTTTTGTAACTAATGTACGAAACATTAAAAGCACCAAAATACATTGTTTTTTTTCTGCTGCCTGGGGGGAAATCAATAATCGTTTTATAATCGAATCGTAGCCTCTGAATTGTAATCGCAATCGAATCGTGAGGTGCCCCAAGATTCCCACCTCTAACAAGGACCATCTAAAATGTTTTTGACAAGCCTTGTGTGTGCAAAGTTTAATCAAAACGCAAAATATGGTGCGCAATTCCCAAAATAAATTCAAAATGGCGGACTTCCTTTTAGGTTTAGCATACGGCTACAGAATACTTTTTGTAGGTCTTAAGCTAATAGGTATGCCTCCCAGTTTTCACAAATCTAGGTCAAGTCATCTTTAGTTGTGTATCGCTTGAATCATACAATTGGAAATGCTCCATAAAAATGCATAGAGGGCGCTATTGAGCACAACGTTGGGTTACTTGCACGTCAGGGTACTGGCACGTTGGGGTACTGTTACATGGAACAAGGACCATTTAAAATGTTAGTTTTTTCCATGCCTTGTCTGTGCAAAGTTTAATGAAGAAGGCCAAAAATTATGTATAATTCCCAAAATAAAATCAAAATAGCGGACTTCCTCTTTGGTTTGGCAAATGGCTACATAATACTTTTTTGTAGGTCTAGCATAATCATACAATCGGAAATGCTTCATAAAAAGGTCTAGAGGGCGCTATTTATTTCAAATTGCACAATAAATCTCTGAAAATTCATGTTCATGACAAGTCTGATGTGTTTGCAAAGTTCCATGAGTTCCATGAGAGAAAGCAGCACTTGACAAACAATGCATTGCTATGGCAACAGCGTGTTACAAAATAAAAAACTTTCGATTACTTTGCATCTTAAACATCTTAAGATGAAACACACCAAGTTTGAAGACAGTCGGATAAATTTTGTAGGAGGGGTTCGTTAAAATATGACCCCTGAAAGTTTTTCCTTGCCCGGTTGGAGGGTTAGATCAGGGGATGTCGCAACTTGTTTGTGGTTAAGTGCTACAGAAGTAAATGTGTCTTAACAACCTCATGATTGAATGTGTTTTCAATTCTCTAGGATGTGATTGGATTGTATCAATTAAATGTTCTTATAACTGATTCAGTGAGTAGTAAAAATAGTGTGTCAAGTATAATGACATGAAATATAAGGAATACAAAAAACAAAACAAGAACCCTCTAAATTACACATTTTGTTCCAGGCTTTATGTGCGTGCATAGTTTGAGTATACACCTAGGTTTAGGCCAGGAGTGTTCAAACCTTTTGCAAAGAGGGCCGGGTATGGTAAGGTGAGAATGTGTGGGGCCTAATCAACCATTTAGTTTAGCCTGACATAATTTTTTTACATGCATATGTAAATATATATATGTGGACAAATGTGTACATATGTCTACAAATTTTTGTAGCTCGAGCTGCTTCGTCCAACTGGGAACGCTGCATTAAGAAGGATTTTTTTTTCCTTTGCCAACAGTGCATGCCACGACAACAGCGTGCGACGAAATAAAAAGCTTTCAATAACTTTTCATCGTCAACATCTTAAGATGAATCACACCAAGTTTGAAGATGATCGGATAAACTCTGTAGGAGGAGTTCGTTAAAATAAGACCCCTATGAAATGGCCAAAAAAATGGCAACATGTTCCAAAGTAAATCAAAATGGCAGACTTCCTGTTAGGTTTAGCATATGGTTCAAAAAGAGTTTTTTGTACCTCGAGGGCTGTTACATATGTCTTCAAATTTTGGTCACTCTAGGTGAAACGTACAGCCGGAAATGCTTCATTAAGTAAAAATTTTGAAATGCAAAATTTGATGCCCTGCCTCTGGCGGACTTCCTGTTAGGTTTAGCATATGGCACCAACAGGCTTTTTTGTAGATCATAGTCTGTTACATATGTGTACCAATTTTCGTAGATCTAGATTAAACGTATAACCGGCAATACTTCAGATGAAACATGCCAAAGAATGAAGACAATCTGATAAGTTTTGTAGAAAATATGAGGCCTATAAAAGGCCCCCAAAAAATGGCTACAAATAGCAAAGTAAATCAAAATGCCGGACTTCCTGTTTGGCTTAGCATATGGTTCTAAAAGACTTTTTTGTACATCGTGGGCTCTTATGTATGCCTCCAAATTATCATAGCGCTAGGTGAAAGGTACAACCGGGAATGCTTCGTTAAAGAGGAGCTTTTTAGCTCAAAAAGTGATGCCCGGCCCTTGCGGGACTTCCTGTTGGGTTTAGCACAAAGCAGCAAGAGACTTTTTTTGTACATCGTGGGCTGTTACATATGTCTACAAATTTTCGTAGCTCTAGCTGCTTCGTACAACTGAGAATTCTTCATTAAGAAGAATTTTTTTCCTTTGCAAACAAGTGCATGCCACGACAACAGCGTGCAGCGAAATAAAAAGCTTTCAATAACTTTTCATCTTCAACATCTTAAGATGAATCACACCAAGTTTGAAGATGATCGGATAAACTCTGTAAGAGGAGTTCGTTAAAATAGGACCCCTATGAAATGGCCAAAAAAATGGGAACACGTTCCAAAGTAAATCAAAATGGTGGACTTTCTGTTAGGTTTAGCATATGGTTCAAAAAGAGTTTTTTGTACCTTGAGGGCTGTTACATATGTCTTTAAATTTTGGTAACTCTAGGTGAAACGTACAGCCGGGAATGCTTCATTAAGTAAGAATTTTGAAACTCCAAATTTGATGCCCCGCCTCTGGCGGACTTCCTGTTGGGTTTAGCATATGGCACCAACAGACTTTTTTGTAGGTCATAGTCTGTTACATATGTGTACCAATTTTCGTAGCTCTAGGTTAAACATACAACCGGCAATACTACGTTTAGTAAGAGTTTTGAAACTCTAAATTTGATGCCCCACCGCCGTCATATAGTATGTCGAAAACTTTAGATTTTTTACCATGGTGTTGTCCCAGGTCTTGAGATGGTACATCCCAAGTTTGAAGTCAATTGGATTAACCGTGTAGGAGAAGCAGGCAAAAGTATGACCCCTGTAAATGTGCAAAAATTGGCCAAAATTGTACATTTAAATACTCATATCTCACTTCCTGTCTATTTTAGGGTACACACATCAAAGAGGTTTTTGTTCATCTGGATGTGCTACAGGTGCCACACAATTTTCATAGCCGTCGGACAATCGTAGCGGGCCAGGGATCTGTTTAACCTATGTAGGTGGCGCTATGGAGCCATTTTTCTGTTATCACCTATGGCGACTTTAAAATATCAAATTTTTCGCCAGGCCTGACGTGTGTGTAAAGTTTGGTGAGTTTTCGTTCACGTTTAGTGTCTCAAAAATGTGATTGTTTGCGGAAAAGAATAATAACAAATAAAAAGAAGAAGAATAATAAGAATTCCTTGAAAAACAATAGGGACCTCGCAGCGGTCGCTGCTCGGGCCCTAATAATAATAAGAATTCCTTGAAAAACAATAGGGACCTCGCAGCGGTCGCTGCTCGGGCCCTAATAAGAATTCCTTCAGGAACAATAGGGACCTCGCAGCGGTCGCTGCTCGGGCCCTAATAAGAATTCCTTCAGGAACAATAGGGACCTCGCAGCGGTCGCTGCTCGGGCCCTAATAAGAATTCCTTCAGGAACAATAGGGACCTCGCAGCGGTCGCTGCTCGGGCCCTAATAATAAGAATTCCTTCAGGAACAATAGGGACCTCGCAGCGGTCGCTGCTCGGGCCCTAATAAGAAGAATTCCTACAAAAACAATAGGGCCTCGCAGCGGCACCGCCGCCGGTGCCGCCGCTGCTCGGGCCCTAACTAGAGCTCCGAGCAGCTATAAAGGGCCCTCGCAACCCGGGCCACGTTGGGGTACTTGCACGCCGGGGTACTTGCATGTAGGGGTACTGTGAAATAGGAAACTGTCTAAATTGTAAATGTTTTTGCCATGCTTTGTGTTTGCAACGTTTCATGGAAAAGCCAAAAATGATGCACAATTAACAAAATAAAATCAAAATGGCTTCTTGGCACATGGCTATAGAATACTTTTTTGTTAAGTCTTAGGCTGATCGGTATCTCAATGTTTACAAATCTAGCTGAATCATACAATCGCAAAAGCTTCCTAAAAATGTCTAGAGGGCGCTATTGAGCCATTTATAGCAAATTGCACAAAAAATCTCTAAAGTATTTGTGTGTATGTTCATGACAAGTCTGATGTGTGTGCAAAGTTTCATGAGTTTTCGCACGTTTCGTCCAAAAAAACCCCCAGCATTTTACATAGCAAACAATGAATCGCTATGGCAACGCCGTGCGACAAATTAAATACCTTTCAATAACTTTTCATCTTTAACATCTTAAGATGAAAGACACCACGTTTGAAGACGGTCGGATAAATTTTATAGGCGTTCATTAAAATATTACCCCTAAAAAAGTCCACAAAAATGGCTACAAATCCCAACGTAAATCAAAATGGCGGACTTCCTATTTGGTTTAGCACATGGCACCCAAAGACTTTTTTGTACATCGTGGGCTGTTACATATGTCTCCAAATTTTCGTATCTCGAGCTGCTTCGTACAACTGGGAATGCTTCATTAAGAAGGATCTTTTTTCCTTTGCAAGCAAACAAGTGCATGCCACGACAACAGCGTGCGCCGAAATAAAAAGCTTTCAATAAATTTTCATCGTCAACATCTTAAGATGAATCACACCAAGTTTGAAGATGATCGGATAAACTCTGTAGGAGGAGTTCGTTAAAATGAGACCCCTATGAAATGGCCAAAAAAATGGCAACACGTTCTAAAGTAAATCAAAATGGCGGACTTCCTGTTGGGGTTAGCATATGTTTCAAAAAGAGTTTTTTGTACCTTGAGGCCTGTTACATATGTCTTCAAATTTTGGTAACTCTAGGTAAAACGTACAACCGGGAATGCTTCGTTAAAGAGGAGTTTTTTAGCTCAAAATGTGATGCCCGGGCCCTGGGGGACTTCCTGTTGGGTTTAGCACATAGCACCAAGAGACTTTTTTGTACATTGTGGGCTTTTACATATGTCTATAAATTTTCGTAGCTCTAGCTGCTTCGTACAACTGGGAATTCTTCATTAAGAAGGATTTTTTTCCTTTGCAAACAAGTGCATGCCACGGCAACAGCGTGCGACGAAATAAAAAGCTTTCAATAACTTTTCATCTTCAACATCTTAAGATGAATCACACCAAGTTTGAAGATGATGGGATAAACTCTGTAGGAGGAGTTCGTTAAAATAAGACCCCTATGAAATGGCCAAAAAAATGGCAACACGTTCCAAAGTAAATCAAAATGGTGGACTTTCTGTTTGTTTTAGCACATGGTTCAAAAAGAGTTTTTTGTACCTTGAGGACTGTTACATATGTCTTCAAATTTTTGTAACTCTCGGTGAAACGTACAGCCGGGAATGCTTCTTTAAGTAAGAATTTTGAAACGCAAAATTTGATGCCCCGCCTCTGGCGGACTTCCTGTTTGGTTTAGCACATGGCACCAACAGACTTTTTTGTAGATCATAGTCTGTTACATATGTGTACCAATTTTCGTAGCTCTAGGTTAAACGTACAACCGGCAATACTACGTTAAGTAAGAATTTTGAAACTCTAAATTTGATGCCCCGCCGCTGTCATATAGTATGTCAAAAACTTTAGATTTTTTACCATGGTGTTGTCCCAGGTGTTGAGATTGTACATCCCAAGTTTGAACTCAATCGGGTTAACCGTGTAGGAGAAGTGGGCAAAAGTATGACCCCTGTAAATGTGCAAATATAGGCCAAAATTGGACATTCAAATGATCATACCTCACTTCCTGTCTATTTTAGGGTACAGCTATCAAAGAGGTTTTTGTTCATCTGGATGTGCTACAGGTGCCACACAATTTTCGTAGCCGTAGGACAATCGTAGCGGGACAGGGATCCGTTAAACCTATGTAGGTGGCGCTACAGAGCCATTTTTCTGTTATTATGTATGGCGACTTTAAAATATCAAATTTTTCGCCAGACCTGATGTGCGTGTAAAGTTTGGTGAGTTTTCGTTCATGTTTAGTGTCTCAAAAATGCGATTGTTTGCGGAGAAGAAGAAGAAGAATAACTAGAGCTGCGAGCAGCTATAAAGGGCCCTCGCAACCCGGGCCATGTTGGGGTATTTGCACGTCGGGGAACTGGCATGTTGGGGTACTGTCAAATAGGAAACCATCTAAATTGTAAACGTTTTTGCCATGCTTTGTGTTTTTAAAGTTTCATGGAAAGGCCAAAAACGATGCACAATTAACAAAATAAAATCAAAATGGATTGGCACATGGCTATATAGAATACTTTTTGAATATATTCGGCATGCCTGCCAATATTCACACATCTAGCTGAATCATATAATCGGAAAGACTTCATAAAAATGTCTAGAGGGCGCTATTGAAGCATTTATTGCAAATTTAATAAGAAATCTCTAAAATATTCATGCTTATGACAAGCCTGATGTGTGTGTAAAGTTTCATGAGTTTTTGCACATGTTTAGACCAAAAAAAAAGCAGCATTTTACTTGGCAAACAATGCATCGCCATGAAACGGCGTGCGACAAAATAAATAACTTTCGATAACTTTGTATCTTAAACATCTTAAGATGAAGCACACCAAGTTTGAAGACAGTCGGATAAATTTTGTAGGAGGAGTTCGTTAAAATATGACCCCTAAAAAAGGCACCAAAAAATAGCTACAAATCCCAACGTAAATCAAAATGGCGGACTTCCTGTTTGGTTTAGCAGATGGTTCCAAGAGACTTTTTTTGTACATCGTGGGCTCTTATGTATGCCTCTAAATTATCATAGCGCTAGGTGAAACGTACAACCGGGAATGCTTCGTTAAGGAGGAGTTTTTTACCTCAAAATGTGATGACCGGCCCCTACGGGACTTCCTGTTGGGTTTAGCACATGGCACCAAGAGACTTTTTTGTACATTGTGGGCTGTTAAATTTGTCTCCAAATTTTCGTAGCTCTAGCTGCTTCGTACAACTGTGAATGCTTCATTAAGAGGGAATTTTTTCCTTTGCAAACTGTGCATGCCACGGCAACAGCGTGCGGCGAAATAAAAAGCTTTCAATAACTTTTCATCTTCAACATTTTAAGATGAATCACACCAAGTTTGGAGATGATCGGATAAACTCTGTAGGAGGAGTTTGTTAAAATAAGACCCCTATGAAATGGCCCAAAAAATGGCAACACGTTCCAAAGTAAATCAAAATGGCGGACTTCCTGTTCGGTTTAGCATATGGTTCAAAAAGAGTTTTTTGTACCTTGAGGGCTGTTACATATGTCTTCAAATGTTGGTAACTCTAGGTGAAATGTACAGCCGGGAATGCTTCATTAAATAAGAATTTTGAAACACAAAATTTGATGCCTCGCCTCTGGCGGACTTCCTGTTAGGTTTAGCATATGGCACCAACAGGCTTTTTTGTAGATCATAGTCTGTTACATATGTGTACCAATTTTCGTGGATCTCAATTAAACGTACCATGGCAATGCTTTGTTAAGTAAGAATTTTGAAACTGTAAATTTGATGCCCCGCCACCGTCATATAGTATGTCAAAAACTTTAGATTTTTTACCATGATGTTGTCCCAGGTGTTGAGATGGTACAGCCCAAGTTTGAAGTCAATCGGGTTAACCGTGTAGGAGAAGCGGGCAAAAGTATGACCCCTGTAAATGTGCAAAAATGGGCCAAAATTGGACATTCAAATACTCATACCTCACTTCCTGTCTATTTTAGGGTACACATATCAAAGAGGTTTTTGTTCATCTGGATGTGCTACAGGTGCCACACAATTTTCGTAGCCATAGGACAATCGTAGCGGGACAGGGATCCGTTAAACCTATGTAGGTGGCGCTACGGAGCCATTTTTCTGTTATCATGTATAGCGACTTTAAAATATCAAATTTTTCGCCAGGCCTGATGTGCGTGTAAAGTTTGGTGAGTTTTCGTTCATGTTTAGTGCGTCAAAAATGTGGTTGTTTGCGGAAAAGAATAATAACAAAGAAAAAGAAGAAGAAGAATAATAACTAGAGCTGCGAGCAGCTATAAAGGGCCCTCGCAAACCGGGCCACGTTGGGGTACTTGCACGTCGGGGTACTGGCACGTTGGGGTACTGTCAAATAGGACAAGCACCATCTAAAATGTTTTTGACAAGCCTTGTGTGTGCAAAGTTGAATCAAAACGCAAAATATGGTGCGCAATTCCCACAATAAATTCAAAATGGCGGACTTCCTTTTAGGTTTAGCATACGGCTACAGAATACTTTTTGTAGGTCTTAAGCTAATAGGTATGCCTCCCAGTTTTCACAAATCTAGGTCAAGTCATCTTTAGTTGTGTATCGCTTGAATCATACAATTGGAAATGCTCCATAAAAATGCATAGAGGGCGCTATTGAGCACAACGTTGGGTTACTTGCACGTCAGGGTACTGGCACGTTGGGGTACTGTTACATGGAACAAGGACCATTTAAAATGTTAGTTTTTTCCATGCCTTGTCTGTGCAAAGTTTAATGAAAAAGGCCAAAAATGATGTATAATTCCCCAAATAAAATCAAAATAGCGGACTTCCTCTTTGGTTTGGCAAATGGCTACATAATACTTTTTTGTAGGTCTAGCATAATCATACAATCGGAAATGCTTCATAAAAATGTCTAGAGGGTGCTATTTATTGCAAATTGCACAATAAATCTCTGAAAATTCATGTTCATGACAAGTCTGATGTGTTTGCAAAGTTTCATGAGTTTTCATGTGTATAAAAAAAAAAAGCAGCACTTGACAAACAATGCATTGCTATGGCAACAGCGTGTTACAAAATAAAAAACTTTAGATTACTTTGCATCTTAAACATCTTAAGATGAAACACACCAAGTTTGAAGACAGTCGGATAAATTTTGTAGGAGGGGTTCGTTAAAATATGACCCCTGAAAAAGGCCACAAAAAATGGCAACAAATCCCATCATAAATCAAAATGGCAGACTTCCTGTTTGGTTTAGCACATGGTTCCAAGAGACTTTTTTGTACATCGTGGGCTCTTATGTATGCCTGCAAATTATCATAGCGCTAGGTGAAACGTACAACCGGGAATGCTTCGTTAAAGAGGGGTTTTTTAGCTCAAAATGTGATGCCCGGCCCCTGGGGGACTTCCTGTTAGGTTAAGCACATGGCACCAAGAGACTTTTTTGTACATCCTGGACTGTTACATATGTCTAAAATTTTTCGTCGCTCTAGCTGCTTCGTACAACTGGGAATGCTTCATTAATAAGATTTTTTTTCCTTTGCAAAAAGTGCATGCCACGACAACAGCGTGTGACGAAATAAAAAACTTTCAATAACTTTTCATTTTCAACATCTTAAGATGAATCACACCAAGTTTGAAGATGATCGGATAAACTCTGTAGGAGGACTTTGTTAAAATATGACCCCTATGAAATGGCCAAAAAAAATGGCAACACATTCCAAAGTAAATCAAAATGGCGGTCGTCCTGTTAGGTTTAGCATATGGTTCAAAAAGATTTTTTTGTACCTCGAGGGCTGTTATATACCTCTACAAATTTTGGTAACTCTATGTGAAACGTACAGCCGGGTATGCTTTGTTAAAGAGGAGTTTTTTAGCTCAAAATGTGATGCCCTGCCCCTGGGGGACTTCCTGTTGGGTTTAGCACAGGGCACCAAGAGACTTTTTTGTACATCTTGGGCTGTTACATATGTCTACAAATTTTCGTAGCTCTAGCTGCTTCGTACAAATGGGAATGCTTCTTTAAGGATATTTTTTTTCCTTTAAAAACAGTGCATGCCATGACAACAGTGTGCGACGAAATACAAAGCTTTCAATAACTTTTCATCTTCAACATCTTAAGATGAATCACACCAAGTTTGAAGATGATCGGATAAACACTGTAGGAGGAGTTCGTTAAAATAAGACCCCAATGAAATGGCCAAAAAAATGGCAACACGTTCCAAAATAAATCAAAATGGTGGACTTCCTGTTAGGTTTAGCATATGGTTCAAAAAGAGTTTTTTGTAGGTCATAGCCTGTTACATATGTGTACCAATTTTCGTAGCTCTAGATTAAACGTACAACCGGCAATGCTTCGTGAAGTAAGAATTTTTAAACTCTAAATTTGATGCGCCGCCGCCGTCATATAGTATATCAAAAACTTTTCATTTTTCACAATGATGTTGTCCCAGGTGTTGAGATGGTACATCCCAAGTTTGAAGTCAATCGGGTTAACCGTGTAGGAGAAGCGGGCAAAAGTATGACCCCTGTAAATGTGCAAAAATTGGCAAAAATTGGACATTTAATTACTCATACCTCACTTTCTGTCTATTTTAGGGTACACACTTCAAAGAGGTTTTTGTTCATTGGGATGTGCTACAGGTGCCACACAATTTTCATAGCCGTCGGACAATCGTAGCGGGACAGGGATCCGTTTAACCTATGTAGGGGGCGCTAAGGAGCCATTTTTCTGTTATCATGTATGGCGACTTTAAAATATAAAATTTTTCGCCAGGCCTGATGTGCGTGTAAAGTTTGGTGAGTTTTCGTTCACGTTTAGTGTCTCAAAAATGCGATTGTTTGCGGAGAAGAAAAAGAAGAATAATAAGAAGAATTCCTACAAAAACAATAGGGCCTCGCAGCGGCACCGCCGCCGCCGCTGCTCGGGCCCTAATAAGAATTCCTTCAGGAACAATAGGGACCTCGCAGCGGTCGCTGCTCGGGCCCTAATAATAATAACTAGAGCTGCGAGCAGCTATAAAGGGCCCTCGCAACCCGGGCCACGTTGGGGTACTTGCACGTCGGGGTACTGGCACGTTGGGGTACTGTCAAATAGGACAAGGACCATCTGAAATGTTTTTGACAAGCCTTGTGTGTGCAAAGTTTAATCAAAACGCAAAATATGGTGTGCAATTCCCAAAATAAATTAAAAATGGTGGACTTCCTTTTAGGTTTAGCATACGGCTACAGAATACCTTTTGTAGGTCTTAAGCTAATAGGTATGCCTCCCAGTTTTCATAAATCTTGTTCAAGTCATCTTTAGTTGTGTATCGCTTGAATCATACAATTGGAAATGCTCCATAAAAATGCATAGAGGGCGCTATTGAGCACAACGTTGGGTTACTTGCACGTCAGGGTACTGGCACGTTGGGGTACTGTTACATGGAACAAGGACCATTTAAAATGTTAGTTTTTTCCATGCCTTGTCTGTGCAAAGTTTAATGAAAAAGGCCAAAAATGATGTATAATTCCCAAAATAAAATCAAAATAGCGGACTTCCTCTTTGGTTTGGCAAATGGCTACATAATACTTTTTTGTAGGTCTAGCATAATCATACAATCGGAAATGCTTCCTAAAAATGTCTAGAGGGCGCTATTTATTGCAAATTGCACAATAAATCTCTAAAAATTCATGTTCATGACAAGTCTGATGTGTTTGCAAAGTTTCATGAGTTTTCATCTGTATAAAAAAAAAAAAAAAAGCAGCACTTGACAACTGTTACATGGAACAAGGACCATTTAAAATGTTAGTTTTTTCCATGCCTTGTCTGTGCAAAGTTTAATGAAAAAGGCCAAAAATGATGTATAATTCCCAAAATAAAATCAAAATAGCGGACTTCCTCTTTGGTTTGGCAAATGGATACATAATACTTTTTTGTAGGTCTAGCATAATCATACAATCGGAAATGCTTCATAAAAATGTCTAGAGGGCGCTATTTATTGCAAATTGCACAATAAATCTCTGAAAATTCATGTTCATGACAAGTCTGGTGTGTTTGCAAAGTTTCATGAGTTTTCATGTGTATAAAAAAAAAAAAAGCAGCACTTGACAAACAATGCATTGCTATGGCAACAGCGTGTTACAAAATAAAAAACTTTCGATTACTTTGCATCTTAAACATCTTAAGATGAAACACACCAAGTTTGAAGACAGTCGGATAAATTTTGTAGGAGGGGTTCGTTAAAATATGACCCCTGAAAAAGGCCACAAAAAATGGCAACAAATCCCATCATAAATCAAAATGGCAGACTTCCTGTTTGGTTTAGCACATGGTTCCAAGAGACTTTTTTGTACATCATGGGCTCTTATGTATGCCTGCAAATTATCATAGCGCTAGGTGAAACGTACAACCGGGAATGCTTCGTTAAAGAGGAGTTTTTTAGCTCAAAATGTGATGCCCGGCCCCTGGGGGACTTCCTTAGGTTAAGCACATGGCACCAAGAGACTTTTTTGTACATCCTGGACTGTTACATATGTCTACAATTTTTCGTCGCTCTAGCTGGTACAACTGGGAATGCTTCATTAATAAGATTTTTTTTCCTTTGCAAAAAGTGCATGCCACGACAACAGCGTGTGACGAAATAAAAAACTTTCAATAACTTTTCATTTTCAACATCTTAAGATGAATCACACCAAGTTTGAAGATGATCGGATAAACTCTGTAGGAGGAGTTTGTTAAAATATGACCCCTATGAAATGGCCCAAAAAAATGGCAACACATTCCAAAGTAAATCAAAATGGCGGACGTCCTGTTAGGTTTAGCATATGGTTCAAAAAGAGTTTTTTGTACCTCGAGGGCTGTTATATACCTCTACAAATTTTGGTAACTCTATTTGAAACGTACAGCCGGGTATGCTTTGTTAAAGAGGAGTTTTTTAGCTCAAAATGTGATGCCCGGCCCCTGGGGGACTTCCTGTTGGGTTTAGCACAGGGCACCAAGAGACTTTTTTGTGCATCTTGGGCTGTTACATATGTCTACAAATTTTCGTAGCTCTAGCTGCTTCGTACAAATGGGAATGCTTCTTTAAGGATATTTTTTTTCCTTTAAAAACAGTGCATGCCATGACAACAGTGTGCGACGAAATACAAAGCTTTCAATAACTTTTCATCTTCAACATCTTAAGATGAATCACACCAAGTTTGAAGATGATCGGATAAACACTGTAGGAGGAGTTCGTTAAAATAAGACCCCAATGAAATGGCCAAAAAAAGGGCAACACGTTCCAAAATAAATCAAAATGGTGGACTTCCTGTTAGGTTTAGCATATGGTTCAAAAAGAGTTTTTTGTAGGTCATAGCCTGTTACATATGTGTACCAATTTTCGTAGCTCTAGATTAAACGTACAACCGGCAATGCTTCGTGAAGTAAGAATTTTTAAACTCTAAATTTGATGCGCCGCCGCCGTCATATAGTATATCAAAAACTTTTCATTGTTCACAATGATGTTGTCCCAGGTGTTGAGATGGTACATCCCAAGTTTGAAGTCAATCGGGTTAACCGTGTAGGAGAAGCGGGCAAAAGTATGACCCCTGTAAATGTGCAAAAATTGGCAAAAATTGGACATTTAAATACTCATACCTCACTTTCTGTCTATTTTAGGGTACACACTTCAAAGAGGTTTTTGTTCATTGGGATGTGCTACAGGTGCCACACAATTTTCATAGCCGTCGGACAATCGTAGCGGGACAGGGATCCGTTTAACCTATGTAGGGGGCGCTAAGGAGCCATTTTTCTGTTATCATGTATGGCGACTTTAAAATATCAAATTTTTCGCCAGGCCTGATGTGCGTGTAAAGTTTGGTGAGTTTTCGTTCACGTTTAGTGTCTCAAAAATGCGATTGTTTGCGGAGAAGAAAAAGAAGAATAACTAGAGCTGCGAGCAGCTATAAAGGGCCCTCGCAACCCGGGCCACGTTGGGGTATTTGCACGTCGGGGTACTGGCATGTTGGGGTACTGTCAAATAGGAAACCATCTAAATTTTAAACGTTTTAGCCATGCTTTGTGTTTGTAAAGTTTCATGGAAAGGCCAAAAATGATGCACAATTAACAAAATAAAATCAAAATGGATTGGCACATGGCTATATAGAATACTTTTTGAATATATTAGGCATGCCTGCCAATATTCACACATCTAGCTGAATCATATAATCGGAAAGACTTCATAAAAATGTCTAGAGGGCGCTATTGAAGCATTTATTGCAAATTTAATAAGAAATCTCTAAAATATTCATGCTTATGACAAGCCTGATGTGTGTGTAAAGTTTCATGAGTTTTTGCACATGTTTAGACCCAAAAAAAAAAAGCAGCATTTTACTTGGCAAACAATGCATCGCCATGAAACGGCGTGGGACAAAATAAATAACTTTCGATAACTTTGTATCTTAAACATCTTAAGATGAAGCACACCAAGTTTGAAGACAGTCGGATAAATTTTGTAGGAGGAGTTCGTTAAAATATGACCCCTAAAAAAGGCCACAAAAAATGGCTACAAATCCCAACGTAAATCAAAATGGCGGACTTCCTGTTTGTTTTGGAAGATGGTTCCAAGAGACTATTTTGTACATCGTGGGCTCTTATGTATGCCTTTAAATTATCATAGCGCTAGGTGAAACGTACAACCGGGAATGCTTCGTTAAAGAGGAGTTTTTTACCTCAAAATGTGATGACCGGCCCCTACGGGACTTCCTGTTGGGTTTAGCACATGGCACCAAGAGACTTTTTTGTACATTGTGGGCTGTTAAATTTGTCTCCAAATTTTCGTAGCTCTCGCTGCTTCGTACAACTTTGAATGCTTCATTAAGAGGGAATTTTTTCCTTTGCAAACTGTGCATGCCACGGCAACAGCGTGCGACAAAATAAAAAGCTTTCAATAACTTTTCATCTTCAACATTTTAAGATGAATCACACCAAGTTTGGAGATGATCGGATAAACTCTGTAGGAGGAGTTCGTTAAAATAAGACCCCTATGAAATGGCCCAAAAAATGGCAACACGTTCCAAAGTAAATCAAACTGGCGGACTTCCTGTTCGGTTTAGCATATGGTTCAAAAAGAGTTTTTTGTACCTTGAGGGCTGTTACATATGTCTTCAAATGTTGGTAACTCTAGGTGAAATGTACAGCCGGGAATGCTTCATTAAATAAGAATTTTGAAACACAAAATTTGATGCCTCGCCTCTGGCGGACTTCCTGTTAGGTTTAGCATATGGTTCAAAAAGAGTTTTTTGTAGATCATAGTCTGTTACATATGTGTACCAATTTTCGTGGCTCTCAATTAAACGTACCACGGCAATGCTTTGTTAAGTAAGAATTTTGAAACTGTAAATTTGATGCCCCGCCACCGTCATATAGTATGTCAAAAACTTTAGATTTTTTACCATGATGTTGTCCCAGGTCTTGAGATGGTACAGCCCAAGTTTGAAGTCAATCGGGTTAACCGTGTAGGAGAAGCGGGCAAAAGTATGACCCCTGTAAATGTGCAAAAATGGGCCAAAATTGGACATTCAAATACTCATACCTCACTTCCTGTCTATTTTAGGGTACACATATCAAAGAGGTTTTTGTTCATCTGGATGTGCTACAGGTGCCACACAATTTTCGTAGCCATAGGACAATCGTAGCGGGACAGGGATCCGTTAAACCTATGTAGGTGGCGCTACAGAGCCATTTTTCTGTTATCACGTATGGCGACTTTAAAATATCAAATTTTTCGCCAGGCCCGATCTCCGTGTAAAGTTTGGTGAGTTTTCGTTCATGTTTAGTGCCTCAAAAATGTGGTTGTTTGCGGATAAGAATAATAACAAAGAAAAAGAAGAAGAAGAAGAATAATAAGAATTCCTTCAGGAACAATAGGGACCTCGCAGCGGTCGCTGCTCGGGCCCTAACTAGAGCTGCGAGCAGCTATAAAGGGCCCTCGCAACCTGGGCCACGTTGGGGTACTTGCACGTCGGGGTACTGGCACGTTGGGGTACTGTCAAATCGGACAAGGACCATCTAAAATGTTTTTGACAAGCTTTGTGAGTGCAAAAGGCCAAAGATGGTGTGCAATTCCCAAAATAAATTCAAAATGGCGGACTTCCTTTTAGGTTTAGCATACGGCTACAGAATACTTTTTGTAGGTCTTAAGCTAATAGGTATGCCTCCCAGTTTTCACAAATCTAGGTCAAGTCATCTTTAGTTGTGTATCGCTTGAATCATACAATTGGAAATGCTCCATAAAAATGCATGGAGGGCGCTATTGAGCACAACGTTGGGTTACTTGCACGTCAAGGTACTGGCACGTTGGGGTACTGTTACATGGAACAAGGACCATTTAAAATGTTAGTTTTTTCCATGCCTTGTCTGTGCAAAGTTTAATGAAAGAGGCCAAAAATGATGTATAATTCCCAAAATAAAATCAAAATAGCGGACTTCCTCTTTGGTTTGGCAAATGGCTACATCATACTTTTTTGTAGGTATTAGGCTGATAGGGGTCTGTCCTAATTTTCACAAATCTAGCAGAATCATACAATCGGAAATACTTCATAAAAATGTCTAGAGGGCGCTATTTATTGCAAATTGCACAATAAATCTCTAAAAATTCATGTTCATGACAAGTCTGATGTGTTTGCAAAGTTTCATGAGTTTTCACACATGTATAGATAAAAAAACAAAGCAGCACTTTACTTGGCAAACAATGCATCGCTATAGCAGCAGCGTGCGACAAAATAAAAAACTTTCGATAACTTTGCATCTTAAACATCTTAAGATGAAACACACCAAGTTTGAAGACGGTCGGATGAACTTTGTACGAGGAGTTCGTTAAAATATGACCACTGAAAAAGGTCACAAAAAATGGCAACAATTCCCATCGTAAATCAAAATGGCAGACTTCCTGTTTGGTTTAGCACATGGTTCCAAGAGACTTTTTTGTACATCGTGGGCTCTTATGTATGCCTGCAAATTATCATAGCGCTAGGTGAAACGTACAACCGGGAATGCTTCGTTAAAGAGGAGTTTTTTTAGCTCAAAATGTGATGCCCGGCCCCTGGGGGACTTCCTGTTGGGTTTAGCACATGGCACCAAGAGACTTTTTTGTACATTGTGGGCTGTTACAAATGTCTACAAATTTTTGTAGCTCTAGCTACTTCGTACAACTGGGAATGCTTCATTAAGAAGGATTTTTTTCCTTTGCAAAAAGTGCATGCCACGACAACAGCGTGCGAAGAAATAAAGAGCTTTCAATAAGTTTTCATCCTCAACATCTTAAGATGAGTCACACCAAGTTTGAAGATGATCGGATAAACTCTGTAGGAGGAGTTCGTTAAAATATGACCCCTATGAAATGGCCCAAAAAATGGCAACACATTCCAAAGTAAATCAAAATGGCGGACGTCCTGTTAGGTTTAGCATATGGTTCAAAAAGAGTTTTTTGTACCTCGAGGGCTGTTATATACCTCTACAAATTTTGGTAACTCTAGGTGAAACGTACAGCCGGGTATGCTTTGTTAAAGAGGAGTTTTTTAGCTCAAAATGTGATGCCCGGCCCCTGGGGGACTTCCTGTTGGGTTTAGCACAGGGCACCAAGAGACTTTTTTGTACATCTTGGGCTGTTACATATGTCTACAAATTTTCGTAGCTCTCGCTGCTTCGTACAAGTTGGAATGCTTCTGTAAGGATATTTTTTTTCCTTTGCAAACAGTGCATGCCATGACAACAGCGTGCGACGAAATACAAAGCTTTCAATAACTTTTCATCTTCAACATCTTAAGATGAATCACACCAAGTTTGAAGATGATCGGATAAACACTGTAGGAGGAGTTCGTTAAAATAAGACCCCAATGAAATGGCCAAAAAAATGGCAACACGTTCCAAAATAAATCAAAATGGCGGACTTCCTGTGAGGTTTAGCATATGGTTCAAAAAGAGTTTTTTGTAGGTCAGAGCCTGTTACATATGTGTACCAATTTTCGTAGCTCTAGATTAAACGTACAACCGGCAATGCTTCGTGAAGTAAGAATTTTTAAACTCTAAATTTGATGCGTCGCCGCCGTCATATAGTATATCAAAAACTTTAGATTTTTTACAATGATGTTGTCCCAGGTGTTGAGATGGTCCATCCCAAGTTTGAAGTCAATCAGGTTAACCGTGTAGGAGAAGCGGGCAAAAGTATGACCCCTGTAAATGTGCAAAACTGGGCCAAAATTGGACATTCAGATGATCATACCTCACTTTCTGTCTATTTTAGGGTACACACATCAAAGAGGTTTTTGTTCATCTGGATGTGCTACGGGTGCCACACAATTTTCGTCGCCATAGGACAATCGTAGCGGGACAGGGATCCGTTAAACCTATGTAGGTGGCGCTACAGAGCCATTTTTCTGTTATCACGTATGGCGACTTTAAAATATCAAATTTTTCGCCAGGCCCGATCTCCGTGTAAAGTTTGGTGAGTTTTCGTTCATGTTTAGTGCCTCAAAAATGTGGTTGTTTGCGGATAAGAATAATAACAAAGAAAAAGAAGAAGAAGAATAATAATAAGAATTCCTTCAGGAACAATAGGGACCTCGCAGCGGTCGCTGCTCGGGCCCTAACTAGAGCTGCGAGCAGCTATAAAGGGCCCTCGCAACCTGGGCCACGTTGGGGTACTTGCACGTCGGGGTACTGGCACGTTGGGGTACTGTCAAATCGGACAAGGACCATCTAAAATGTTTTTGACAAGCTTTGTGAGTGCAAAAGGCCAAAGATGGTGTGCAATTCCCAAAATAAATTCAAAATGGCGGACTTCCTTTTAGGTTTAGCATACGGCTACAGAATACTTTTTGTAGGTCTTAAGCTAATAGGTATGCCTCCCAGTTTTCACAAATCTAGGTCAAGTCATCTTTAGTTGTGTATCGCTTGAATCATACAATTGGAAATGCTCCATAAAAATGCATGGAGGGCGCTATTGAGCACAACGTTGGGTTACTTGCACGTCAAGGTACTGGCACGTTGGGGTACTGTTACATGGAACAAGGACCATTTAAAATGTTAGTTTTTTCCATGCCTTGTCTGTGCAAAGTTTAATGAAAGAGGCCAAAAATGATGTATAATTCCCAAAATAAAATCAAAATAGCGGACTTCCTCTTTGGTTTGGCAAATGGCTACATCATACTTTTTTGTAGGTATTAGGCTGATAGGGGTCTGTCCTAATTTTCACAAATCTAGCAGAATCATACAATCGGAAATACTTCATAAAAATGTCTAGAGGGCGCTATTTATTGCAAATTGCACAATAAATCTCTAAAAATTCATGTTCATGACAAGTCTGATGTGTTTGCAAAGTTTCATGAGTTTTCACACATGTATAGATAAAAAAACAAAGCAGCACTTTACTTGGCAAACAATGCATCGCTATAGCAGCAGCGTGCGACAAAATAAAAAACTTTCGATAACTTTGCATCTTAAACATCTTAAGATGAAACACACCAAGTTTGAAGACGGTCGGATGAACTTTGTACGAGGAGTTCGTTAAAATATGACCACTGAAAAAGGTCACAAAAAATGGCAACAATTCCCATCGTAAATCAAAATGGCAGACTTCCTGTTTGGTTTAGCACATGGTTCCAAGAGACTTTTTTGTACATCGTGGGCTCTTATGTATGCCTGCAAATTATCATCGCGCTAGGTGAAACGTACAACCGGGAATGCTTCGTTAAAGAGGAGTTTTTTTAGCTCAAAATGTGATGCCCGGCCCCTGGGGGACTTCCTGTTGGGTTTAGCACATGGCACCAAGAGACTTTTTTGTACATTGTGGGCTGTTACAAATGTCTACAAATTTTTGTAGCTCTAGCTACTTCGTACAACTGGGAATGCTTCATTAAGAAGGATTTTTTTCCTTTGCAAAAAGTGCATGCCACGACAACAGCGTGCGAAGAAATAAAGAGCTTTCAATAAGTTTTCATCCTCAACATCTTAAGATGAGTCACACCAAGTTTGAAGATGATCGGATAAACTCTGTAGGAGGAGTTCGTTAAAATATGACCCCTATGAAATGGCCCAAAAAATGGCAACACATTCCAAAGTAAATCAAAATGGCGGACGTCCTGTTAGGTTTAGCATATGGTTCAAAAAGAGTTTTTTGTACCTCGAGGGCTGTTATATACCTCTACAAATTTTGGTAACTCTAGGTGAAACGTACAGCCGGGTATGCTTTGTTAAAGAGGAGTTTTTTAGCTCAAAATGTGATGCCCGGCCCCTGGGGGACTTCCTGTTGGGTTTAGCACAGGGCACCAAGAGACTTTTTTGTACATCTTGGGCTGTTACATATGTCTACAAATTTTCGTAGCTCTCGCTGCTTCGTACAAGTTGGAATGCTTCTGTAAGGATATTTTTTTTCCTTTGCAAACAGTGCATGCCATGACAACAGCGTGCGACGAAATACAAAGCTTTCAATAACTTTTCATCTTCAACATCTTAAGATGAATCACACCAAGTTTGAAGATGATCGGATAAACACTGTAGGAGGAGTTCGTTAAAATAAGACCCCAATGAAATGGCCAAAAAAATGGCAACACGTTCCAAAATAAATCAAAATGGCGGACTTCCTGTGAGGTTTAGCATATGGTTCAAAAAGAGTTTTTTGTAGGTCAGAGCCTGTTACATATGTGTACCAATTTTCGTAGCTCTAGATTAAACGTACAACCGGCAATGCTTCGTGAAGTAAGAATTTTTAAACTCTAAATTTGATGCGTCGCCGCCGTCATATAGTATATCAAAAACTTTAGATTTTTTACAATGATGTTGTCCCAGGTGTTGAGATGGTCCATCCCAAGTTTGAAGTCAATCAGGTTAACCGTGTAGGAGAAGCGGGCAAAAGTATGACCCCTGTAAATGTGCAAAACTGGGCCAAAATTGGACATTCAGATGATCATACCTCACTTTCTGTCTATTTTAGGGTACACACATCAAAGAGGTTTTTGTTCATCTGGATGTGCTACGGGTGCCACACAATTTTCGTCGCCATAGGACAATCGTAGCGGGACAGGGATCCGTTTAACCCATGTAGGTGGCGCTATGGAGCCATTTTTCTGTTATCATGTATGGCGACTTTAAAATATCAAATTTTTCGCCAGGCCTGATGTGCGTGTAAAGTTTGGTGAGTTTTCGTTCACGTTTAGCGTCTCAAAAATGCGATTGTTTGCGGAGAATAATAATAATAATAATAATAATAATAATAATAATAAGAATTCCTACAAAAACAATAGGGCCTCGCAGCGGCACCGCCGCCGCCGCTGCTCGGGCCCTAACTAGAGCTGCGAGCAGCTATAAAGGGCCCTCGCAACCCGGGCCACGTTGGAGTATTTGCACGTCGGGGTACTGGCATGTTGGGGTACTGTCAAATAGGAAACCATCTAAATTGTAAACGTTTTTGCCATGCTTTGGTTTTTTTTTTTTTTTTTTTTTTTATTTTATTTATTTTTTCTTTTTTCTTTTAAGAGCTCAGAATTGTTCATTCGGTAGTCTTACCGATTCAACGTCTTGTCATCATTGCTCTTTTTTTTTTTTTTTTTGTGTGTGTGTATGTGTGCGTGCGTTTGCGCGCGTGCGTTTGCGTGCGTGCGTGCGTTTGCGTGTGTGCGTTTGCGTGCGTTTGCGTGCGTGCGTGTGCGTGCGTGCAAATACGTATAAATTTATACTCATTCATTCACCTAAAACCTTATAAATATCCCATTACCCTTCGCCTTAAACAGGTACTTCAGAATCTTGCCAGAGTCGTGAGATTTAAATGGTCAGGAGACCAGAGAAAAGGTCAGAAAAAAAAAGAAATAAAGAGAAAAGAAAGGTAAATCAAAGTGACATCCAGCACCGACCAAACACTTCCTGCCTTCCCCATGGTTACAAAATCAATGTCTTACGCCAATCCCGGAAGCCTCTAAATTCCAGCAAATTTAGCGAGATCTCAAGAGCCCAGAGGAAAAACTAAAGAGAGGAAGGAGGGAAGGATCGATAAGGCAGAGTGAGATCAATAGAAGCCAGTACATCCAATCCATCAAAGTGAAGTCCAGCACCAACAAGACCCCTCCTGCGTGGTTACAAAACCAGAGTCTTATGCCAACCCCAGAAACCTCATACTTCTAATAAATTAAAATCTCAAGTGACCAGAGGAAAAACTAAAGAGAGGAAGGAGGGAAGGATAGATAAAGCAAAGTGAGAACCACAGACACCAGCACCAACTGATTCAAGGGGCTGTGGGAGGGAGAGGGTACTTCTGTTGAGTTTCAGTAGATGCTGGTGCGACGGATCTGGCATGCATAAGGACCACCACCAAAGAAAGAAGCCGTCAACCGCGGTCCAGCAAAGCGAGCACCGCCCCCCCCCCCCCCCGTAATCTCCAGGCCGCGGCAGCACCGAGGCCACCCCCAAGCCACCCGAGCGGACACCGGTCGGCGAGCCGACCCAGACACCCGGAACACCCCCGCCCCAGCCCCGGCCCACACCCCCGAGCCCAAGGCCGCAGAACGAGGCCCAGCGGGCCCCCACAGCACCCCACCGGTCCCCAGCCCCCATCCCCCCACGACCCCCCCGCACCCAACCCAAACCCGCCATCCAACACGACCCAGGCCCCACCACCCCCGACCCCCAAACCCCCGAACACACCCCGACCCCCAGCACCCCCCCCCCACCCACCCACACCTCCACCCCCCCCCCCAAACAAGCCGCCCCCCCCCCGACGGCCGCCACCCCCCCCGCGAACCCGGCCCCCCGCGAGAAACAGGCACCGGGCAGCAGCGCAGAGAGGGAAGATGTGCCCACCCCACCTCCAGCTGCGCGAGATTTGCACAGCGGCGGGAGGGGGGAAGCAGAGGAGGAAGCACCAGGGGAGAAGGCGGAACACCAGAACACCGAGCCCGGTGGGGAGAGGCCCCGGTCGTCACGCCAGAGTACTAGTGACACCTAACCCTGTTACTGAGTCCGCCAGCTCGCCGACTGGCGAGCTCTACCCTTACACCGTGAATGTGGCCCCACCCAGTGTATATACAAGTGTGTGCGTGTGGTGCATTAAAATTGGGAGCAGGTGAGTCGGAGCAGAGGGAAAAAATTTCCCCTACTCCGACACACCCGTATCCCCCCCAAAAAAATGAATATGTATATGTGTGGTGCATTAAAAAAGGGAATGGAGGGACAAAGTGGTGGGGCAGGGACACAAATGGGGGGGACCACAGCGCTGCCAGGCACTGCAGTCCATCCCCTCTGATGGCTCCCCGCCCCAACTCACCCCTCCCCTTGGACGTGAGGTGCATTAAAATTGGAGGGGAGTTGAAGGGTGAAGACGGTGTTTCCACCCTTCCCCACCCCACCAAGAAATGTGTTGTGTGCCCTATGTGTATATTTACAAAGTGTATAGTGCAAGCTAGTGAAGTGAGTAAGAGGAGCGACCAGCGGGGCCTCACCCAACCCGGCGGGTGTAGGTGGCACGCCCGCCCCCCAGCACCCCCACCCCCACCCGCCCCCCACCTCATCCACCCGGCACCACAATGGGCGGACAGCCAGCGCAGCAGGGCTACCGGACAGCCCACCGGCCACCGGAGCCCGCCCGGGGCGCCAGGAGTTATACCGGAGTGGGGCAGGCCCCGAACCCTCGCCCGGCCCCCGGAGCCCGACGCCCGGGCCGGGGAGGGAGCCCCAGGCCCAGGGAGAGGGAGGGGGAGGGGCCGCAGGGCAGACAGGGAAGGGGGGGGGGGGGCGGGGGAAGCGGGGAGAAGACGACAAGAAGGCGAAAGGGCGGCTGCAGGGCAGGAGGCGGGGGGGGGAGGAGGAGGGAGGGCGACAAGGGAAAAGGGACCGGGAGGCAGAGGAGGATGGGCGGGAGGAGGCGAGGAGGGAGAGGCGACGGGGGGGAGGAAGGGGGAGGGGAGAGGGAACCACGGGGCACACCGGAGGCCCACCCACCCCGAACCGCGCCGCCGGGCAAATACTCATACCTCACTTTCTGTCTATTTTAGGGTACACACTTCAAAGAGGTTTTTGTTCATTGGGATGTGCTACAGGTGCCACACAATTTTCATAGCCGTCGGACAATCGTAGCGGGACAGGGATCCGTTTAACCTATGTAGGGGGCGCTAAGGAGCCATTTTTCTGTTATCATGTATGGCGACTTTAAAATATCAAATTTTTCGCCAGGCCTGATGTGCGTGTAAAGTTAGGTGAGTTTTCGTTCACGTTTAGTGTCTCAAAAATGCGATTGTTTGCGGAGAAGAAAAAGAATAATAATAAGAAGAATTCCTACAAAAACAATAGGGCCTCGCAGCGGCACCGCCGCCGCCGCCGCTCGGGCCCTAACTAGAGCTGCGAGCAGCTATAAAGGGCCCTCGCAACCCGGGCCACGTTGGGGTATTTGCACGTCGGGGTACTGGCATGTTGGGGTACTGTCAAATAGGAAACCATCTAAATTGTAAACGTTTTTGCCATGCTTTGTGTTTTTAAAGTTTCATGGAAAGGCCAAAAACGATGCACAATTAACAAAATAAAATCAAAATGGATTGGCACATGGCTATATAGAATACTTTTTGAATATATTCGGCATGCCTGCCAATATTCACACATCTAGCTGAATCATATAATCGGAAAGACTTCATAAAAATGTCTAGAGGGCGCTATTGAGCCATTTATTACAAATTGCACAACAAATCTCTAAATAAAATATTCATGTTCCAGACAGGTCTGGTGTGTGTGCAAAGTTTTGTGAGTTTTCACCCATATTTAGACTCTCAAAAAAGCATTTTTCTTCACAAACAATGCATGGCTACAGCAAAGGAGTGTGACAAAATAAAAAAATTCAATAACTTTTCATCTTAAATATCTTAAGATGAAACACGCCAAAGAATGAAGACGATCTGATAAGTTCTGTTGAAAATATGACCCCTATAAAAGGCCCCAAAAATGGCTACAAATACCAAAGTAAATCAAAATGGCAGACTTCCTTTTTGATTCAGCATATGGCTTTAGAAACCTTTTTGTAAGTCTTAGGCTGATAGGTATCCCAATTTTTACAAATCTAGCTGAATCATAAAACACAAAACATTTGCAAAAGCTTCATAAAAATGTCTAGAGGGCGCTATTGAACCATTTATTGCAAATTGAATAAGAAATCTCTAAAATATTCATGCTGATGACAAGCCTGATGTGTGTGTAAAGTTTCATGAGTTTTTGCACATGTTTAGACCAAAACAAAAAAGCAGCATTTTACTTGGCAAACAATGCATCGCCATGACAACGGCGTGCGACAAAATAAATAACTTTCGATAACTTTGCATCTTAAACATCTTAAGATGAAGCACACCAAGTTTAAAGAAAGTCGGATAAATTTTGTAGGAGGAGTTCGTTAAAATATGACCCCTAAAAAAGGCCACAAAAAATGGCTACAAATCCAAACGTAAATCAAAATGGTGGACTTCCTGATTGGTTTAGCATATGGCTCCAAGAGACTTTTTTTGTACATCCTGAGCTCTTATGTTTGCCTGCAAATTATCATAGCTTTAGGTGAAACGTACAACCGGGAATGCTTTGTCTGTTTAATCAAAACGCAAAATATGGTGTGCAATTCGATGCATTGCTATGTCAAATGTCAACAGCGTGTGACAAAATAAAAAACTTTCGATTACTTTGCATCTTAAACATCTTAAGATGAAACACACCAAGTTTGAAGACAGTCGGATAAATTTTGTAGGAGGGGTTCGTTAAAATATGACCCCTGAAAAAGGCCACAAAAAATGGCAACAAATCCCATCATAAATCAAAATGGCAGACTTCCTGTTTGGTTTAGCACATGGTTCCAAGAGACTTTTTTGTACATCATGGGCTCTGATGTATGCCTGCAAATTATCATAGCGCTAGGTGAAACGTACAACCGGGAATGCTTCGTTAAAGAGGAGTTTTTTAGCTCAAAATGTGATGCCCGGCCCCTGGGGGACTTCCTGTTAGGTTAAGCACATGGCACCAAGAGACTTTTTTGTACATCCTGGACTGTTACATATGTCTACAAATTTTCGTAGCTCTAGCTGCTTCGTACAACTGGCAATGCTTCTTTAAGGATATTTTTTTTCCTTTGCAAACAGTGCATGCCATGACAACAGCGTCCGACGAAATACAAAGCTTTCAATAACTTTTCATCTTCAACATCTTAAGATGAATCACACCAAGTTTGAAGATGATCGGATAAACACTGTAGGAGGAGTTCGTTAAAATAAGGCCCCAATGAAATGGCCAAAAAAATGGCAACACGTTCCAAAATAAATCAAAATGGTGGACTTCCTGTTAGGTTTAGCATATGGTTCAAAAAGAGTTTTTTGTAGGTCATAGTCTGTTACATATGTGTACCAATTTTCATAGCTCTAGATTAAACGTACAACCGGCAATGCCTCGTGAAGTAAGAATTTTTAAACTCTAAATTTGATGCGCCGCCGCCGTCATATATTATATCAAAAACTTTTCATTTTTCACAATGATGTTGTCCCAGGTGTTGAGATGGTCCATCCCAAGTTTGAAGTCAATCGGGTTAACCGTGTAGGAGAAGCGTGCAAAAGTATGACCCCTGTAAATGTGCAAAAATTGGACATTTAAATACTCATACCTCACTTTCTGTCTATTTTAGGGTACACACTTCAAAGAGGTTTTTGTTCATTGGGATGTGCTACAGGTGCCACACAATTTTCATAGCCGTCGGACAATCGTAGCGGGACAGGGATCCGTTTAACCTATGTAGGGGGCGCTAAGGAGCCATTTTTCTGTTATCATGTATGGCGACTTTAAAATATACAATTTTTCGCCAGGCCTGATGTGCGTGTAAAGTTTGGTGAGTTTTCGGTCACGTTTAGTGTCTCAAAAATGTGATCGTTTGCGGAGAATAATAATAATAAGAATAACAAGAGCTGCGAGCAGCTATAAAGGGCCCTCGCAACCCGGGCCACGTTGGGGTACTTGCACGTCGGGGTACTGGCACGTTGGGGTACTGTCAAATAGGACAAGGACCATCTAAAATGTTTTTGACAAGCCTTGTGTGTGCAAAGTTTAATCAAAACGCAAAATATGGTGCGCAATTCCCCAAATAAATTCAAAATGGCGGACTTCCTTTTAGGTTTAGCATACGGCTACAGAATACTTTTTGTAGGTCTTAAGCTAATAGGTATGCCTCCCAGTTTTCATAAATCTTGGTCAAGTCATCTTTAGTTGTGTATCGCTTGAATCATACAATTGGAAATGCTCCATAAAAATGCATAGAGGGCGCTATTGAGCACAACGTTGGGTTACTTGCACGTCGGGGTACTGGCACGTTGGGGTACTGTTACATGGAACAAGGACCATTTAAAATGTTAGTTTTTTCCATGCCTTGTCTGTGCAAAGTTTCATGAAAAAGGCCAAAAATGATGTATAATTCCCAAAATAAAATCAAAATAGCGGTCTTCCTCTTTGGTTTGGCAAATGGCTACATAATACTTTTTTGTAGGTCTAGCATAATCATACAATCGGAAATGCTTCGTAAAAATGTCTAGAGGGCGCTATTTATTGCAAATTGCACAATAAATCTCTGAAAATTCATGTTCATGACAAGTCTGATGTGTTTGCAAAGTTTCATGAGTTTTCATGTGTATAAAAAAAAAAAGCAGCACTTGACAAACAATGCATTGCTATGGCAACAGCGTGTTACAAAATAAAAAACTTTCGATTACTTTGCATCTTAAACATCTTAAGATGAAACACACCAAGTTTGAAGACAGTCGGATAAATTTTGTAGGAGGGGTTCGTTAAAATATGACCCCTGAAAAAGGCCACAAAAAATGGCAACAAATCCCATCATAAATCAAAATGGCAGACTTCCTGTTGGGTTTAGCACATGGCACCAAGAGACTTTTTTGTACATCCTGGGCTGTTACATATGTCTACAATTTTTCGTCGCTCTAGCTGCTTCGTACAACTGGGAATGCTTCATTAAGAAGGATTTTTTTCCTTTGAAAAAGTGCATGCCACGACAACAGCGTGTGATGAAATAAAAAACTTTCAATAACTTTTCATTTTCAACATCTTAAGATGAATCACACCAAGTTTGAAGATGATCGGATAAACTCTGTAGGAGGAGTTTGTTAAAATATGACCCCTATGAAATGGCCAAAAAAAATGGCAACACATTCCAAAGTAAATCAAAATGGCGGACGCCCTGTTAGGTTTAGCATATGGTTCAAAAAGAGTTTTTTGTACCTCGAGGGCTGTTATATACCTCTACAAATGTTGGTAACTCTAGGTGAAACGTACAGCCGGGTATGCTTTGTTAAAGAGGAGTTTTTTAGCTCAAAATGTGATGCCCGGCCCCTGTTGGGTTTAGCACAGGGCACCAAGAGACTTTTTTGTACATCTTGGGCTGTTACATATGTCTACAAATTTTCGTAGCTCTAGCTGCTTCGTACAAATGGGAATGCTTCTTTAAGGATATTTTTTTTCCTTTAAAAACAGTGCATGCCATGACAACAGCGTGCGACGAAATACAAAGCTTTCAATAACTTTTCATCTTCAACATCTTAAGATGAATCACACCAAGTTTGAAGATGATCGGATAAACACTGTAGGAGGAGTTCGTTAAAATAAGACCCCAATGAAATGGCCCAAAAAATGGCAACACGTTCCAAAATAAATCAAAATGGTGGACTTCCTGTTAGGTTTAGCATATGGTTCAAAAAGAGTTTTTTGTAGGTCATAGCCTGTTACATATGTGTACCAATTTTCGTAGCTCTAGATTAAACGTACAACCGGCAATGCTTCGTGAAGTAAGAATTTTTAAACTCTAAATTTGATGCGCCGCCGCCGTCATATAGTATATCAAAAACTTTTCATTTTTCACAATGATGTTGTCCCAGGTGTTGAGATGGTACATCCCAAGTTTGAAGTCAATCGGGTTAACCGTGTAGGAGAAGCGGGCAAAAGTATGACCCCTGTAAATGTGCAAAAATTGGCAAAAATTGGACATTTAAATACTCATACCTCACTTTCTGTCTATTTTAGGGTACACACTTCAAAGAGGTTTTTGTTCATTGGGATGTGCTACAGGTGCCACACAATTTTCATAGCGTTCGGACAATCGTAGCGGGACAGGGATCCGTTTAACCTATGCAGGGGGCGCTAAGGAGCCATTTTTCTGTTATCATGTATGGCGACTTTAAAATATCAAATTTTTCACCAGGCCTGATGTGCGTGTAAAGTTTGGTGAGTTTTCGGTCACGTTTAGTGTCTCAAAAATGCGATTGTTTGCGGAGAATAATAATAATAATAAGAACTAGAGCTGCGAGCAGCTATAAAGGGCCCTCGCAACCTGGGCCACGTTGGGGTACTTGCACGTCGGGGTACTGGCACGTTGGGGTACTGTCAAATCGGACAAGGACCATCTAAAATGTTTTTGACAAGCTTTGTGAGTGCAAAAGGCCAAAGATGGTGTGCAATTCCCAAAATAAATTTAAAATGGCGGACTTCCTTTTAGGTTTAGCATACGGCTACAGAATACTTTTTGTAGGTCTTAAGCTAATAGGTATGCCTCCCAGTTTTCACAAATCTAGGTCAAGTCATCTTTAGTTGTGTATCGCTTGAATCATACAATTGGAAATGCTCCATAAAAATGCATAGAGGGCGCTATTGAGCACAACGTTGGGTTACTTGCACGTCAGGGTACTGGCACGTTGGGGTACTGTTACATGGAACAAGGACCATTTAAAATGTTAGTTTTTTCCATGCCTTGTCTGTGCAAAGTTTAATGAAAGAGGCCAAAAATGATGTATAATTCCCAAAATAAAATCAAAATAGCGGACTTCCTCTTTGGTTTGGCAAATGGCTACATAATACTTTTTTGTAGGTATTAGGCTGATAGGGGTCTGTCCTAATTTTCACAAATCTAGCAGAATCATCCAATCGGAAATACTTCATAAAAATGTCTAGAGGGCGCTATTTATTGCAAATTGCACAATAAATCTCTAAAAATTCATGTTCATGACAAGTCTGATGTGTTTGCAAAGTTTCATGAGTTTTCACACATGTATAGATAAAAAAACAAAGCAGCACTTCACTTGGCAAACTGCATCGCTATAGCAGCAGCGTGCGACAAAATAAAAAACTTTCGATAACTTTGCATCTTAAACATCTTAAGATGAAAAACACCAAGTTTGAAGACGGTCGGATGAACTTTGTACGAGGAGTTCGTTAAAATATGACAACTGAAAAAGGCCACAAAAAATGGCAACAAATCCCATCGTAAATCAAAATGGCAGACTTCCTGTTTGGTTTAGCACATGGTTCCAAGAGACTTTTTTGTACATCGTGGGCTCTTATGTATGCCTGCAAATTATCATCGCGCTAGGTGAAACGTACAACCGGGAATGCTTCGTTAAAGAGGAGTTTTCTAGCTCAAAATGTGATGCCCGGCCCCTGGGGGACTTCCTGTTGGGTTTAGCACATGGCACCAAGAGACTTTTTTGTACATTGTGGGCTGTTACATATGTCTACAAATTTTTGTAGCTCTAGCTACTTCGTACAACTGGGAATGCTTCATTAAGAGGGATTTTTTTCCTTTGCAAAAAGTGCATGCCACGACAACAGCGTGCGACGAAATAAAGAGCTTTCAATAACTTTTCATCCTCAACATCTTAAGATGAGTCACACCAAGTTTGAAGATGATCGGA